>NW_026571175.1:35327661-35585161 GCF_026225935.1 Boleophthalmus pectinirostris | reverse complement strand
CTAGTCCTGGTTTAATCCTTGTTTGATCCTTTGGTCCTAGTCTAGTCCTGGTTTAGTTCTAGTCTAGTCCTGTTTTAGTCTTTTGGTCCTAGTCTAGTCCTGGTTTAGTTCTAGTCTAGTCCTGGTTTAATCCTTGTTTGATCCTTTGGTCCTAGTCTAGTCCCGGTTTAGTCCTGGTCTAGTCCTGATTTAGTCCTTTGGTCCTAGTCTAGTCCTGGTTTAGTTCTAGTTTAGTCCTGGTTTAATCCTTGTTTGGTCCTTTGGTCTTAGTCTAGTCCTGGTTTAGTCCTGGTCTAGTTCCGATTATAACATGGTGTGTGTGCAAATGTGAACACACTTAACGACATTTGCTATGTCCAGATATAACGCCAGATAAAACAGAGTAGTAGTAGTAGTAGTAGTAGTAGTAGTAGTAGTAGTAGTAGTAGTAGTAGTAGTAGTAGTAGTAGTAGTAGTAGTAGTAGCAGTAGTAGTAGTAGTTGTTGTCGTGTTCCAAATACGGCAGTTGCTCTAAAAATCCACACATCACCAGGTGTTTTTGAGGATCACGTTTCTCTTGTGCCGTAAACACACGAAAAAATCACAAGTTTATAAGTTTTGGGTTTTCTGCTTCTTCTACTCATCTGAATTTTACTGAATTTTGCTGAATTTTATAGAATTTTACAGAATTTTGTCCTTGAATGTGAGACTAAACTAAACCAAAACCTTGCCATAGTCTATCCATAAATCTGTATAACCATGTTTTCATCTTTATTATTATTATTGTTAGTGGTTTTAGACACTAATTTTAAGTGATCTAATATAAAACTCCACATGAACATAAAAGTATTTGGCCTGTAGGTGATGTTTGTTGTGTAATTCATTAAAAAAAAAAAAAAAAAAAAAAAGTTAAACAAAACAGAAACATCCGTGGCGTTTTAATTACTATGTTCAAATTAATGACAGAGAATTACCCCGAAGATACCGCCTTGGACTTGGCATTTAAAACACACCTGGCGCGAAAATATCTCCACACAAACATTAAATAATCATGATTAAATATTATTAGACTAAAACGACCTTTGTTTCGGTGGAAGCAAACCGTGGCAGGATCAGAACTGCTGCTGTAATGCGTGCGTAAAAGTCGGTCAATTCTGCGCTCTAAAACGCCAACGAAGCGTGAAGCTGTTTGGCATAAAGAGCACGTTAATTACAGATGTTTTGCAGTGAGTAACCGGTTCGAAATGTGCCCAACGCGCTCTGCTCTATGGGAAACTTAAAAAAAGACGTGAAGAAAAAAGAAAAAATCGAGCCTTCCTTCTCTGCGGAGCGTTCCAAATGTTGCAGGAGCTTTCGGGGCTGGCCTATAAAACCGGGAAGCCACAATTAAAAAACTAGGCCGAGAATTACGCACCTTGACGCACGGACATATGTCAACCAAACGCGAAAACAGAAAAGAAAATCGCGTGTGTCTTTTCATTTCTCTTTACTTTAAGGCTCCTCCGGGTTAGTTTGAGTTACACTTGTCGCGGTGGACACGGTGGTGACACTGACAGCGACTCGGTCCAAAAATAAAGCCGGGCTGGAAGTCTTGTAAAGCCGCTTTTGTGAGGAGGTGCCAGGCAGCGGGCCGGAGCAGTGCGCGCAGTCTTGTAGAGGGGATTTGCACCTGGTGTGTGCCACAGCTACTGCAGCACTGGTGGTAAGACACGGCGAAAACCACGACTATTCCTGCTCAGCGTGAGACAGTAACAGCCTAATCATATTATATTCACGTATGGAGAAGCGTAGTGACTGTTATTGTATGGTTAAGAACATTCTAGATGCAAGAAATGGTTGATGTTGCGCGTAAAAATTGTAATAAATCAAAAGTGCCAAAAGGTACACGTCGGTTTTTTAAATCTCTCTTAAAAATACAACGTTTTTCTCTTTTTTTAACAAATTAGATGTAGATTTGTAGCTGCTTTTACGCACGTTTTAACCTGAGTCACGTGTCTTAGTGTGTGCGTTTTTGTGTGTAGTTTTTTAATGAATTAAGTAGGTTTAGTAACGAATAAAACAATGTTAAAAGGACACTGAGATGTAGATTTGGCGCACGTTTTAACTTGAGTCACTTGTGTCTCACTGTGTGCAAATTTTGTGTAGTGTTTTACGAATTAAGTTAGTTTAGTAACAAATAAAACAATACTAAAAGGACACTGAGACGTCGATGTGTGGTTGCTTTTACGCACGCTTTAAGTTGTATCACTTGTGTCTTACTGTGTACTGTTTTTGTGTGTACTTTTTATGAATTAAGTTGGTATAATAACGAATAAAACAATATTAAAAGGACACTGAGATGTAAATTGAAGTTCCTTTTATGGCACGTTTTAACTCGAGTCACTTGTGTCTTATTGTGTGCAGTTTTTGTGTACTTTTTTATTAATTAAGTAGGTTTAGTAACAAATAAAACAATACTAAAAGGACACTGAGATGTAGAATTGGAGTTGCTTTTACGCACGTTTTAACTCGAGTCACTGCTAGGGTTTTTTGTGTAGTGTTTCATGAATTAATTTGGTATAAAAACGAATAAAACAATATGAAAAGGACACGTGTAATAAAGAATAAAACCATACTCAAAGGACACTGAGACGTAGATTTGTAGTTGCTTTTACGCACGTTTTATCTTGACTCACTTGTGTCTTATTGTGTGTGTTTATTTTTGTGCAGTGTTTTATAAATTAAGTTGCTCTAATAACAAATAAAACAATACTAAAATGACACTGAGATGTAGATTTGTAGCTGCTTTTACGCACGTTTTGTGTGTGTGTAGTGTTTTATGAATTAATTTGGTACAAAAACTAATAAAACAATACTAAGAGGACACGTTTTTGTGCGATTTACATGTTGGAAATTACAGAATTTTATGGAAATTTAGGGCAGCCCGAATTCAATTATTCAAATCTCAACAAAAAAAAAACAATAAGAGCAGAGATAGTGGCGGTTTGGTGGATGCAAATCTGTTCCAAAGCGATGAATTCAACATGCGTGGGCAGAATTATAGACGGTATAGTTACACATACATGAAACTCTACACCACATAACCGAGAAAAAAAATCTACTTTTAATATGCTTTTTCTCTGATAATAATAATAAAATACAAGCCACACACAAATTGGAACGCTTTGAGAAGACGCGTGTGTTATATTGTGGAGTATTTTGATCCAAATTGTGCGTGCCGTGCGTCCTGGAGCGCGCACCAGGTTTGGAGCTCATAAGGATCTGTTTTAATCCAAGGTCACAGGGCACCGCTGCGTCATCCAGTTTCAAGGCCAAGTTTAGAGAGACGGGAGGGGCCGCCGGGGTGAGGACCTGCGGGGCTGTAAAGATCTACCCCCTGAAAACAACCCGTCCTGCCTGCCCGGGCCACACGATGAAACAACAACAGCAGCAGCAGCAAGAGAAACGTCGATAAACCGGGTTAGATAACGTTTTTGTTCTGGGAAATCTAGTTTGGTTTAGTCTGTTTTGGGGGGTTTTCTGTGCTCCTTCGCGTTTTTCCATTTTGTTGTCCTAGTTAAGCGTTCTTGAGTTTCATCCTTGTTTAGTTTTACGAGGCTGTGTCATCTCTCCGTGAGGATAAAAGGGGACGGGCCAGTGCGCAATCGCCATAACCTAAACCAAAACCCAGTGCGTAAAAGCGTCCAGAGGAGAGTCCAACGTCTCCAAACGCGCAGGAGGTTTTTTTTTGTTTTGTTTTGTGTGTGTGTGTGTGTGTGGAGGAGCAGAGATGAGGCTCGTCTGCAGCCCGGGTTGGGTTTTGGGTTTCAGCCTCAGCAGACGCAGCTCGCCTCCTCCACGGTCAAGTTCAAGTTGGCCCCGGCTAGTAAAACCGGGGGGGCGCATTCTGCAGCGTCTGGACCGAGAGGGGAAGGGGGGAGGAGAGAGGGGAAAGAGGGAAAGAGAGAAAGAGTGTGAGAGAGAGAGAGAGAGAGAGGCTGGACCCCCCCTCCTCTTCCTCCTCCTCCTGCTTCTACGCTCTGCTTTGATCTCAAGACGTAAATAGAGAGAGAGAAGAGAGAGAGAGTGAGAGGAGAGAGAAAAAGAGGAGAGGAGAGGGAGGGTGGGGGGTCTGGTCCCAAACATCCACTCCCCCCAACCCCCTCTTTGATCTCACCCTGCAAAAGGAGAGAAAGAGAGAGAAAGAAGGAGGGAGAGGAAAAGGGAAAGGGAGAGCGGGAGGTTTGCAGTGAGAGAAAGAGGGAGAGAGAGATGGAGGAGAAAGACAAAAAGACAGTGACAGAGAGAAAGGGGGGAAAGAGAGAGGAGAGGGAGAAAGAGAGGGAGAGGAGAAGAGAGAGGAGGAGAGAGAGGGAAAGACAAAGACAACAGAGACAAAGAGACAGAGAGAAAGGGAGAAGAGAGAGGGAGAGGGGAAGAGAAAGGAACATAGAGAGAGGGGAGGGGAGAGAGAGAGAAGAGAGAGAGATGGAGGAAAGAGAAGGAGAGAAGGAGAAAGACAAAGCGATAGCGACAAAGAGAGAGATGGGGAGAAAGAGAGGGAGATGGAAAGAGAGAGAGAGAGAGAGAGAGAGAGAGACAAAGGAAAGACAGGGAAAGACAAAGACAACAGAAACAGAGAGAAAGGGAGTAAGAGGGAGAAGAGAGAGGAAGATAGAGAGAGGGGAGAGAGAGAGAGAGAGAGAGGGGGAGAGAGAGAGAGAGAGAGAGAGAAAGAGGAAGAAAGAGAGGGAGATGGGAAGATAGAGGGGGAGAGAGAGACGGAGGAAAGAGAGGGAAAGACGAAGACAACAGAGACAGAGAGAGAGGGAGAAGAGAGAGGGAGATGGGAAGAGAGACGAAGATAGAGAGAGGGGAGGGGAGAGAGAGAGAGAGAAGAGAGAGGGGGGAGAAAGAAAGAGAGAGATGGAGGGAAGAGAGAGAGGGAGAAAGACAAAGAGACAGCGACAGAGAGAGAGGGCGAGAGAACGAAAGAGAGGGAGATGGGTGATAGAGGAAGATAGAGAGAGGGGAGGGAGAGAGAGAGAGAGAGATGGAGGAAAGAGAAGGAGAGAAGGAGAAAGACAAAGAGACAGCGACAAAGAGAGAGAGAAAGAGAGGGAGATGGGAAGAGAGGGGGAGAGAGAGGGAAAGACAACAGAGACAAAGAGATAGAGAGAGAGAAAGAGGAAGAAAGAGAGGGAGATGGGGAGAGAGAATAAGACAGAGAGAGGGGGAGGGGAGAGAGAGACAGAGGGAAGAGAGAGAGAGAGGGGGGACAAAGAGTTGAAAGAGAGAGAGAGAGAGAGAGAGATCGAGAGGGAGAGAAGAGAGAGGGAGTGGAAAGTTTGCAGTGAGAGAAAGAAAGAGAGAGAGGGAGAGAGAGGGGGGGAGGGGAGAGAGAGACAGAGGGAAGAGAGGGAAGAGAGGGTGAAAGACAAAGACAGCAACAGAGAGAGAGAGAGAGAGGAAGACAAAGAGACAGTGACAGAGAGAGAGAAAGAGGGACAGAGTTGGAAGAGAGAAAGATACAGAGATCAAGAGAGAGGGAAGAGAGAGGGAAAAAGACAAAGCGACAGAGACAGACAGAAAGATGGAGGGAAGAGAGAGGGAGTGAAAAGAAAGAGGAAGAAAGAGAAGGAGGGAGATGGGGAGAGAGAAGAAGATAGAGAGAGGGGGGAGGGGAGACAGAGGAAGATAGAGAGGTGGAGAGAGAGAGAGATGGAAGGAAGAGAGGGAGAGAGACAAAGAGTCAGTGACAGAGAGAGGGGGGGGGAGGAAGACAGGAAAGAGACAGAAGGAGGGAACAGAGAGAAAGATAGAGAGAGGGGGAAGGGGAGAGAGAGAAGAGAAGAGAAAGGGAGAGAGAGAGATACAGAGAAGGAAGAGAAGAGAGAGAGAGAGAGAGAAAAAGAGACAGCGACATAGAGAGAGGGAGAAAGAAAGACAGAGAGAGGGAAGGGGGAGAGAAAAGAAAGAGAGAGAGAGAGAGAGAGAGGGAGGGAGACAAAGAGACAGTGCCAGTGTCACGAAGAGAGGGAAGGGGAGAAAGAGAGAAGAGACAGACAGAGGGAAGAGAGAGAGAAAGACAAAGTGACAGCGACAGAGAGAGAGAGGGAAGAGAGAGGGAGGGAGGGGAAGGAGTGGAAAGTTTGCAGTGAGAGAAAGAGGAAGAAAGAGAAGAAGATGGAGAGAGAGGAGAAAGAGTGAGAGAGAGAGAGAGACGGAGAAAGACAAAGAGACAGCGACAGAGAGAAAGAGAGAGAGAGAGAGAGAGGAAGAAAGAGAGAGGAGATGGGAAGAGAGAAGAAGACAGAAAGAGTGGGAAGGAGAGAGAGATAAACAGTGAAAAGGAGAAGGAGAAAAAGAGAAAGAGAGCGCTTTTCAGTGCTGCACCTCTTCCCGCTGGAATGTTCGGGGAGAGCGCGGTCGACGGTGAGTGTGCGCATGCGTCCCGCTCGCGCTTTTATCTTAAACACACACCGTATAAGTGACACCAGCGCGAGGCCGTCACCCGCGCGTTGCGTAAAAAGCGCCTTTGTGGAGACGCGTTTATCTCCACGATCACAAGACGCGCCCGACACAGACACAGACCTGTTGCTCAACATGAACCCAGACGGTGAAGAGAAATAAAAAAATATATATAAAGAGGCTCTGGATTCTCTTCTGAGTCTTTTATGAATCTGAAAAGTGGAAAAAACGATGTGAAAGTTCGGTTTTAATCGTGATATTTGTAACAGAAAACCAACATCCTGTCAAGTTCAGATGATTTTAATTCAGAAAGTTTGATCACGATTTGAGTAAATTTCACTTGACGAGTAAAATGATGAAGACTTTTTGTACTTAAAACATGAAAATACATCTTACTGCTACGAATTTAACGATATCCAAGTGTCACGATACGATATTTTCACGATATACATCTCACGGTATGATATTTATTGCGATATTTTGTGGAGGCTTAAAACAAATGTGAATATGTTTCTTTTTCCTCTTAAAATGCCTCGACAAGACTTAATCCAAAGAACGAAGACTTAAAAGTGTTAGAACTTATTTCTTCTTGTCGTCTGCACTGAAATGGAGCAAAGGATCATGGTCTATGTAGTTCCCTCTGTCTTTTTTTTAACTATTGCTGCACCATAATTCTTCATTTAAGCAAAGACACTTGTGTTTCGATATATTGTGATGGTCCACGATATTACTGTGAGAACTTTGACGATACGATATCACGATATTTCGGTTATTGTTACATCCTTACTTACTACACTTAAAATAAGAAAAAACGACAACTTTTTGCACTTAAAATAAGAAACAAAGTCGTTGAATCGACTCAAATAAAGTAAAATGTTCTTAATTTAAGTCATTTTAACTCACCTATGAATGAAAAACAGTAATAAAATGATCCATAAGTCGCCTGTTTGGACTTTAAATGAAGCCTGTTTCTTTTTCTTTTCAGAATTCAATTTAATCAGCAAAACTGGAACAAATTTAAACTTATGTCACAGACCTACATGCAGATCCTGACAAGGTGACCCAAAAAAATCTCTGAGGATTGCGATCCAATCTTTGGGAAACTATGAAATAACGACATTTTTTTTAAAAACTAAAAAAACACATGAAATCCAGTGCAATGTGTATGTATTAGGAGTGTAACGATATCCAATTCTCATGATAAGATATCGTCACGGTATTAACCTCACGGTATGATATTTTTTGTGATATTTTGTGGAGGCTAAAACAATTGTGAATATGTTTCTTTTTCCTCTTAAAACGCCTTGACAAGACTTAATCCAACAAACTAAGACTTAAAAATGTTAGAACTGTTATTTCTTCTTGTCGTCTGCACTGAAATGGAGCAAAGGATCATGGTCTATGTAGTTCCCTCTGTCTTTGTTTTAAATTATTGCTGCACCATAACTCTTCATTTAAGCAAAGAGACTTGTAATTCGATATATTGTGATGGTCCACGATATTATTGTGAGAACTTTGACGATACGATATCACGATATTTCAGTTATTGTTACATCCCTCTAGCATGTATGAAAAAGGAAACTAAGTTGTTGTGCATAAAAGTGAAGATTTCTGTTTGCAATTGATGAATATTCGTGCCTGAAGTGAAATGTACTGATGTGAAATGTTTTAAAGTGACTCTCTGTGTTGATGTTTTGTTTTGTAAAAGGGAAAAGGCGGCAGATTCGTCTTTTTGCTCCTTTTCATTCATTTCTGACACTGTTAATGTCTTTTTATACTTTATGAATGAAATAAATAAACAAATAAATATTTCATTTTAATAAACAGAGGGCTAAATGTGTGTTTTTGTTTCTGAGTTTCTATAAAACATGAGTCTCCAACCTGTCGCTCTCCACCTCCTTCCAAGAGTCTCACCAAAGGATTTCTAAATGAACATTTTGTGCTGAATCACTCAAATTTGATGAAGGACGATTGTAAAAGTACAATTTTGATGCCAACTTTGAGCACTAAAGAATGAACAAAGATTTATGTTTTATCGGAGTCTAACTGTTCCACATCTAAGGTTTTCCGATGCTCGATTTCTTAGAAGCTCTTTTGTTACTTCTTTTGTTTTTGTAAAGGAGCTCACCAGAAGAAAAAGTTTGGAGATCCTGTTTTAGAGAAATGCGTCTGTCATCTGTCTTCACTACTACAAATACTTCTACTTTTACTGTTACTGCTTTAGACAACTCTATTCAATATTTTCCAAAGCTTCCATTTTTTTCCAATGGAGGCTTTTTGTTTGATTGTTGTGATGTCTAGAATGTCATACACGGAAATTAGGTTGTTTTTGTTGTTGTTGTTTTTTGCTTTTGTTTCACTTAAAAGCAAGTGAAACAAAAGCAAAATCGTAAATATGATTATGTTAACTTGGTTTTAGAGCAGGAGTCTCCAACCTGTCGCTCTCCACCTCCATCCAAGTATCTTGCCAAAGGATTTCTAAATGAGTATTTTGTGCTGAACGGCTAAAATTTGATGAAGTACATTTGTAAAAGTACAATTTTGATGTCTAACTTTGAGCACTAAAGAATAAACAAAGATTTATGTTTTATCGGCGTCTGACTGTTCCACATCTGAGGTTTTCCTACACTCAGTTTCTTAAAAGTTCTTTGGCGTTTTCGTTTTCGTAAAGGAGCTCACCGGAAGAAAAAGTTTGGAGATCCTGTTTTAGAGAAATGCGTCTGTCATCTGTCATCACTACTACAAGTATTCCTACTTTTACTGTTACTGCTTTAGACAACTCTATTCCATATTTTCCAAAGCTGCGATTTTTTTCCAATGGAGAATTTTTTTTCTATTTGCTTTTCTCATGGAGATTGTGTGACGTCTGGAATATCATACATTGTAATTAGGTTGGTGTTGTTTTTTTTTTTGTTTTTGTTGTTGTTTCACTTAAAAGCAAGTCAAACAAAAAGCAAAATCTCAAAAATTATTATGTTAACTTGGTTTTAGAGCAGGAGTCTCCAACCTGTCGCTCTCCACCTCCGTCCAAGTAACTCACTAAAAGATTTGTAAATGAGCATTTTGTGCTGAAAGACTCAAATTTGATGAAGTACATTTGTAAAAGTACTGTTTTGATGCCAACTTTGAGCACTAAAAAATGAACAAAGGTTTATGTTTTTATGTTCCTCATCTAAGGTTTCCCGACGCTCAGTTTTGTAAAAGTTCTTTGGCATTTTGTTTTCGTAAAGGAGCTCACTGAAAGAAAAAGTTTGGAGACCCTGTTTTAAGGAAATGCAGTGTGTCCTCTGTCTTCACTACTACAAATACTTCTACTTTTACTTTTACTACTTTAGACAACTCTATTCCATTTTTTCCAAAGCTGCATTTTTTTTTTTTCCAATGGAGGCTCTTTTTTCCCATTTGCTGTCTGGAATGTCATACATGGAAATTAGGTTGTTTTTTGTTGTTGTTGTTTGGCTTTTCTTTTCTTTTTTTAGCAAAATCTTGAATATGATTATTTTAAGGAGGTTTTCGAGCAGAAGTCTTCAACCTGTAGCTCTCCACGCCCTTCCAATGACTCAAATTTGATGAAGTGTCTTTGTAAGTGCATAATTATGACGCCTAACTTTGCGCACTAAAAATAATGACATGTTTAAAGTTATCAAAGTGTTCCCCAGCTAAGACTTTCCAACACTCAGTTTCTTGGAGACCCCTGACATAAACGTCACATGACATTGAATAATAAAGGTCCGTTTTGGTTCCTGGTACAGTTTCCTCTCGAAGGGTGTGAAATACGAGTGTTAAATTGCGGCCGTGTGATGGGTCATGTAACGTGGGCGGGGCTTAAACACATAAACACACACAGAGGTGGAGGTGGGTAATAATGTTGAGTTGAGTAACTTTTTAATTGCACTTCTGGGAGCAGCTTTACTTCTTTACTTCTTCTTATACTGTCCGGTGTAAAAGTTGTGCTTCTTCTTCCCACTGCGCGTGAGTCTAAAGTGACAGAAACTTCACGTGACAAAATAAAAAGTTTTGAACGTTTCAGATCTGATTTGATACAATTTGTGTTTAAATTACTCAAAGTTCCCACCGTACTTAAAGGGACAGTCCGTAATTTTGGACATAGAGCCGCATTTCCTCGTGAGCCAGAGCGTTGGAGACGTGTGGAGACACTTTTTGAAATATTCCATCCATTCCTTGTATTTGCAGAGGTCGCTGGTGCTAGATTAGTGCATGTCAATGGCCATAGTTTCTCCTGCCACTAAAAACAGTCTTACCCACTCCACAAAACACCTGAAACAAATCAATTATTACACCAGACTGTCCATGTAAATGTCTGTGTCGATAGAACAATTTTAGAAGTAAAACCAACCTTGTATCGCATGAATCGTCGCATGTTGAGGGACTATTTTCTCATATATCAGTCCACCTCTGCCGAGCTTTCTGCTGCTCAGACACAAATCCTTCAAATGCAACGTTGGTTTTACTTCTAAAATTATTCTTTTGGGATTATAGTTACGAACATTCAAAATCCTGTCAGTGCATTTATTGTCGTCTCTTTTAAACACGAGCCGCAGACGTTCGGAAATAATCAGAATAGTCTCGTGAGAACTTAACAGAACGCTGGAGTTGCGTGAAAGAGATATTAAAATTCCATGACTTTTCCAGGATTTCCATGACCGTGGGAACCCTGCACCTGCAAACGAAAAACGCTGCATAAACAGTCACCACAACGGAAGCGCTCCAAACCTGCAGGGGGCATTAAAGTTAAAGGGACAGTCTGGAATTTTAGACATAGGACCTCATTTCCCAGTGAGACAGACACTTTTTAAAATATTCCGTCCAGTCCTTGTATTTGCAGAGGTCAGTGGTGCCACTAAAAACAGTCTTACCTGCTCCACAAAACACCCGAAGAAAATCTATTATCACACCAGACTGTCCATGTGAATGTCTGTGTCGATAGAATCATTTTAGAAGTTAAACCAACCTTGCATTTGAAGGATTTGTGTCTGAGCAGCAGCAGTGAGTTGAATTTCCTGATAGAAAACTCAGCAGAGGTGCACTGATATATGAGAAAATAGTCCCTCAACATGCGATGATTCATGCGATACAAGTTTAGTTTTAATTCAAACATTATTCTATCGACACAGACATTCACATGGACAGTCTGGTGTGATAATAGATTTTCTTCGGGTGTTTTGTGGAGCAGGTAAGACTGTTTTTAGTGGCACCGGCGATTTCTGCAAACACGAGGACTGGATGGAATATTTCAACAAGTGTTTCCACACGTTTCCAACACTCTGGCTCACAAGGAAATGAGGCTCTATGTCCAAAATTCTGAACTTTAAGTAAGGTGGGAACTTTGATGTGATGATATGAACAATATCCAAGTCTCACGATACGATATTTATTGCGATATCGTGGGAAAGCTCACGATTAGAGATGTAACAAAATCCAAATGTTTCGGTACGATATTTTCACAATATACATCTCTCGGTACGATATTTATTGCGATATTTGACTTTTTCCTCTTGAAACGCCTCGACAAGACTTAATCCAAAGAACTAACAGTTAAAAGTGTTAGAACTGTTATTTCTTCTTGTCGTCTGCACTGAAATGGAGCAAAGGATCATGGTCTATGTAGTTCCCTCTGTCCTTTTTTTTAACTATTGCTGCACCATAACTCTTTATTTAAGCAAAGACACTTGTAATTCGATATATTGTGATGATCCACGATATTATTGAGAGAACTTTGACGATACAATATCACGATATTTCAGTTATTGTTACATCCCTAGTGTGTATCTTAGGATCCTCTATCGTAAAGTGTGAATGTCGTCGTTGTCCTGTTTTGATTTGTTTTTTCTTTCTTTTCTGTAAACATATTTTTGTTAATCTATTTAAGACCCTTTCGCAAACAAGAAGCTACATATATAAATACATTTAAGAGAAATAAATGTAAGAGATTTTGTTAGAGTGTAATGTTTGTGTTGGTTTGAAAACATCAGATTTTGTGCATTATTTCATGTTTTTTTGTCGTTTCAATGACATGAGCTGTTATGGATGTAACAGTAATCAAAATATCGTGATATCGTATCGTCAAAAGTCTCACAATAATATCATGGACTGTCACAATATATCGAATTACAAGTTTCTTTACTTAAATGTGTTGTTTTACAGTAACAACAGCTAAAAAACATCAGAAACTACATTTCCCATGATTCATTTCAGCGCAAACAACAAGAAGAAATATGTTTTTACTTGAATTCTTGGGATTCTGATGGAAATAATTCACACCAAAATCTTGTCAAGGTATTTTAAAAGCAAAAAAGCGTCTACAATTATATCAGCCTCTCCAAAATATCGCAATAAATATCGTACCGTGAGATTCCTATATCGTAACATCCCTAATGTCAGCGATTACACCCAGAGAATTACTCCTATAGGTATATTTACTCGAGTTAAGAGTAAGTACTCGTGGGCATGATTGTAACTTTGTCTGCTATGTGCTATTTAATTATTTTGTACTTTTTGAGTGCCTCGGTTTTTTTCTACTTTGTATTTGAGACTGATCCCTGCACTGACGAGCACTGAAAGGACAATTCTGCACAATTTTTGTTTATCCAAGTATCACTCCTGCCCCCAAAGTGTTGCATACTTACTCGAGTAGTTTCCCCAAATATTGGATTGGATCACGACTTCACCGGAAAAAAAACAATACCTGTGTAAGATAAAATGACTTAGATTAAGAACATTTTACTTTATTTTAGTCGATTCAACTTGACAAGTCAAATGATCGACCTGTCTATCCATCTTAAGTGTGTTTTTCTTAATTCAAGCAAGTTTGTTTTTTTATTTTAAGTGCAAAAAGTTGTTGTTTTTTCTTATTTTAGATGTATTTTTATATTTTAAGTACAAAAAGTCTTGTTCCACTGGCAGATCATTTTACTTCATGATCAAACCTTTTTAATCCAAGTCATCTTAACTTGACTAGATTTTGGTTTTGTTTTTTTGGTTTTTTTGGGTTTTTTTGCATTGTTCTACTTGAGTTTTATTATTTTTTCTAACTCAAGTGTTACGTGGGAACTATTTTGGGGCTTCTCCACCTCTGGAAACTCAGAAGTAGACTAAATAGTCAGTATAATTGCTTTGGCCTTGTTTCTCCAGCACACGAAGCATTACAACTTTAAGCTCATTTTTTCACACTTGAAGCTCAGTTTTTTCTCTCTTACAGGTTATATTCTTCAGACTGAATCATTCTGAGGTGTAATTTCACTCCTGAGGCTAAACTTATACATGAAAAAAATCACAAAACAGGAGCTTCAAAACCGCAAATCCCACGCAAACAACATTCTGACCCTGATCACGCTGACGAAAAATAGCACGTAATAAATAAAACACGTACACACCGCGTAAACTGAGCTATGTATGAACGTAAAGGAAACGTATATTTCTTTAAAAAATGCAACAGTGCCTCAAACAACTCTGTGCTTAAACGATCTAAGGTCCTAAGTCCAACCAGGCGAGTGCGTAAAGACGAAACCTGTTATTAGAACCGTGGAGTTTATGTCGCGTAAACTTCAACTTCCTCTTTCTTTTTTAAGGACGTGAAGTTTTGACACAAGCTCACACAAACTGGTAATACCTTGTTTTTAATTATTATTTTATATTACACAAAAATTATGATCATTTTCTTTTGTTTTATGCTGAACAAATAACATTTTCAACAACAGTTCATCTATAAGTTTCAGCTTCCTGTTTTAATTCTGCACTTTTGAACACTTAACCAAGATTTCTTAATTAAATAATTGTTAATTACTATGGCAACAGTAGCTATTTATTATTCAGAAACCCATGAATACGCATCAGGGTCGCTTATCAAAGTGTTTAATCAAAAAAAAAAACTAAAAAGATCTAAATAAAACAATGACGCTTTACAGTTTTACGCACGGTTTTCAAATTTTGTCCGCACGAATTTAAGTGTTTAAGATGAAAAATACTGATCCAAAACTAATCAAGAGGCTTATTTATTATCCAGATACTCAAATGTAAACTTTTAGATGTCTTTAATACGTGTACATTTCTAAATAAGACACTTTTTAATTCACGTTTTAATATTTTAGTACAGAAATTATCGCTACAAAAACAAACTTGACTTTGAATCATTGGAGCTTCTTAGTTTTGCAAATACAACATCTAAAGGCAAATTTATTCTAAAATCCAGATGAAATTTAAACTAAACTGCTTTAAAATTATGTATTCATTGATTAAAAAGTTATGGCTTGGCCTGTGTGTGAAGTAAATTAAAACAAAAACCGGAGTGAACTTGTGCGTAACCGTGCTCTCCAAATGCGTAAACACGGGCTTTTATTTCGCGTAGATTAAGATCAAAATGAGTCTTAACTGCAAATAAAAAATGTCAAATTGAATGTTCTGGGTTTATTCAAGTTCATTTCGTGTGCAAACTTCCTGCGTGTTGCTCCTGGTTCGTAAACACGCCGCTCCACGCCAGAAGGATCAGGCAGGGCGAAGGTAAGATAAGGTCTCCAAAATCCTGCCGCGCAAAGACTCGTTGGGTTTTTTCTTTTCTTTTCTTTCTTTCCTCCTTCTGTCTCTCTCTCTTTCTTTGCAGGCCACATAAAAGTCTCCGGGTGAGAGCCAGAGGAATTTCCCTGCCTGCCTGCCTCTCTCTCTCTCTCTCTCTCTCTCTCCGGGGGGAGGGGATGAAGAGGAGGAAGAGGAGGAGGAGGAGGAGAAGAGGGGGGGGGGGGGGGTACGTGCCTCAGGGGCTGTTCCCGCGTTTGGACAGGCGAGGGCGCACGAGGACAGCGCAGACCGGCCTCATCCCACCGCCCCGGCTGTCCCCTCCTCTCTGCCGGTGCCCCCTCCTCTCCTCCCTTCTCCTCTTCTCCTTTCCTCCTTTCCTTCTCTCCTCCTCTTCTTCTCCTTTCCTCCTCTCCTCTTCCTCTCCTCTCTGTCTCCTCTCCTCCTCTCCTTCTCTTTTCCTCCTCTCCCCCTTTCCTCTTTTCCTTCTCTCCTCTTTTCCTCTCCTCCTCCTCTCTTCTTTTGCCCCTCTCTTTTCCTCTTTTCTTCCTCTTCTCCTCCTCTCCCCCTTTCCTCTTTTCCTTCTCTCCTCTCCTCCTCCTGCCCTCCTCTTCTCTCTTCCTCTTTTCCTCTCCTCCTCCCCTCTATACCTCTTTTCTCCTCCCCTCTTTTTGTCCTCTCCTCTCCACCTCTCTCCTCTCCTCCTCCTCCTTTTCTGTCTCCTCCTCCTCTCCTCCTCCTCTTCCTCCTCCTTTTCCATCTCCTCCTCTTCTCCTCCTCCTTCCTCCTCCTCCTCCTCCTCCTCCTCCTCCTCCTTTCCTCTCTCCTCCTCTTCCTCTCCTCCTCCTTTCCTCTGTCCTCTTCCTCCTCCTTTCCTCTCTTCTCCTCCTCCTCCTCCTCCTTTCCTGTCTCCTTCTCTTCCTCTCCTCCTCCTTTCCTCCTCTTCCTCTCCTCCTCCTCTCTTTCTCCTCTCCTTCCCCTCTCTCTCCTCATCCTCTCTTTCTCCTTTCCTCTCCTCTTCCTCTCCTCCTCCTCTTCGTCTCTGATCATGTGACCAGCTCCAGTTGGCTGCAGGAGTCATGTGACGTCTCTTCTCTCTGCGTCTTCACATCTTCAGTAAAAATCACATTATGACCAGATTTTCAGAATGAAAAACTGGGACGTCCTCAGTTTGTGGAGGTTAATTAATAATAAAACTGTAAAACAAGTGCTTAATTAAGGAAAATCTTTCTGCACTCGGCCCATTTACGACCAACACGTGAGTCAGTAAAGTCACATTATCTTTGGGTTTTGGTCATTTTTATGTTTAAGCATCTCTCTGATCTATATTAAAATGTCGTTTAAACTACTTGAGTTCTTCTCTCAAACAGAAAACACTCTGTTCCACCTTGTGATGTCATCTAGAGGTACAGGAAGTGCTCCAGTATGTTTTTAAACTTCATACATCTTCACTGTCCCAAAAGATTGAACCAAAACCACTGATTTTATACAAGAAATGTTCCAGGTGTCTCTCTTTTTGACCAATTTAATCCCTGCCAACAGTAAAAAGAGCCATAAACTGTCTTTTTTTTTAGGTAAAATGTAGAAAAGGATGCTTAAAAATGACCAAAACACAAAGAAAATATAAATAAATAAATAATTTCAATTGTGGATAATAAAGTTTGTCTGAGTTTTGGTGCGTATGTGTCAATATGTGTATTTCAGAGTAACTGTCGTATTTGGAAGACAAAGTAATGGATTTTTAAATAACTCATTTAATGTTCAAAAATGTTGCTTTTATTTTTGCCTTTTTCTACTTTAATTCCCAATTTTTTATTTTTTTTTTCTTGTCAAAACCTGTATTGGTGCAAACACACAAATCAGATTACTGTTTCGTTATAGTTCGGTAATCGGATAACTCCAGAAATCGGATCATAATCAGATTTGTGGTACTATTTTAAGATACATAGTGCCAAAACAATATTATAAATACTGTTATACTATCTCATATTGTTACTTTAGTGTAAGGCAAATGAAGTACTCCAACATTTATCAGATCTTATAGAAAACAAAAAAACTATAAACTCATACAGATTTTTGCAGTGTCCAAAAAAACACGATACAAGTCTGATGCATTATTATAACTTTTCTTTTTATTATTATTATTATTATTTATTTGCAACATACAACAAGCACACAGACATTAGACAAGACAGGACAACACAATAAGTACAATACGGAACAAAACAATGCAAATAAATACTAATTTGTGAATCATAATGTGTAGATTTGAAGAGTATTTTGGATGGATTGAGTCAGTGATAGAACTACAAGTGGAATATTATTAGGGTTGGGCATCATTAAGAAGTTGCCGATACGATACATATCTCAATACTTTCGATTCAATACGATATATTTTAAATCGATTCGATACAGTTCAATAAAAAATAAAGGTTAAATCATGTCTGTGATACTAAAAGTCTTTGTTAAACCACTTCCTGTGCAAAGTTCAAATGAAACACAAACATTTTAATCCACAAAACAGTGAAAACGTCAAATGTGTCGCATAAATGAGTTTCCTTCCACTGAACTAACAACAAAACTGTAGCTGTGACAAAATAATTTAGTAAAATAAACCAAAAAATCCTCTTGGCGATATATCGATACAGCAGCCCACGATATCGATACTGTATCATCACATTAAACGATACGATATATACATTTTTCAATATTTTTGCACACCCCTAGATGTTATTACTTATTACTACGTATTTTCCATGCAGTAATTGTACCTTAAAGAATGTACTTGTTCAAATATAGAGTCAATAGGGCTGGTATCATTAAGAAGTTGCCGATACAATACATATCTCGATACAGTGCACTTTCAGTTCGATACGATATACTTCAAATCGATTCGATACGGTTCAATAAAAAATAAAGTTTAAATCATGTCTGTGATTCTAAAAGTCTTTGTTAAACCACTTCCTGTGCAAAGTTCAAATGAAACACAAACATTTTAATCAACAAAAATGTGAAAACGTCAAATGTGTCACATAAATGTGTCAAGTTTCCTTCCACTAAACAAACAACAAAACTGCAGCTGTGACAAAATAATTTAGTAAAATAAACCAAAACATACTCTTGATGATATATCGATACAGCAGCCCACGATATCAATACTGTATCATCACATTAAACGATACGATATATACATTTTTCGATATTTTTGCACACCCCTAGATATTATTCATTATTATTACGTGTTTTCCATGCATTAAAGAATGCACATGTTCAAATATAGAGTCGAATATCTCGATACAGTTCACTTTCAGTTGAAAACGATATATTTCAAATCGATTCAATACAGTTCATTTAAAAAATCATTTCTAAATCATGTCTGTGATACTAAAAGTCTTTGTTAAATCACTTCTTGTGCAAAGTTCATATGAAACACAAACATTTTAATCAACAAAACGGTGAAAATGTCAAATGTGTCACATAAACAAACAACAAAACTGTAGCTGTAACAAAATAATTTAGTAAAATAAACCAAAACATACTTGGTGATATATCGATACAGCAGACCACGATATCGATACGCTATCATCACATTAAACAATACGATATATACATTTTTCGATATTTTTCGATATTTTTTTTATTACTTATTATTATGTATTTTCTATGCATTAATCGTACTGTAAATAATGCACAAGTACAGTCACTGCATTCCTCTTTCAAACATCAAGTAGAACTAAACAAATATACATTGGCTTAGATATGAATGAACAGTTTTTGTTAATGTTTAAAAGATTGCACCATATATTTTTTCCATTTTTTTCCCATTTCGTAAGTAATTACAGACTAAAGCTTTCGTATTTCTTGTAGCGTTGTCAAAAGTATCAAAAGTTAGATACTAAAAATTGATCCTAAAGCTGTAGTGCAGCTCCTCTCACGCCGCTGTAGGACTGAAAGGTTCGAGAAATCCTTTGTCCCCAGAGCGATCAGACTCTAGAACCTGTCACAGCCCAAACGTCAACCTGCAGAACCAGCACTTTAAGCACGCAGACTTGGCATGTCTGCACAAACTTTTAAACACTACTTTTTAGGGCTGGGTATCATTAAGAAGTTGCCGATACGATACATACCTCGATACACAGGCCACGATACGATACATATCTCGATACAGTGCACTTTCCATTCGATATGATATATTTCAAATCTATTCGATACGGTTCAATAAAAAATAAAGGCTAAATCATGTCTGTGATACTAAAAGTCTTTGTTAAACCACTTCTTGTGCAAAGTTCATATGAAACACAAACATTTTAATCCTCAAAACAGAGTCAAAATGTCAAATGTGTCGCATAAATGAGTTTCCTTTCACTCCACAAGCCACAAAACTGTAGCACTGTAACAAAATAATTTAGTAAAACACACGTAAAAATATACTCTTGGTGATATATCGATACAGTAGCCCACGATATCGATACTGTATCATCACATTAAACGATACGATATATCAATATTCCGATATTTTTGCACACCCCTACTATTTTTTGCCTTTTATTCATTTATTTTTTACTGTTTTTATTGTGTGATGAAATGTGTGGATGTGAGCTTCATGGACACCTGAATTTCCCCTTCTGTTCATCAATAAAGCATTTATCTATCCAGTATTATCGAAAGTAGATGCTCGTTTATCGCAGATATTGATACTAAAAAAGAAATCTCATTGACAGGACAGAAATGAAGCTTTCCTGAATGTCTTTAGAACGACCCGGAGATGTTTCAGAACAAGTATAAGAGCACAGAGACTCGAATACGCTAAGAATAACCGAAATATCGTGATATCGTATCGTCAGAGTTCTCACAATAATATCGTGGACCATCACAATGTATCGAATTACAAGCCTCTTTGCTTAAATGAAGAGTTATGGTGCAGCAATAGCTAAAAAAAAAAAAAAAAAAAAAGACAGAAAACTACATAGACCATGATCCTTTGCTCCATTTCAGTGCAGACGACAAGAAGAAATAACAGTTCTAACATTTTTAAGTCTTAGTTCTTTGGATTAAGTCTTGTCAAAAGAGGAAAAAGTCACATATTCACAGTTTTAGCTGTTTCGCCTCCACAAAATATCACAATAAATATCGTACCATGAGATGTATATCGTGAAAATATCGTACGGTGAGATTTGGATATTGTTACGTCCCCAATCGTGAGCCTCCCCAACATATCGTGAACTTTCCCAAGATATCACAATAAATATCGTACCGTGAGGTTCAAACCGTGACAATATCGTATCATGAGACTTCGTATCGTTACATCCCTACTATACCCCCATGGACCTGGTTTAGACCAGGTTTAGACCAGGTTTAGACCTGGTTTAGACCTGGTTTAGACCTGGTTTAGACCTGGTTTAGACCTGGTTTAGTCTGGTTTAGACCTGGTTTAGACCTGGTTTAGACCTGGTTTAGACCTGGTTTAGACCTGGTTTAGACCTGGTTTAGACCTGGTTTAGACCTGGTTTAGACCTGGTTTAGTCCTGGTTTAGACCTCATTTAGTCCTGGTTTAGACCTGGTTTAGACCTGGTTTAGTCCTGGTTTAGACCTCGTTTAGACCTGGTTTAGACCTGGTTTAGACCTGGTTTAGTCCCGGTTTAGTCCCGGTTTAGACTTGGTTTAGACCTGGTTTAGACCTGGTTTTAGACCTGGTTTAGTCCTGGTTTAGACCTGGTTTAGACCTGGTTTAGTTTAGTTTAGACCTGGTTTAGACCTGGTTTAGACCTGGTTTAGACCTGGTTTAGACCTGGTTTAGTCCCGGTTTAGTCCCGGTTTAGACCTGGTTTAGACCTGGTTTAGACCTGGTTTAGACCTGGTTTTAGACCTGGTTTAGACCTGGTTTAGTCCTGGTTTTTAGAGCTGGTTTAGTCCGGTTTAGTTTAGACCTGGTTTAGACCTGGTTTAGACCTGGTTTAGACCTGGTTTAGACCTGGTTTTAGACCTGGTTTAGTCCGGTTTAGTCCGGTTTAGACCTGCTTTAGACCTGGTTTAGACCTGGTTTAGTCCCGGTTTAGTCCCGGTTTAGACCTGGTTTAGTCCTGGTTTAGACTTCGTTTAGACCTGGTTTAGACCTGGTTTAGACCTGGTTTAGACCTGGTTTAGACCTGTTTAGACCTGTTTAGACCTGGTTTAGTCCGGTTTAGTGGTTTAGACCTGGTTTAGACCTGGTTTAGACCTGGTTTAGTCCCGGTTTAGTCCCGGTTTAGACTTGGTTTAGTCCTGGTTTAGACTTCGTTTAGACCTGGTTTAGATCTGGTTTAGACCTGGTTTAGACCTGGTTTAGACCTGGTTTAGACCCGGTTTAGTCCCGGTTTAGACTGGTTTAGACCTGGTTTTAGACCTGGTTTAGACCTGGTTTTAGACCTGGTTTAGACCTGGTTTAGACCTGGTTTAGTCCCGGTTTAGTCCCGGTTTAGACCTGGTTTAGTCCCGGTTTAGACCTGGTTTAGACCTGGTTTAGACCTGGTTTAGTCCCGGTTTAGACCTGGTTTAGACCTGGTTTAGACATGGTTTAGACCTGGTTTTAGACCTGGTTTAGACCTGGTTTAGACCTGGTTTAGTCCTGGTTTAGTCCGGTTTAGACCTGGTTTAGACCTGGTTTAGTCCCGGTTTAGACCTGGTTTTAGTCCTGGTTTAGTTTCCTGGTTTAGACCTGGTTTAGACCTGGTTTAGACCTGGTTTAGACCTGGTTTAGACCTGGTTTAGACCCGGTTTAGACCTGGTTTAGACCTGGTTTAGACCTGGTTTAGACCTGGACCACTGAGGGATTCCACAGATATAAAGCCACATGAGAACAGAAAAGAAATTCAACCATTTAATGTTGAAAATCACATTCTGTTGTCTAAAGAAAGTGTTTTTTGTTTTTTTTTTTTATCATTGTGTCATTTGAATCAGTTTTGAAATTGAGTTTGAAACGTTAGTATTAGTTAAATAAATACTTGGGATATAACGATATCCAAATGTCTTGATACGATACTTTCACTCTACGATATTTATTGCCATATTTTGTGGAGGCTAAAACAATTGTGAATATGTTACTTTTGTTTTTCCTTTTAAAATGCCATGACAATACAAGTAATTCATATTTAAAAGTGCTTAATAACAGTTATTTCTTCATGTAGTCTGCAAAGGATCATGGGATATGTAGTTCTCTCTGTTTTTAACTATTACTGCAACACGACGTAGATTTTAAGCACTTGCGATTCGATATATTTTGACGGTCCACGATATTATTGTGAGGCTTTTGACGATACGACATCACGATATTTTGGTTATTGTTACATCTTTAATAAAAACATGTCACCTAATGTACTTTGAAAACATATTTTGTACTTTGGGGTCTGTATTTTGGAGGCAATTTATAGTCAAATAATTTCAAACGGCATCACAGTATTGTTCTGGATCTGTCGCGTTAAACCAGAAAAGTTTCGTAGTGTGGCTTTAAATTAAGGATCTGCTGCTTATTTGTCTCCTTAAAGATGTTATCGCTGTCTCCAGAATGTTCCACAGTATTGCATTAAACTTATATACTTCAATGGAGACAAACAGGTGACAATAACAGGCCAAGTTACAGGTCAGGTCTGCGGAGAGGCGACCACACTCAATAACAATAAAGCATCTAATGTATATTGACAAGTTTGATGCCGTACAGTGATCAGTGCAGACACGTCAAACTCAGGCCCGGGGGCTAAATTTGGCCCGCAATATAATTATATTTGGCCCGCGAGATCAAATCAAATCTGTATCAGAGCTGCTCACCGTGCACAGATCAACTATAGAGACATTATTTATTTAAAATGTTGTTATTATTTTATATTCTACTTGTTCTGGATTCAATGTTTAAGCAAAACTATTATTAAATATTTACTAAGGTTAAGGTTTAACATTACAGATCTTGAAAGAAGATTAAATTGTTCAATAAATATTTAGTTTGGCCCATGACTTAGTCCCAGTTTTTAATTTTGGCCTCTGAGTTTTTGTTTGACTCTCCTGGATTAGAGCGAACAAATTTTCAGAATCCAAACTGGGACGTCCTCGGTTTGTGGTGTTTCGTAATAATAAAATGAAGTGAAACGAGTGAATTAAGGGACATTTTTATGCACTCTGCCCATTTATGACGAACCTGTGAGTCGGTATGGTCACATTTTCTTTGTGTTTTGGTCGTTTTTTCGTTTTTTTTTTCTGTTTTACCTAAACAAATGACAGTGTATGTCTCTTTTTACTGCTGACAGGGATCAGATTGGTCAAAATTTGGGACATTTCTTGTATAAAACTGGGACAAATCAGTGGTTTTGTGTAAATCTGCTGGGACAGGGGACACAGGCTCAAAACTGGGACTGTCCCGGGTACAGTGAAACATTCTGGGCCGAGCATTAACATCTCCATGGAAACGGAAAAGTTACATATTTCACCTTTAACTCAGAAGTGGCAACAGTTTTCTGAGTGTGATGATTTTAGCTGTGGTAAAAACAAAAAAAAACATAAATATAAGTTTATTAAATACTCGAGTTCCAGGGACTTCAGATGAAAAAACGCCTCTCTGACTAATTCTGGTACATTTACAGAAGTGTCCCTGCTAAAGAAACAAAATAAATAAAATTAAATTGAGTTGTGAATCTTGAATATTTATATTATAATAAAAAGTGCAGTTTTGAAACGAAACTCACTGACTCCTGACCCGAATTCTGAATATTCATTTCAGTTTCTTTGATTTGTTTTTCATTAAAGGTGCACTATCTAACTTCATCAACTTGTCTCCATGGCGATGCCGTTGCTTTGCCTTGAATGTTCCACAGTACGGCATTACACTGAACTATGCACATATTCGAGTATTCAAGTACAGATGTTTTTAATGCTCAAATACACATTGAAAATCTGTGAGTGGGGTCGCCTCTTCAAAGACCTGAGCTGTCATTTTGCCCGGCGCTGTCACCTGCTTGAAAGTCGAAGTTTAATGCCATACTGTGGAACTTTCTAGGCAAAGCAATATAACATCACCATTTAGACAAGTTCCACCAGAAAAGTTACATCTTGCACCTTATTTCTGCCAGCGGATAGACGATCGATCTTAAAAGAAAACAAAAAAACTCTTGAGATATTTTCCGCAAACACCAAAAAACTAAATCTAGTCAAGTTCAGGTGACTTGAATAAAGAAAGCTTCATCATGATTTGTGTTGTGAATTTCATTTCTCTCCAGCGACTAAGTCACCAGCCAATCAGAGAAGAGACAGACATTCTGTGTTGGCAACGATTCCCGAGATCGAGGATTTAAAGCCGGAACAAAGAGAATGTTTGGTGAATTTTATCAAGAGGAAAGACGTTATTGTCCTTCTTCCTACGGGATTAGGGAAAAGCTTAATTTAGCCCAGTTAGTGAAGCATTACATACATCACGACCAAACAGCAGCAACTGGTTAAATAAAAAAAGTACCCGCCTACTGTCGAGCGAACGAATCCTAATGCTGCGAGGTCACACGGTTTCCACCAAGTGAAACCGTCTGATGAATCAGACTACCTTTTTTCTGCCAGCGAATAGACAATTGCTCTTAAAATAAATCAAAAACCTCTTGATATACTTTCTGCAAACACCGCACTGCAAAAAATAAAATCTAGTCATGTGAAGATGACTTAAATTAAGAAAGTTTGATCATGATTTGAGTCAATTTCACTTGACAAGTAAAATGATCTGCCAGTGGAACAAGACTTTTTGTATTTAAAATATGAAAATACATCCTGGTACTTTTAAAATAAGAAAAACAACCACTTTTTGCACTAAAAATAAGAAACAAAATCAAATGTTGCTTGAATTAACAAAAAACACACTTATTCCATTGGTAAATAATTTGACTTGTCAAGTTGAATCAACTTTTTTCCAGTATTTTTCCTTTAACTGAGATGGACCAACAGTTTTCTCAGTGTGATGATTTAGTCGTAAAGATTAAAAGTATAAATATAAGTCTATAAAATAAATGAGTTCCAGAAAAAAAATTCAGTTTTGAAACAAAACAACTCGATTCTGAAAATGAATTTTGACGTGTTGAATCAGTTTTTCAGAAAATGTCTTTTCCTGATAGAGGGTCTGCCACCTGCTTGTCTCCATGGTGATGCTACTGCTTTGCCTTGAATGTTCCACAGTGCAGCTTTACACTTTTTAACTATGTCACATTTATGCAGTTGATGTTGATGTTTTTATTGCTCAAACACACATTACAGACTTCACCGATCTGACAGAACTTGGCCTGGAACCTTCACCTTCTTGTCTCCACGACGACACATTAAAGTCAAAGTTTAAAGCCATACTGAGGAATATTTTAGACAACGCAAGAACATCACCAATATAGACAGAAGTTACATCTTCCAGCTCACGATTGCTCTTAAAATAAACCAAAAACAACTCTAGATGTACTTTCTGCAAACACTAATATCACAAAATCAAGTCGTTTTAACATCACCGAGCTCACGCACACACACACACACACACACACGGGGGACTTCTGAGGTCAAAGGTCACGCTATGAAGCCGCTATAAAGCCTCTCGACGGAGACAGACTGAGCGCGAGGAAATGGCCTGGTGCAGATTTGTCATATAGATACGGCGTTTATCCTCAGATGCCCTCCCGTCCCGTGTGCTTTCAGAGCAGCCGAGCAGAGCCGCTGTTCCTGTGAGTCACACACTCGCCAAACACACACACTCAACAAACACACACACTCAACAAACACACACACACTCACCGAACACACACGGCCCCAGTGAAGTGCACGGACTCCCCGGGGCGCAGGAAACCACACTGATCAAATCACTCAGCGCCTGACGGGCTTTTGTGAACAAGAACGAGGTAAGTACACGTGACGTAACGATAAATACAGTTTGTGTCGGCGACGCTCGTGTGTAAAAATATAACACAATAACACGAGCACGTTTGACCCGCTTTATTCTGCACGGCAACAAAAAAAAACAATGTCTAGGTGAGTTAAAATGACTTAAATTAAGAACATTTGACTTTATTTGAGTCGATTTAACTTGACAAAACAAATGATCTACCAGTGGAACAAGTGCAACATTCGATTTTGTTTCTTATTTTAAGTGCAGCAAGATGTAATAAACATATTTAAATACAAAAAGTCTTGTTCCATTTTACTTGTCAAGCAAAATTTACTCAAATCGTGATCAAACTTTCTTAATTTAAGTCATTTTAACTTGACTAGATTGTGTTTTTGGCAGTGTAAAACTTATTTTGACATGTTATTCGTCATCGTTTTTGCCTAGAATGTTCCATAGTACGGCATTAAACGTGTTTTTCTCCATGGAGATAAACAGGTGATGAAAAAAAAAACATCTATGTGCATTAAAATGACTTAAATTAAGAATATTTGGCTTTATTTATGTCAATTCAGCTTGACAAGTCAAATTATCCACCAATGGAGTAAGTGTGTTTTCTTAATTCAAGCAACATTAGATTTAGTTTCTTATTTTAAGTGCAAAAAGTTGTTGTTTTTCTTATTTTAAGTGTAGTAACATGTAATAAACATATTTTAAATACAAAAAGTCTTGTTCCATTTTACTCGTCAAACGAAATGAACTCAAATCGTGATCAAACTTTCTTAATTCAAGTCATCTGAACTTGACTAGATTGTGTTTTTTGCAGTGTATAACTTATTTTGAGTTAAAGGTGCACTGTGTAACTTTTCTGGTGGAGCGTCTGCCTTGATTTTCACTTTGGAGACATCATTTTTTGTCATTGTTTTGACTAGAATGTTCCGTAATACGGCATTAAACATGTTATTATCCATGGAGATAAACAGGTGATGAAAAAGTTCACACTGCACACTGGAAAAAAGCAATATTTAGGTAAGTTAAAATGACTTAAATTAAGAATATTTTACTTTATTTGAGTCGATTCAACTTGACAAGTCAAATTATCCACCAATGGAAGAAGTGTGTTTTTCTTAATTCAAGCAACATTAGATTTAGTTTCTTATTTTAAGTGCAGAAAGTTGTATTTTCATGTGTTAAATACAAAAAGTCTTGTTCCACTGGCAGATCATTTTACTTGTCAAGTGAAATTGACTCAAATCATGATCAAACTTTCTTAATTCAAGTCATCTGAACTTGACTAGATTTTGTTTTTTGCAATGTATAACTTATTTTGACATGTGATTTGTCATTGTTTTGACTAGAATGTTCCATATTACGGCATTAAACATGTTTTTCTTCATGGAGATAAACAGTTGATGAAAAAAACAACATCTAGATAAGTTAAAATGACTTAAATTGATAATATTTTAGTTTATTTGAGTTGATTCAACTTGAAGTAAAATGATCCACCAGTGGAACAAGTATGTTTTTCTTAATTCAAGCAACATTCAATTTAGTTTCTTATTTCAAGTGCAAAAGTTGTTGTTTTTCTTATTTTAAGTGTAACAAGATGTATTTTCATATTTTAAGCACAAAAAGTCTTGTTCCATTTTACTTGTCAAGTGAAACTGACTCAAATCGTGATCAAACTTTCTTAATTCAAGTCATTTTAACTTGACTAGATTGTGTTTTTTGCAGTGTATAACTTATTTTGAGTTAAAGGTGCACTGTGTAACTTTTCTGGTGCAGCGTCTGCCTTGATTTTCACTTTTAGATGTCATTTTTTGTCATTGTTTTGACTAGAATGTTCTGTAGTACGGCATTAAACATGTTTTTCTCCATGGAGATAAACAGGAGACTCCACTGAGCTGATCCAAAACAGAAGAACATTATTACAATATCTCCATGGAGACCAGCAGGTGATGAAAAAGTACACATTGCATCTTTAATTCTAATGTTTGTGCCAGATTTTGTTTTACACTGCAAAAAACAAAATCTAGTCAAGTTCAGATGACTTGAATTAAGAAAGTTTGATCATGATTTGAGTAAATTTCACTCGACAAGTAAAATGATCTGCCAGTGGAAAAAGACTTTTTGTACTTAAAATATGTTTATTACATCTTGTTACACCTAAAATAAGAAACTAAATCCAAGTGTTGCTTAAATTAAGAAAAACACAGTAGATAATTTGACTTGTCAAGTTGAATCAACTTAAATTAAGTAAAATATTCTTAATTTAAGTCATTTTAATTTACTTAAATATTGGGGTTTTTTTGCAGTGTGCAGTGTGAACTTTTTCATCAACTGTTTATCTCCATGGAGAAAAACATGTTTAATGCCGTACTATGGAACATTTTAGTCAAAACAATGACAAATGACACCTCCGAAGTGAAAATCAAGGCACACGATCCACCAGAAAAGTTACACAGTGCACCTTTAACTCTGGCAACATATCAAAATAAGTTATACACTGCAAAAAAACAAAATCTAGTCAAGTTAAGACGACTTGAATTAAGAAAGTTTGATCATGATTTGAGTAAATTTCACTTGACAAGTAAAATGATCTGCCAGTGGAACAAGACTTTTTGTACTTAAAATGTGAAAATACATCTTTGTTACACTTAAAATAAGAAAAACAACAACGTTTTTCACTTGAAATCAGAAACAAAATCAAATGTTGCACTTGTTCCATTGGTGGATAATTTGATTTGTCAAGTTGAACCGACTCAAATAAAGTAAAATATTCTTAATTTAAGTCATTTTAACTCACCTAGATATTGTTTTTTTTCCAGTGTGCAATGTGAACTTTCTTCATGGAGATATTAATGTTCTTCTGTTTTGGATCATCTCAGTGGAGTCTCCTGTTTATCTCCATGGAGAAAAACATGTTTAACGCCGTACTACGGAACATTCTAGTCAAAACAATGACAAATGACACCTCCGAAGTGAAAATCAAGGCACACGATCCACCAGAAAAGTTACACAGTGCACTTTTAACTCTGGCAACATATCAAAATAAGTTATACACTGCAAAAAAAACAAAATCTCATCAAGTTAAGATGACTTGAATTAAGAAAGTTTGATCATGATTTGAGTAAATTTCACTTGACAAGTAAAATGATCTGCCAGTGGAACAAGACTTTTTGTATTTACAATATGAAAATACATCTTGCTGCACTTAAAATAAGAAACACAACGACTTTTTACACTTAAAATAAAAAACAAAAAAACAAAATTGAATGTTGCACTTGTTCCATTGGTGGATAATTTGATTTGTCAAGCTGAATCGACTCAAATAAAGTAAAATATTCTTAGTTTTAAGTCATTTTAACTGACCTCGACATTATTTTTTTCCAGTATAATTTTGTTTTCAGATAAAGCACTAACACTGCAATGTGATTTGTGAATCTCTGACCCAGTTCCTTTCAGTCGTCTGTTAGACTGTGAACTCCCTGCAGCAGTAAATATCAGAAATATGTTCCAGTTCATCTCTTAAAAACCTCAAGTTGTTTCTTACCATCACCTGTTATATTTCATAAAAAGTAATTAAAGCTTTCTTAAAAAATCACATCACATCAACACTATTTGTGTCATTTATTCTGTTAATATCGTCTGTATTATTGTGGATTAGTTGTTTTTGTGGATTTTTTCTTATATCATGATCTAAAATTTGGCTAAAATTCTCATGAAAGTATCTCCATGGTTAAATTTCATAAACAGTGTGTTGAATAATAAATACTGATGTTTTTTATTATTGAAAAAAAACCTACCTTTTACCACGAATGAACACCTTTTATTTTCAAATGCTGTAACTCCAAAAAGGATGGGCCTAAAAGTATAAATAGAATAGTATTTCAGAATCCAGTCACGTGACAAACTGACTAAATATGGGTCAAGCGTGTTAAAAAAAACAACAAAGAAACGTGTGTTAGTTTTATTACAGAAGAGAAAGACTTAGAGGGAAAAGGGAGGAGATGGAATATAGTTTTTTACATGAAACGATAAAGATTCTGCTTAACCGAAGTGGCCCACACGAGTTTAAGAGTTGAATTTTAATGAGTTTATAGATTTAATTTGGAAAAAGTACAAATAAATGAAACATTATTTGTATCCTTGCGCAGTTTTAGCACGGGTTTGCCTCTTTAAATCTTTCATAACAAAAGAACACAAGCCTTTTGGAAGAGAGATATATAGAAAATGTATATGCACAGAGAAATATTAGTAAGCATAAAGTAAATTTGAATCTGGTCTGGATGAAAAACGGTGCGTCTTGCTTTGGGTTGTGTGTGTGTGTGTGTGTGTGTGTGTGTGTGTGCTGCATGTGCCTCACGTTATAAATAAAACGTGGAACAATGAGCATCAAAGCGGAGAGTGTTGACATTTGTAAAAACCGTGGCTCTGGAGTCCTCCCGGCGCCCCCCCCCTCCGCGCGCACCCACGACCAATCAGTGCGTGTCGTCAGCGGGGGGACATAACAGTGACAGCGGCGGGAGGAGAGCGCAGAGAGGGGGAGAGAGAGGCTAAGTGCTGACCCCTCCCAGCGCTGCCACTACCACTACCACCGCCGCACTCTGACGCGCTCCTCTCCCGGATTGGATCGCATCCCCGTCTCCCCTGCACCACCACGACCACCACCACCACGACACTCACACACACACGCGCGAGAAATCCTCCCGGTCATCCCGCTTCCCAAACACGCACGAGTCCCTCCATGGAACGCCGAGAGGAAGTGGTGATGCTCGCGTCCGGAGAGGGGGGGCGTCTGGCGACAAGCTTGGCCGGAGAGGCGCAGGGGAAGCCGGGACACAGAGGCTGCGTGAGCCCCTACTCGTCCAGGGACACGTCCGAGGAGAGGATCCGGAGCGTGGGCGCGTCCTCGGCCGGGGCGGAGATCAGCAGGCAGCCGGCCGCCGGGGAGCAGGCGCACAAAGACGGCAGCAGCTCGGACCCTGAGTCGGACTTCTACGAGGAGATAGACGTGAGCTGCACGCCGGAAAGCATGGACTACCCCTCGGCTAAAGGTACGACAACGACACGGTGCATCTCTGCTTTGATTTTGGTCCTTCTTGCTCACAACAAGACACCACACCAGCCTCTAACCCCTCAGCAGTCCAAGTTAGTAAAAATAAAGCTGTTAAAACGCGTTTGTTCGACTTCCTTAACTGCATCTTTACCGTAAACCGACGTGTCTCCAATTACGCGTAAAACCGTTTATGCGTAAAAATTCAGGTTCCCAAAAAAAAAAAAAAAAAAAAAAAACGTGAGCACGCACTGACAGTTCCGCAGTCAGCTGTTGTGTCAAGTGCTCCCGGTGCGCGCGGAGGTGACACCCACATCCACCACCAGGCAGGCACCCAAACTACCAAACTGGAGCGCGCGCAGACGAGGGTACAGCGCACGCAGGCGGAACACGTGCTTTGAAATGAATGTGTGCGTAAAAAATTGTACGTGGCCGCAGGAATCTGGAAGCGTATGAGTGTGTAGCGCGAGTTTGTGGTGGTGTTTTTGTGCAGAAATCTTGGAGGAGCATTCCTTTCCATTTACTGGAGCGTAGGAGGAGAAAATACAGCAGCTTTTACGTGACAGTTTTGATCAAATAATTACGCACGGTTGTCAAATCGTTTACGTAACGACTTTCTCTCGCCTTGTTTGTGTTCAGTGTGCTCCTAATATATTTATTTATGAACTCAGATCGTTTTAAAGCGATGCAAGCCTTGTTGTCAGGCCCAAGGCTCCACTGACAACAAGCAAGACACGACTGAGTGACAGGTGGAAATCCCTGACAAATCGTTTCGCTTTTTTGTGGGTTCTGTTCGTGTTATAATGTTTTTTGTCATAACTATTGCTTATGCTTTATTTATTTTTGGTAACTTGTGGGTTATACATTCATAAACTGTCAATATTTCTTAAATTGCATCTTAAATGTATGAAGAGGGTTTTGTTTTAGTGTGATTAAAGGGAAGGGTAGGAGCAGATGTTTAAGAGGCATTTTGGGAGTGTTTTATGGAAATGTTACAACTATTAATCGCTTATTGAAAATGTATGACAGCAAATTAAAGCTTACTAGGACAAATTACGTCATTGTGCTTTGCTGTCAGTCAAAACGAAGCAAAAGTAGCCCCTAAGAAACAGCGGAAATGTTCTAACGCGTGACCCTGGTGTTTGGAAACCCCGCAGGTCCAAACGGAGACTCCCCGCACCATCACCACGCGGAGAGCAGCTCGGATCCGGGGAAGGCCACGCCGGGCCCGGGCTCCCTGTCCTACGCCGCGGACCAGATTCGCAGGTACCGCACCGCCTTCACCCGGGAGCAGATCGCGCGTCTGGAGAAGGAGTTCTACCGGGAGAATTACGTGTCCAGGCCGCGGAGGTGCGAGCTGGCGGCCGCGCTCAACCTGCCCGAGACGACCATCAAGGTAAGCTGTCAGTCCACGGTTCAGAGTCGCAGAAACACCAAACTGACCCAGCTACAAAAGAATAACATGGCCTGCAGCATAAAAGAAGGCCCACACGAATAACTTCTTACGCTTTCCTTTGGATTTACGCAATGATTTTGGACAATAGTCTTTGTTTTGTAGCAACACACTTTTGGTTGTTGCTCTATTGTTTTCAGATTGTAGAATGGGATAAAAAGAGTGGAATGCCTCTTTTTCAGAATAAGAGCAGAAGCCAGTGTTGTTCTATTGGCTATAATGAAAAAATATCCCAAATATCCATCCAAAAATCCAAATTCATCCACCAAAATTCATTCAACCTCTCCTAGACACAGGCCTACTTTTCCTCACCAGTTCGCAGTAAAACAAAACAAGAAAACAAAAAAAAGAGGGTGGAGTCTAGCCTATACTATATTTATTTTTAATCAAATTGTGTGAGTCTTGCCATCTTGCCAACGACTGCAGGGGCTAACACAACCACAGCAAACACACAGTCCCACTCTGAATCTGGTCAAATGCAGATTAGCTGCGATGACAGGCGGGATCGAATCTGTTTAACAAGTCTAATCAGCGGTGGGTGCGCGCAGTGACACTTTGTGCGTCCATTAGTGGCCAAATTACTGTGCCAAAAATACAGGATTATTAAAACAACAGAAAGTGCTCATTCTTTTGATTAATTTAAAGCTATACCAGTCTAATTTAAATGCAGGTTTAGTGTTTAATGTGTCTCTAGGTCTGGGAGATAAGTGCGTAAAAAGTGCGTGCGTAATGAGCGTAATCCGCCAAATTAAACAAATTTTGGAGACAGTTAAAGTGAGTTATTATTTAAATGGTGGAATTACGTAAAGTTAAATCATGCATTTTACAAATAAAAGATCAAAGGGTTCCTATAACATATTGACAAAGTCTCCACTCAAACAAATTATCTTGGTGAGTGCATCTTTGTCATCCTCTTTGTATTTGGTCGTGCGTAAAAGCGGAACTCCCCGTGCGTATTTGGCCACTGCCCATGTGTTAAGGTTAATGTGTAACGGGCTGTGTCTCTGCCTCGTCCCAGGTGTGGTTCCAGAACCGGCGGATGAAAGACAAACGGCAGCGCCTCGCCATGACGTGGCCCCACCCCGCGGACCCGGCCTTCTACAGCTACATGATGAGCCACGCCGCCGCCACTGGGAACCTCCCGTACCCGTTCCCCTCGCACCTGCCCCTGCCCTACTACTCCCCGCTCACCTCCGCCCCCGCCTCCTCGCCCTTCCCCAACCCCCTGCGCTCCCTGGACGGCTTCAGGATGCTGTCTCACCCGTACCAGCGCCCCGAGCTGCTGTGCGCCTTCAGACACCCGTCCCTGTACCCGGGCCCGCCGCACGGCCTCGGTCCCGGGGGCAGTCCGTGCTCCTGCCTCGCCTGTCAGTCCAGCAGCCTCGCCTCCAGACCGGCCCCGACGCCCGCCTCGGACTTTGCGTGTTCGCCCACGAGCAGGACTGACGCGTTTGTGACGTTCACGCCCGCCGTGCTCAGCAAATCCTCCTCGGTGACGTTGGACCAGCGAGAGGAAGTGCCCCTCACCAGATAAATATTCAGAATCGCGGAGCAGCATGAAAAACTGTGCGGACTGTCGCGCTATTTTCAGACAATGCGAACCAACAGGGGCCTCGACATGGCGCACGCTGAAATGGAAAAGCTCTTATGATTATTTCTCGTCTTTCCACGCGTCCGTATCACAGCCCACGCGATGTATTCATGCTCTTCTTTAACAAGGAGAGGATCTGTCTCATTAGACGTGACTGGGGGCCCCCGCGCTCTCCAAAAAGGGCCCTTCAAATTAGTCGTATGTAAGGCAGGGGGCTCCGATTCTGAATTAATGATAATACCAGAAGAATAAAGATGGAGATGGAAATGGCGGTGTTCGGTAACAAGGCGTCAGGGGAACGGATTACAGTGAAACCGGGAGAGGACAATCATACGGGAACAGCCCTCCTCACGCCACCGAACCCGGATACAGATACGTGATTAATATATACAGTATAGAAGCATATGTCCACTTATTTTTATGGCTTCGTGACGCTATTATTGCAGAAAAGACTGTTTTTGGTTTTTTTTTTTTTGGTTTCGTTTTGTTTTCTTTTCTTGGATGGGTTGTTCAAATTTGCAATAAATTGATTAAGAATGAAACGGAGGTGTTGTCACGTCACGTGTAAATGAACAAAAAGGGGAATCCATGTTCAGTTTATATTATTATGAGTATTTCACGATTATGTGTTCACGAAAATTAACATAGAAAATCATTTAACTATAAGATGCAAATAACTAGGGGTGTAAGAAAAAAATATATTCAGTGATATATCGTGATACTTCATGGCACAATTCTCAAATTGATTCAAAATAGATCCAAACTGATTTTTTAAATAATATTTTTTCACAAAAATTCATTAGTTTCATTCACAGTTTGATTATAAAAAAGGTAATACGTGATACTTCATATAATTTTGTTCTCATGAAGGTGTTGTTGACTAAATTATTAGCAGTAATTTTTGATTAATTGCAATATACCATGCGCTGTTTTAATATTGGATATATTGTGATATATTAAATCGTGACATGGGTATCATGATATGTATTGTATCGTCAGACTCAAGACAATGCACACGCCTACAAATGACACCAGTTCTATATTGCAAAAAAAAATGGAAATGATAATGACTTATAATGTCATATCTGAGCAAATAATATTGATTTAGACCAGAAGTGTTTATATTTACAGTGTAATAGAATTTCAAAAAGCAAAGATGCGTCTGTGTTCATAAGAAACACATGTTTGAAAATCAATTTGGGTAATTTGGTTGAAAAAATAGTATAAATTCCACAGATAGTGTATCTTAAATCAAACAGAGCTCCAAGATTTTAGTGGGTTTCCTTCAGAATCTGAATCTCAAGCCTGTAGTTTTAGTGAAATTGAGATAGTTAAACCTTTGAAATATGAACGCTCTTCTATACATGTAAAATAATTTAATTATAAAACATTTATACAACAATTAATTCTTATAAAGCAAACAGAGAATGAATGAAACAATTATAGTTTCTGCTCTGGGCTCAAACGAATAAAACTAAAATGGATGACGCTGGATTTGTGTTACCAAGAATGTACCACCGCCAATGTGACAGTGACCCAGTAAAGCATTTAAATATAATATACGATATAAAAATAATACAAAAATAATACAAAAATAACATTAGCATAAAAATATTTATAAACGTACAGGAAATGATAAAGGCCCATTCATCTTCCAAAAACTCTACGTGTTTAATGGCATAGCGTTTACTGACTGACATCGTTACAAAAACGCCATTATTTACGCATTTACTGATATAAAATGTTTGGTTTAGGCGTGTTTTTTATTTTATTTTTCCTCAAAACAAATAGAAAAACGCGTTAAACCAATTCTCATAACATAACACAAAACCAAATAGCGTGTGTTATTTTGTTATTTCTTCATCCCCCTGCGATGGAACTGCGTAAAATCGGTCACGTCCGGAACAATTTCGCAGTCAAAACAGTTCCGAGAGACAAAGCAGCTCATGAGATTTTCATTAAAGCTTTTCGATAGCTATTATAACCCCGCAGAGCCCCGCACCCTCCGCGTAATAACTCGGAGTGGTCGCTGTCACCGCTCTCCCGATGGCGCCGCTAGATTGACCGTGACACTTAAGTGGTCCCCGGGCTCCGTTAACGCCACTCATATTTCCTCGCGCTCGTTTAATAGACAAGACAGAAATGAGTTGTCGTATCGGAAACGGTAAAAAGAGAGAGATCGATGATTCGGAGAGGCAACCAATCAGCGGCCTCCTTTAATTGGCTGCGTTTGACCGCTGCAAATTAAACGGGTGTTCCGCGCGTAATGGGATTGGAGAGGTCACTTGGGTGCGCAAAGAAGACATTTGGATTTGGTTTAGGGGTGATTCTAAGTTATGATGGAAGTGTGTAATGGAAAGCTGCGGGGAATTCACCTGGATATGTGGATATGGCGTTTTTTTTAGCAGACCTCTCCATAAACGTGCCATGCGTAAAATGCGTAAAAGCGGCGTTCCAACCCAAGTTCAGCCTTTGTTCATCTAGAAAACCAACAATAACGCTTACAAAATACTGAAAATACATAATTTACATCTAAACAACCTATGTATTTACTATTAATTTGAGTTTGTGACATACTTTTAATGCGAATGCTGAAAATATGGATTGTTCAAGCGATAAGTGGTGCGTAAAAACGACTGAACATTTGCGGTTTTTAAGCTCGCTGGCTAAATATTTATAATTATAATAATGAAAAGCAATAACTAAAGGTTTGATTAGATCATAAGAACCAACAGAACCGAAGATCTTTGCTCTATTTGTAAATCAGGAGAATAAATTAAGTTATTACTCCACGAAAGACAGTTAATCCAAAAAGACGAAAAAGAAAAACAAAACAACAAAAAACAAAACCTTAATCTTACAGTACTCTTGAAGAACTGAATCTACAGAGCAAATTAACCTTCCATTTTCCTCTTATATAGGTTTCAAAATGATAAAAATATAGAATTAGGACGTTGCTATAGTGATTAACAAATTAAAACTATACGTGTTTTCGTTGCAGTGAAGAAAAGGTTCTTGAAATGATGCGTAAAAACGAACAGAAACCATTAAATTCCAGATATTTTTTTGGAAATAAGTTGGTTATCAGTGGTTATTTAAATATTTTGGAGTACAATGCATAAAAGTAAAACAGCATTAGGCCAGTAGCACAATGGATTTATGGTATAATTCAGTCTAGAGTAGCAAAAATTATTATTAAGCAGCTCTAAGGGTTCTACTTTATGGGGCTTTGCAGTCGTTTCTAAACACTTTAAACATTATACTCACAATTTTACTTCAAAATACGGTTGTTTTTATGTTTATTACAAGGCACAATGACTAGTATTTAACCAAAATCATGTATTGTCATTCATAAAATCCAGATTCTCAATTCTGTGCCACAAAAAACAGTGTGTACTCGCTCTTCGAAGCCTTATTTAAAAAAAGACTCGGGCAGATTGGGTCTTGTTGTTACTGGTGCTGTGACATTTAGCCGATCCAAATTAAGCCCAACGCAAGCCGGTCTCCTCGCGTGGTGTTTTGACATAATTCATATTTTTTTCTTCTTAAAAAGGCGCGCGCTATTGGCTCCGGCATCTCCTCTCCATACGGCTGTGGTAAAGGTTGCTCTGCGTCTCCTCTCCTCCTTCCTCCATCCTTCCTCCTCCCTCCTCCTCCCACCTTCCCACTAAGCGCGCGTGATTGATGGCCTTATTAACTGCGGTTCTTGTAAGTGTGACCGGGCTGATTAAAATGCATATGTTTGGAATAATACGCCGTTTAAGCCCCGCGTGCGCTCCGCTAGATTTATGTAAACTATCAGACGCAGTTAGGCCGCGGGAAAGGGATAAAAGGGAAAGCGAACGGTGCGCGCGCTGAATAACAACACCCCCCCCGACTTGCGCACGTCGCGTCACGTCGTACCGTAGAAGCCCGCAGCTGATTTCCATACGATCAAAGCTCCGGACGCTACGTGCATATGGCTCTCAATCTGCTCGCTGCGTAAACACGTAAACGCGCGTATTCTCTGCGGCCTCATCCAACTCCCGGGTTTTAACGACGCGGCGTAGATCGCGTATGACCGCGCTTCAAGGAGGTGCGATTGGCTCGTGGATCGCGCGCATAACCGCAATTACGCGCGCCTGATAGGATGCCATTAGCGGGGGGAATTGGTGAGCTCGTGGGGAGGGGGGGGGAAGGGGGGGGACGGTGCAGATGTCCGAGCAGACAGGCAGCGCTCGTTGTAGCACGAAAAGATGCCGGCGAATGGATGTGTGACTGCTGCTGGAATTGGATTATAGGAGCTAATTTACAGGCCGCGGTCGTATAACGCGAGGGGCTGGCGGAGGCGTGCGCGCACCAATCGCCGCGTAATGATGATGAATGGGAGATTAATGCGCCGCACAAGCAAGACAATTTAAGCCTTCATCTGTTTAAACGCCGGGCCCGTCCAATAGCCTATCATTTGGAAACGGAGGTCACGTTAAATCAATGGCAGGAAAGAGAGAAGAGGAGGAGGAGGGGGGGACGCGTGAATGTCGTTCCGCGGAGAAGTCTTTATCAACATTATTTACGGCGCACTGGAGACGGCCATATGCGGCGCGGCGGTGGAATTGGCCCCTGCTGCTGCTGCTGCTGCTGGTGGTGCTGGTTCTGGTTCCACGGGCTCACGGGGACTGGAAGAGGGATGAGGAGGATGAGGAGGGATGCGGTGTAACGCGGGCGCCGGGCGGATGGAGATGGAGATGGGAAAAGCACTTCATGATCTGCAAATAGAGTCAGCCTCGCGTGCGCGCAACCGTACACGCGCTGTCAAACACGAGGCCCCTGAGCTCTGAGGGGCCCTTTCGCAGTTTAGCGCGAGGGAGGGAGAGCGCGTTGACGTAATGGATCGAGCGTTAACGCCGTCACCGCTCGGCAGATTTAGCTCAATGTATTAAACCTTTACGCGTGGGATTTCTTGCAGTGTACGTATTCAATAATGTAAGCTGCGTGTTGGTTTTGGTTTTCTTTAAAGCTGTTACGTTCTTCTCAATCACCTTTGACTGGAGTGGGAAACTGTATGGGAAGAGAATTGCCCAAAGACACAAGAACAGTGCGTGTGATTCTGCCTCCTTCTGGTCTGATCTGATCTTCTAGTTCTCGGTGACCCCCACAAAGTTTCTCTTTCAGGCCCAAATCTAAACATAAGCCATGGTCTAAGGAGAATGACATGGAAATATTTTTGCTTTAAAGTAAAATATTCATTGGAAAAACAGAAAAAAGATGTATACACCTCAACAGGTTAGAGTCAAATTCTTTGGAAGGTCAAGTTTTGCAAAGCTGACCACACTGATCTTCTCTAGTCTGGACACTGGTGAGGTGAAGAGAAGACGGAGAGGCTGAGGAGGTTGAGGGTTCTGAGTGGTTAACAGTTAACGGTGAATTATAGTTCTGCGACGACTCAAGTCACACATTGCCACTATCGCCTAGTCGCTGTCGTTTTTAGATCTGCGTTGAGGTCTGTGCGCCAAGAAGTAATTCACCTCCACAACACTTGGAGGCGAGGATTTAAAACTGGCGTTCGTGTTTACAAAATGATGCGGGAAAGTGGAGTACCGGAAATGTGAGTAAAGTGGATGTAGAGTGAACCAATTACGCCCCTTATTGTCTGCATCGGTTCTACGCATAGTTACAAAATTTCGGAGAAGATGCTCTGTGGAGGGATTCAAGTGACACAAATGATTTAACACACATAAATTGGGCTTTAGTGTCATAGATGTTCTAAGACAGACCTGGGGATTGTACAGCTCAGGGGCCACATTCAGGTCTTTGGTTGACTAGTGTCTTCGCTCAATTTTATTTCTCTCCAGCGACTAGGTCAGGAATCAGAATACACTACACGGTTTGCAAGAACTCTGGAAGTTGTAGAGCGCACACCGGCCAATCAGTGAAGAGCTGAACCAACCCAAGTTGTGATAGCAGACTGCAGACGCTCTCCTCCTTTGGACTTCCTTTGTCAAATATAAACTTAGCATTTTTTATTGCACCTTTAATTTGTGAGTTCTTCTCACAGAAACGACAGTGAAAGATGTTGAGACATGTTCACTCTCTACTTTGTTTGCTGTTGTGCCAGAAATTTCAAAACACCACTGAGCCAAAATTTTAAAAAAGTACCCACTTACCGTCGAACAAACAAATCCTAATGCTGCGAGGTCAGATGGTTTCCACGGAGTGAAACCGGCTCATGAATCAGGCTAGATTTTTTTGAATTACAAAATAAACATTTTATCATTTTAGGTGAGGTGTTTTTTTTGTTTTGTTTTTTTGTTCGTTGTAACATAAACTCTTACCAGTCTGAGCAGCTCGTCAAATCAATGATGTTTCCTGCTTTTTATACAGAAATACAATTCATATTTTGCAAAATTGAGTTATGAATTTTGGCCTCCACATTATTTCCTGTTTCTCATGTGGCCCCATAGAAAAAATAATTGCCCACCCCTGATCTAAGATGTTCTCAGACAAATTGTGCTTGGAATTCTACTGTGACCTTTGACCTCGTATAGTTCCAGAGAAAACAAACCAAAGAACCAAAACACAGAACAGATAAAGGAGGTCAAATAAGCAATTGTATCATAGATGGCACACTTTTATTATTCCATTATTCACTCCATATGTTTGTGGTGAGCCGTTTGTCTCTCCACAGCTGTCGTACAGTGAAGAACCAGAGCTGCCAGTTTCCTCGGCTGGCACTGCCACACTTCCCTTCCTCTGTGTAACACGTAAGTGAGTAGGATGGGAGTATGAGGCCAACAATCTGCTCTACCAGCCCCTCTGATCAACACTTTCACCATTCAGACAAGGTGAGTGAAGTGTCTTGCTCAAAGACACCAGCTGAGTCCTGAGCACCACATTGGTTAAAGCCTGCATTGAACGAAACTGACTCTTGTGAGAAATAAGTCGTGTTATAATGTTGTTTCCTCCTCAAAAACAGACCTGGAGTTGTGTTTGCTTCATTCACATGTAGCTGAGTAACTCTTTATTATTATTATTTATTATCTGTCTAAATCTACAAAGCTCAGAATGCTCCGTTCCACTTTGTGATGTCACGAAGCAGTATTATTTTTACGTTAACAGCTGCCTTTAGCTTTTGTTCAGTAGAAACTGGAAATTCCAGGGCTGAAATCAGTGTGCGAAATACAGGGGGAGTGTGAGGGGGGTCTGACCCTCCCAGTATAACCCATCACACCCCCTAAAAAGCCTCAAAAGCAAAATTTTGAGGGGGCTAAAATTTTGTTGTAAAAAAAAAAAAAAAAAAAAAAAAAGCCCAGACACCATCCCAAACAGACCTGAACAGGGTCAGCCCGATGTTCCCGATGTTCGTCCATTTGTGAAAGGTTTCTATGTTCCCTGTCCTCATCGCAAGTTATCACCATAAACTCATAAAACAGAAGCATGTAGAACTTTGTACAAACTCTGAGTTCGGGAAACAGCAGCAGTCGACAGCACTAAAGACACAGGACACTCAATGTAGTTCGCAGACCCTCAGGACGGGGTTGGGGGTCTGGTCCTTGGTCTTGTGCCGTCTTCCGAGTGGGTTGGTCACATGGTCCAGAGGCTCCATCCTCCATGCAAGACCAGTGCGTAATGGAGTGGGTCCGAGCGGTTCCGTTCCGGTCCTCCGTGCTCGAATACCGCGACTGGTTCCGAGGTGGTGCAGCATCTGGACAGGAAGCCTGAATCCAGTTTGGTTGGTTATATGTTGTCCGTCCTCCGCACACTTGGTTCTTCCCGGGAAAAGCTCTTCTCAGGCCGAGGCTCCTAACACCACTCCCCGCTCCGGCTCCTCTGAGTCCGGCCTGAACCAGATCTGCTCCCGTTGGGTCAGGATTCTGTTTTTGGTCTTGTCCAATAATAGCATTTCTCACACAAGCCTAAATACAGTTCACGTTGAATCAATTGAATAAGGCCTGTTCAGTTTAGGCTGTCTGTGGTATAGATCGTGGTGTCTCTTTCTTTTTTTCACATTTAAGTCTGTATTGCTCAACAATTCGGAGATGGTGACTCCCCGAATATTGTGGGTATTTCGCACACTGGCTGAAACCATTCATATGATTCTAGTGAAGGTGTTTGGAGTTTAAAAACACAGTGGATCACAAGTTGGAACAGTGCTTTTAGAGACAAACTCAGTCTAAATCTGCAGGGTTTGTGTGTTGAACATGTGTGAATGAAACAAAACACCACTCCAGGTTTGTTTGCGAAGAGGAAACTACATCAGAACAAGTGTAAGTGTAATCCGGGCTCTTTAATGTCCGTTATTTTAGTGCGTCTTTTATAAAGTCTTGAATCTAAGTGGAGAGCTGAACAGGAGTGGCCATGATGTGATTTGATTTGACCGTGGAGCTTGTAACAGTGAGCTCATGTTTTTGTGGCCGGTCTTATGGTCTTATTTCTTGACAATGTTCAAAACGTTTAATACGCGCTCTTTTTACGGCGCTGCGTTATTATTTTACGGCCCTGGCAGCTTCCCCTCGCTCCGCCGATCGCTCCAGCTCTGTCCGCACCTCGTTTGGTTTTACTGCAGACGGGCCGCTTTACTGCACGGCAACCGTCACCGCGCGGGGCCACAGGAAAGTTGGACCTGACTTTTCCCACAGTCTGAGCGCGTTTACAATGGGAACATGTCGATTTCAGAGCTAAGTGACAAATGTAGAAACGTTACGGCCACTTCAGGGGAGTTTGGAACGGACGGTTAAAGGTGTATTGCGTAACTTTTCTGGTGGAGACGCTGTCAAATGATTTTCTACATGGACCAGACCAAGTTACAGGTCAGATTTGTGGAGAGGCGACCACGATTACAGTCAGAATGTTGTTTTTCTAGTCATTTTTCACCTGTAAAACCACCTGGAATTGAATAAATGTAAAGTAGAGCTGTTTAATGTCACACTGCGGAACATTCCAGGCAGAAAAAACATATATTTATAGAAAAATGCAAGTAGCAAACCCTTCACCAGAAATGTTACACAATGTGCCTTTAAGATTACTTTAATTAAGAGAGTTTTATCATGATTTGAGTGAATTTGAGTAAAATTATCAACCAATGGAAAAACGTAGAATATGAAAATACATTTTGAAACACTTAAAAACAACAACTCTTTCCACTTGAAATAAAACAAAATCGAATGTTCCCTGAATTAAGAAAAAAATAACTATATTTTCAAGTTGAATCTTCTCCAATAAAAATCTGAAAACACTGAATACTCTGAAGACTCACGAAGTAATTCACCACCAAAAAAGAGGCTAGAATATCTGTCCATTCATATAAATGTGTGTCTGTGTGTACGACCTGCAGACGTATAATCTCTGAAAAGTTTCACATGAACCATCTCCAACACGACAGAAACACAGAACAGACTCACCATCAGCAGAACACCCCTCTGTCACAGAAAGAACACTCATATTCCACTGAGTCGAGTCCTTTAGTCCGACAGAAACTGAACTGCATCAGCGACACAAGGAGCGAGCTGTTTTTTTGAGCGCTTAGTCTGCGTTCAGACTAACCCTAACCCTCAATTTTGATTTTTTGTGAAATCCGATGTTTTTTCGAGGTCGTTCACATTTCCAATTAAATGTGACTTGTATGTGACTCCAGTGTGAACATTAAACGTCCCAAAACTGTCCCACATGTGATACTGGAGACACGACGACGTCAACCGCAGCGAGCGTCTCTGTGTTTACAGAAGTTGTCCAAACATGGACGCAGCATCGAGCACCTGGAGATTTTAAAGTTCCTCTCGTACCGGAGCCAGAACATGAACAACTTACTTGTTTTAAAGAGGAGATTGAGAAGGAGAAGGACGAGGTTTTTGGTCGTGGTGTTTTGTGGTTCAGTCCGTTGAAAGGAACGTGTGGATGTGGAAGACGGAGCCAAGAGTGGTGAGTGGTGATGTGCTTCACTTCAGTGACCCAGAGTTCATTAACAATTTTTTGCCTACTTCAGTGCAGAATAGTGACGTTTGTGTCTTGTTGATAACGTGTAGGTGGATGAATGCACTTTGGCCGTTCAGACTGAAGTCACATGTCAAAAGATCAGATATGTATCAGTTTCAGGAGCACATATCCAAGTGTCCTGGGTCACATTTGAAAAAATCGTATCTGTGTGGTTCAGACTGTCATTAAAAGATCAGATACAGGAACATAGAAGCCAAAAAATCGGATTTGGGTCAGTCTGAACGCAGCCTTAGTTTATACAAATGAGCCCTGTGATTTTAAGTTTCGTTTCTGTAAAATGTAAACAAATATGCTCAAAGCTGTGTGGATAGGGAAGGATTGCAGACACAGAAAGGACGTGTCTGGACGCAAATCGTTTCTGATCCGGTGATACGCGGATTCATTTCAGTGTGAACGTAGTCTATGTATTCTCCCTGAAACTACGTCAAAAGCAGAGAGTATTTTAGAATTATTTGTGCTTCACTCGCCCCAGTTCTACCTGTAAACGGAGATGCATACAGGACTTTTCTTCTTGGGCGCTGGGAGTTATGGCGCTGGGTTCAACTCACGGGTGGCATGTTCTCCTCGCGTCTGAGGTTTCCTCCGGTGCACCAGTGATCTGTTTAGTCTATTTTTAGTTTAAGATGCAAAGAGAGAATCAGTTGCATGTACAGCTGGTAGAAGGATCTTGTGGTTTAGAGAGAGAAAGAGAAACAGGGAGAGCGAAGAGAGAGAAAGAGAGAGGGAGAGAGGGAGAAAGGCGTTGACAGAGCACCTCATTTCTGCAGTGATGTATCCTCATTATGTCCTCGTCCTGGGACTGTCCCTGTGCACCCATGGGACCGGGCAGAGGAGGACTCCAGGCTCACTCTGCTGCTGCTGCTGCTGCTGCCCCCACTACCAACGCCCTCCCCACACACACACACAACACACACACACACACACAAACACGAATGCTTTTTCACTCCACACACATCAGCCCTCGATCTGGAAACTCACACGTCTCACCACAATCTGAAAAAAAACCTGCACTATACACAAAACACTCTGTTCTATTGTTGAAAACAGGTCGAGTCTAAATCTGTTCGTGATGGTGAAAGTGGCAGTGAGACTCCTTACATCTGGATGTGGGTCAAAAAGGTATTTTACTCTGCTCTTACTGGTTTCAAAAAGTCTTCGCTCATCCTCAGTTTATGGATAGGTTCATGTGAAACCAGAACCTCCAGAACTCCCTCCCCTGAGCTGCAGAGGCTGCACTAGCACTGACTCTGGTGCAGGTGCTGAGGTTTAGGGAGCGTTGAGATCAGAGGGAGACATTTTAGGATTAAACACACTGGATTTCAGCCTGAGTAGATAAAGCTTGCACCATCAGTATCATCTTTTAAATCACTTAAGACTCATTTTTTGGACCTTCATTAACTGTTTTGAGCTTGATTTTATTCCTTATTTATTTTTTATTCTATTTCTTTTGATTTACTTGCTATAATTTATTGAACTGTTTGCATCATTGTCTGTTTTGGTGCTTTTTGTTTGCTATTTTTATGCTTTTTGTATTGTTTATTGCTGCTTGTACATCACTTTGTAAACATTATTTTTTTTAAAGTGCTGTATAAATAAAGATTTATTTATTTATCCATCCATCCATTTTCTTCCACTTATCCGGGGCCGGGTCGAGGGGGCAGCAGCTTAAGCAGGGATTCCCAAACTTCCTTAACTCCAGTAAAGAAATCTGGGAGTTATTTATTAATTATTTATTTATATTGACACTTATACATTAATTCAGTTTATAACATCGCAGTAAAATTTATTTGATTAAAAGTTTGATTCAGAAATGTTCTGAAAACATGTCTATGTCAGTTTTTTTATGCGATATATTTTCATAGTTTTCAGACACAAAAACAGACATAATAGTATATATAAAAAAAAAAAAACATTATCCCAAATTATCAAAAAATAAATTAAAAAAATTAAAATAACTTGTCAGCTTGTCTAATGTCATTGTTATAAATAAATACATTTATACTGAATAAAAAAAAAATCTTTAAGTTCTACCGTCTCATGTCATTTGGAGGTGGAGTGGTGCAGTGAGTTGAGCAAGAGGGTTCAGGAGGGTTGCCAGTTCCAATCCCCATTAATCTACTCTAGAGTATGTGTGAGTATGAGTAATGCAGGAAAATAATCACTTCTGACTTCACAAAAACAGTAGGTTAACTCGCCAAACCGTAATTTCTGCGTGCCTCTGACATGTTGTTTGATCTAAATAGTGTAATGATGAGTGTGTCGTGTCTCAGGAGATGGTCAAAGATGTGAGATCATGGAAAGAGGAGAGGCTGAGAAAGTCTGAGCAGAGATAGAGGAACCAGATAGAGAGGGCATCAGAGGAGAGCAGGCCTCCCCAGCTCCATAAACCACCACGGACAGGCTGAGTGTGTGTGTGTGCGTGTGTGTGAGTGTGTGTAAAGTAGCACAGATGCAGTAGTATTTGTACAGACTGTGGGGTTATCCTGGTTCCTGCAGATTCCCGTTCTGTGTAGCCGAGTTGACGCGGCTCCAAACATCTGTGATTTCTTGGAATGCCTTCTGTTCTGCAGCTCATTCAAACGTGTTCATTAGTTACACTTTCACAACATTAACAGAGCCATTTGTGCTGACGGCAGGGTGGCTGTGTGGGCAGTAATCTCGCCACACAGCAAGAAGCTTCTGGGTTCGACACTCCTGGAAACTTGGGCAGTGTGGATTCCCCATTCAACCCAGAACATGAAAATATGCAGAACAGGCAAAGTCCTCGAGCTCCAGATCCTCCAGCGACAGTCGCCACGTTTACATGAGAGCTTTAATTCCAAAATAAAAATAATTTAACTCTAAATAAAAATTAATTCCTCTTTAAAAAGACCATTAACTTAATTCTGAAGTAAGGTTTTAGGGAGGTTTATTTGGATTTTAAAGCTGAATTAATTTATTCCTTGATCATGTAAACATTTATTCTTCTTAAAAATAAGCATGATCCAGTTCCACCAGTCCTCACTTTGGTACAATTTTGTACCATGTTTGTATATTTACGGAGAATTGTCGAATTGGAGCATGACTTGTGGCTTGTGGGCGGAGCCTTGCACAGAATCTTACTGCTAACTGGAAGAAGAGTTCAAACAGGGCCTGTGAGAGATCGTAAAATTCCCAAAACATGTATGGATGCATCTAAAACCTGTGGAGGACTTCCTGTATTACCACAAGGGCCCGACCGATTTATTGGTTGGCCGATATTATGGGCTGATATGGGCACTTGGAGACATATCGATTATTGGCTTAAATCCATCCAATCTGTGCCGATCGTCCACGTGGGCATGTTGTACCTCGTTATGAAGCTTAGACTCTCTATATTATGTCCATTTAATCCAATTTACAGACAGATAAATGTCCTAATATGTGGCGCCACATCGATATTTATTGGCGAAGTAATTTGTGTGTGTGACGCTGTACTGTCCCTGTCCCGTACCAGACTCTCACGTGCGCTTGTTTACACACTCAACTGCTGTCAACATGCTGGATTATATTACTGTTACTGACGATCATTTTGAATCACACAATCAGGACACTTATTAGTGCAGACTTGTGATCTGAGAGGAGCCTGTGTGAGCGCTAAGTGATGCAAATGTGTCATTTCTGGAACTACTTCTGGTTCTTTCTCATTGTTTAGCTCTTAGCTGCTGTTGCTCCCACATAAACGGTCTGTTTTCTCTTACGCTGGCCTCGTGTAAAGTGACTATAGTGTCTGTATTTACAGTAAGTTTCTGGACCTGCACTGATATGTAAATGAGCTATGAATAGAGATGTGAATGATTGGCATTTACACATATAATTAATTACCGCAGTGCACACACATTTAACGCTAAAGACTAATAGCAGTAGTTTATTTATTTTGTTTACTGGCTAGAATGTGATACAAAAGTGCCATTAGGTTGACCTACTGTCTTTAAATATGACGTAAAGAGACAGAATATCAATAAATGTCGCCTAAACAAACACAACTTAAAATCCAGTAGAACCAAACCTAAGTTTTATAATCAACTGAAGATTTGTAGTGAATTTTTACATCACTATATCGGCTTTTATATCGACTATCGGCTCCTCCAGCTCCTGTTTTACCGGAGTCATGTCGGCCTGACCCTAATTTCTACTGATATTATAAGGTGTTTGAGAGAAGAACTAAGTGTAAATATGCAAAGTTTGTGCATTAAACATGTGTGAATGAAACAAAACACAACTCCAGGTCTGTTTGTGACGAGGAAACATTAGAACACAGATCCGAAAATAGAGGATTATGGGCCTTTTATCCTAAACTGTGGGTTTTATTAGTGGCTCTGCCTGTTCTGATCATAATCTGTTTCAAAGAAGAACTTTTAAATCACGTTCGTTGTAATCTGACTGCATAATGTGGTTAAATATCTACAGGTTCGGCCGCATTCACAGAACGGAATAATGAAGAAATCGGGCGAAGAGTTCTGAGTATCCCGAGCTTCTATTGGGAGATTCACACGCTGATTCGGAGAGAAGCGGGCGGGGCGTCGGGGCGATTTATTGGGACAGACGGGCGACGCGGAGGTAAGGGTTCTGACTCACCCCGAGGAGACAGAAGAGGAGGGAGGAAGGAGGGGTTTAGGACGCAGCGACGGGGGAGTGGAGGGTGGGGGGGTCTCCTCTGTCCACAGCAGTCACTCGCACCTCGGGATAACAGAGCCATAATGGAGCGCTCGTCTTGGGAGAGTTTCTGTAAATGTCTCTAAACGTCGTCGCGGTAAACGGCGGAGGGAGAGGGTCTGCGGAGCTGGACATTAGCGGTCATTAGAAGGGTCTTTGTTATGGAAAAAAAAAAAAAAAAAAAAAAGACTCTCTCTGCTTGTGTGTAACTCTGCCAAAAAGAAATCATGATAGTTTATTGCAGCTTTTTGTAACTTTTACGTCTAAAAGCTCCCATGTTACACTATTTACTGATCTGTTATAATGCAGTTTCCTCGTCACAAACAGACCTGGAGTTGGGTTTTGTTTCATTTACACATGTTTAACACACAAACCCTGCAAATTTGGGCTCTTTTTAAGTTGCGTAGACTTAGACAAACTTTATTTGGACACAGGAGCTCACACATCACAATAAAATATAATAACAAAGAGTAAAAAATATATAAATGTTACTAATAAATTCTAAAACAGTAGCAAAAAAGAGAAAGACAGGTGTGAAATAAAACATAATTAGATCAATGTAAATGTACAAGTCACCATAGAATAGAAAAATTATAAAAATAAAAAAAAATAGAACAAAAAAATCACGATATTTATTGCGATATTTTGGAGTGGCAAATATAATTATAGATAGGACACTTTTTTGCTTTTAAAATACTGAGCCTTGACAAGATTTTGGTGTGAATTATTATTGTCAGAATCTCAAGAATTCAAGTAAAAACATATTTCTTTAAGTTGTCTGCGCTGAAATGAATCATGGGACATGTAGTTCCCGATGTTTATTAGCTGTTCCTACTAAAGAACAGAGCATTTAAGCAAAGGAACTTGAAATTCGATATATTGTGACAGCTCTCGATATTACTGTGAGACTTCAGTTATTGTTACATTCCTTGTAATAAACACTTCACTCAAACAGAAAACACTCCACTCCACCTTGTGATGTCATGTGGTAATACAGGAAGTGTTCCGCTGTTTTTTTTTTAAACTCCACACACTTTCACGAGGATCATTTGGATCATTTCAGCTCTGGAGTTGCCAATCTCCACTGAACAAAAGGTAAAAGGAGCTGTTCACTTGAAAACTACCACTTCATGACATCACAAGGTGGAACAGAGCATTTTAAGGTTTGGAGATGTAGACAGATTAATAATAGTTACTCAAACATGTGAATGAAACAAAACACAAGTCTGTTTTTGAAGAGGGAACAACATTGTAATTAAGGGTGAGCAAAACTATCAAAATATCGGTATATATCGTATTGTTTAATGTGATGATGCAGTATCGATATTGTGGGCTGCCATATCAATATATCACCAAGAGTATTTTTTGGTTTATTTTACTAAATTATTTTGTTACAGAGCAACAGTTTAGTGGAAGGAAACTCATTTATGCGACACATTTTGACATTTTCACTGTTTTGATGATTAAAATGTTTGTGTTTCATATGAACTTTGCACAAGAAGTGGTTTAACAAAGACTTTTAGAATCACAGCCACGATTAAGACTTTATGTTTTATTTAACTGTATCCTATCGATTTGAAATATATCGTATCGAATCAAAAGTGCACTGTATCGAGGCATGTATCGTACCGGCAACTTCTTAATAACACCCAGCCCTAATTATTACATGACTTAAAGCTCACAGGAGTCAATTTTCAGTCAATTTTGCATAATATAGGGCAAAATAAATGTATATACTTCAATATTTGATTTTAGAAACAAACATTTATTGTCCCATTTGCCTCTTCATGGGGTTTTCTATGGAGTAAGAAAGCTGTCAAAAATATTCGTGCGCGTAAAATAGAAATTTTGCTGTAGTCATAAAAATTTGTAAACTCTTAATGACTCCAGCATAATATAGTATTTTATCCATCACAATATTGAAAAATACATGAATTTCAATGAATTTGAAATGTACGAATACGAATCACAGAAACATCATATATTTTGTTACACAATATTTTTCCCGAATTAGAAACTTCATTTATTGTCCCATTTGCCTATTCATGGGGTTTCTCTTGACTCTCACAAAATCCTCCAAATCAGGAAGGAATCATCTGCTTTGAAAACCAATTATTTACCATCTTAAAATCGTGAAAAACAGATTTTTTTGTAGTAGTAGTAGTAGTAGTAGATCTTATGTAGTAGTAGTAGTAGATGTATTAAGAGTACTTCACCAAATTAAAGAAGTTGTTGGACGAATTTCCTTTGTCACAATAAATCAAGGCAGTAATCTTCTAGTAGTTTAGTATTATTCCATTCCCAAACAAAGGCCTACGTAAACCAGCGCCGCGTATCCTGAGCCCCAGAGCGGAGTGTGTGTACGGCTTTACGGCCCGACTCTGTGTGTGTGTGTGCGTGTGTGTGTGTGTGATGTCTGTCTGCACATGAAAACACAGCCTCTTTAACTCCTCACGGCCTAATGGAACTTTTATGAGTTTGTCCTGCAATCATGTACGCTGGCGTCTGCTGTCCGGCCCGTCTCAGCCTGCGCTCTGTGGGGCGGGGGGTCTTTGTGTGCGTTTTGTGTGTGTGTGTACGAGTGTGCGAGTGTGTGTAGGGGGGGGAGGAGGGCGGTCAGATCAGAGGAGGCCGCCGCTCTAAACTCTGTAAACATCGCTTCTTTATGAGGAGGACAGAGCTGGAGAAGGACCAGGCCGATGTGAGCTCCCAGGGCCCGGTGCAGGCCTCACGCATGTTTGGACAGTGTAGTGTACGGCGGAGTGCGCAGAAGTGCAGATATGTGCGCACAAAAGGAGAGTCACCGCGTTTACATGCACGAAAAAACACATACCTGTCCTAGTCCAAATTAAAGGGCCCGTATCACTCTGCTTTCTGATCTACTGTATGTTCTAATGTCGTTTCCTCGTCGCAAACAGACCTGGAGGTGCTTTTAAACTCCATACATCTTCACTAGAATCATTTGGATAATTTCAGCCCTGGAATTGCCAATCTCTGGGAAAAAAAAGGAAAAAGGGAGCTGTTGTTATGAAGCCGTAGTTTTCAAGTTATCGTCAAGTTATCGTGGACAGAGCACGTTGAGTTTTGGAGATGTAAACAGACTAATAATAAAGTGTAACTCAAACATGTGTGAATGAAACAAAACACAAGTCCAGGTCTGTTTTTGTCGACATTAGACTTAAAGCTCACAAGAGTAATATACAGGGGCTTGTAAGGGAACCAATAGAGCTTTTTCTCAACGGCCGAAAGTGACCTGCTGTAGATTTCCGGTTAATGGTTTTCTGTGTCAAAATGTGTGTGTAAATGTGTGTAAATGTGTGTCGTTTTCTCCAGCAGCTTCATAAATCTGCCTCATCACCAAATCTTCAACCAACAAGCTCCACAAAGGATAAACATTCTTTCATGAGGAATTTATTCACAACTATCAAGGGAAGAAAGATCAAAATTTTAAGGAGAATGTCGATGCTTTAGTGAACTACTGAGCAAAACTGCACAAATCTGTCTATACTAATATTGACATAATGAAATCGATTTTTAATTTTAATCGTAGAATCAGTCTGAGTGAACAAGTTCATCACTGTTGTAGAAGTTTTTGAGCTTGTCCAAGAAAGGGTGGAAGTAAAAGTCTGGAGACCAAATGGACGTCTTACGCAGGAGAAGTTTATTTACCATCAATAATACAGGCCCCGGGGGAGTTGAAAAGTGAACATAGTATGATTTCAAAAAGTTAACATAGTGTTCAAGCTCCTTTGACTAAAGTTTCCAAAGGAGGAGGTTTATAAAGCAAGTGTGGTGAGACTATGAAGACCAATAGACACCGGTTAGACACCAATATGCCACAGTTTAGATAATGGTGCCAAAGGTGTGCAGAGAGAAGATCATGGTGTAAATAAAGCTTTTGTGAGTCCATGTTAAACTGACAGATGTACACGGAGGATAAATTACTTCGGTGTGTTATTCCATGTGTCACTAATGTTCTCCTTTAAGCTTTCGTCTTTCTTCCCTTGATCGTTGTGGATAAATTGTTCATGTTAGAATGTTTATTCTTTGTGGAGTTTGTTGGTTGAAGATTTGGTGATGGGGCAGATTTATGAAGCTGCTGGAGAATGGTAAATGGTGCTTTTCCACCTTTAAGGCTTTACAACAAGGAACCACTCACCCATTCACACACCAGTCTACGCGGACACTGGGGGCGAGGTGGGTTAAGTGTCTTGCCCGAGGACACAACGACAGCATTTATCTGTGGGAGCAGGAATCACACCAGCCAACCTGCGGGTCAGTGGATCTGACCCTCAACCCATGAAGTTTTTTTTTATGTCGAGAGCTCGATTCAAACCGCCAACCTTCAGATCAGTGGATGAACTGCTGCCAGAAAATACGCCAGACGTTTACACAGACATATGGCCACAGAAAACCATTAACCGGAAGTTCCATAAACCTACAGCGGGACACTTCCGGATGTTGTGAAAAAAGGTCTATTCAGTTTTTTGTCCTGCAGTTGACAGGGACAAGAGTCTGACAGGTTTTGGGGAACAGACAATTTAGCTACGCAGCCTGAAGTGACCCAAATCAGATTTTTTGGCCTCTATGTGACCTGTATCTGATCTTTTAATGACAGTCTGAATGACACAGATCACTTGGATATGTGCTCCTAAAACCGATACATATCTGAACTTTGGACATGTGACTTCAGTCTGAACGGCCAAAGTGCATTCATCCGACCTACACGTTATCAACAAGACACAAACGTCACTATTCTGCGCTGAAGTTGGCGAAAATTGTTAATGAACTCTGTGTCACTGAAGTGAAGCACATCACCACTCACCACTCTTGGCTCCGTCTCCACATCCACACGTTCCTTTCAACAGACTGAACCACAAAACACCACGACCAAAAACCTCGTCCTTCTCCTTCTCAATCTCCTCCTTAAAACAAGTAAGTTGTTCATGTTCTGGCTCCGGTACGAGAGGAACTTTAAAATCTCCAGGTGCTCGATGCTGCGTCCATGTTTGGACAACTTCTGTAAACACAGAGACGCTCGCTGCGGTTGACGTCGTCGTGTCTCCAGTGTCACATGTGGGACACTTTTGGTCCGTTTAATGTTCACACTGGAGTCACACACAAGTCACATTTAATTGGAAATATGAACGACCTCGCAAAAACATCGGATTTCACCAAAAAATCGGAATTGAGCATTAAGCCCTGCAGTCTGAACGTAGCCTTTGAGTTTGGTCTGGACTGTGCAGACCTGAGCCAATGGAAATCAGTTTAGTACATCTGTAAACACTATAAAAAGCGTTTATTCTCTACAGCAAGGATTGTGCATTTATTCAGCGACGCAGCTTTATTAACTTCACCTTGTTGTTCTGTCAGATTCACGTTACTTAGAGTGTGGATTGTTTTTGACTTTTGACACTTCCTATACAGTGTGAAGTGAGGCTGTGTGGGGAGTGGGATGTGAATAAACCCAATCTCACCTACAGACACTAACGCCACATCTCCAAGAGCACTAAACGGGACGCTAATGATTGACTTTGTTTTGTTTTGCTTGACCTTTGACCCTTGACACTGTCCACAGATCAGCACCTGGACTCGAGTGGGATCTTATAGTGGGCAATCCACCACGAGCGCTGGCAGGTCCTTCAAAGCAGCCGAAGAAGCCGTAAAAAAAACTCCAGCGCACAGAATGACAAACAGATTCCATCCCAAATCATGAGACAGATTAGCAGCGTTGCCAAATCCAAATTTTAAGAGCTGTTGGAGATATTTTCCATGTCAAATGTGTCGATTTTTTATAATAATCCAAATGAAAGTCCTGAATTTTAAGTGACAAATCGTAATATCCAAAGCCGTCAGCGCTCTGTGAGGTTTTATTTGTGTGTGAGAGAAGAGGAGGGGGAGCTCTACTTTCACAATGACACAATTACACAATTACTGAACGATGTGATAATGTACCAAACTGTGCAAGTGATGTGTGAGGCTAAAAGAAAGCACTTACCAAAAAATAGTCAACATCTTTTTTGTGAAAGGGAAGGAAACTATAATTTAAGAGGCTTTTTAAACTCTAAAAAACCTCGTGCTCAAACAACAAGGAGGAGTTTTTGTGTCTCTGTTTGTGGTGTCAAATTATGGAACAACATGAAAATAGAACTAAAACAAATAAATGTATTCAAAAGTACAGGTTAAAAAAAGCGATTATTTCAAAATACTGTGCTGAAGAAATTTATATTGTATTTTTTGTATTTGTTTATTTATTTCATTCATAAAGAATAAAAAGACATCGACAGTGTCAGACATACAAGGAATGAATGAAAAGGAGCAGAAAGAAGAGAAATTAATTAAGAAATTAATGGTTTGTGTGTATATATATATATATATATATATATATATATAATATATATATGTTGTGTTTGTTTTGTAGTGAAATGTGTGTACTGTGCAGTTATATCTTATAATGTACAGGAAATGAACAGTTTATATGTTCTTTGTTAATTTCAGTAAAAAAAGGTGTTGGGGTTAAATGAGGTCTGTGCATCGCCTTGAATCTGACATATCATGATACGATACATATCATGATTCGCATGTCACGATTCAATATATCACGATATATCCCAATACTAAAAGAATGGACGATATATTGCGATTTGTCAATAATTATTTCTAGTAAAACAGTCGACTACACCTTCAAGAGAACACAATTGTATGAAATATAATTTATGTAACTAATTAATTTTTATGAAAAATATTATTTTAAAAAAATCGATTCTGAATCAATTTTGAGAATTGTGCAATGAAGTATCACGATATATGACTGAATGGATTTTTTTCTTACACCCCTGTGTTAAATAAGTATTTACTTCCTGCCAACAATATTTATTTATTTTTATATTATAGCTTTATTTTTACATTTTCTATATATGTTCTATACATTACAGTCCAAATAAACATTCATTCACAGTGTAAAATACAGACACGTCTTAACATTGGCAGGTTTGTGTGTTGTTTAAGATGCTCATGAGTGGCAGGAGTGAGGTGGTGGAGCTGGCAGTGTGAAGCAGGTGAAGCAGGTGAAGCAGGTGAAGCAGGTGAAGCAGCAGTCACCACGTTCACACGCACAAGGAAAATAGTTCACTGCCCTAGTCAAATTTAAACAGATTTATCTAAATGTATTAAACCCTGGAAATGTGACTGCAGCGTCGTGAACTGAATTGAAAAGATCCCAGTAACACAGCGGGAGAAAGTGTTTCATACTCTGATACCAGCTGCAGGTAACAGCACAGTAAGATTTATATTATTGTGCAGATTAGGGAAGGTGTTCAACCGCAAGAAGAAGAGTAAGACACAGAAAGGAAATATCAGACACGTTTAGATGTGTATTCACTCTGACCAGCTCAGTTTATTTAACTGTTTTGGTCCACGATGTTAAAATGAAAGTAAAAAAATCAGAGCGTCTATGTATTTATCTGAGCTACAGAGAAAAAAATCACTAGTATCACAGTTCGTAGCATGTTTGAATATAAGTTACTATAAATGAGATGTTGCTTGTCTACACAGCAAAGTAAAATATTTCAGAGTTGTTTTTAACACAAAAAAGTGTTATTTTAACCATTTAAAGGTTAAAAGGGCGTTCGAGTTGGGATTATTTGCCAGAGTTGATGTGGTTGAAGTTAATTCAACTCCCACTAGTGTTAATTCAACTTCCCTTAATGTTAATTCAACTTCCTTTAGTGTTAATTTGGCTCCTCCCACCCTCCACATCAAACTCCTGCAAGAGAAGACCAGTTTGAACCAGTTTTGTTCATAATTTCATCTTAAATTAATTAAAATAAAGTGTCAAAATGAAACACCTCTGTGTGTTGTTTAGCGAAATCAGGATAACTCTACAAAGTGTTATCCGTTTACTCTCAAAACATGAATATAACTCTTGATTTCAGGGTTAAACAGGAACTTTGGTCCAGTGTTACTTAATTTAAATTTTTTGGAAATGTTAAATAACTAAAAATAGAACAAATTGGACTTGTATAAACCCTGAGAAAATGTTCAAGATTGATTCTGTGTGAGTTCATTTTAACACTCCTTTTTGCTGTGTATGTTTGCCGAAAGTGTGGTTATGTGTATGATAGTCATTTTTTATTAGTATAGCCATAAAGTTTTTGTTAAATCCGAATAACTAGACGCACCTGAATGCCTCGGACCTTTAGTTTTTTTTTTTTTACCTGCTGTAAACGGGGACAACTGAGGTCTGAGTAGTTTTAAGATGATTTGAATTCAGTCGTTTAGTGCTTTTCGACTTCCACGTGCGCGTAAACACAGTGAGCGAGTGACGTGGTGATGCAGGATAAGCAGCGTGAGAGGGGTGAGTATAGGGTGAGTATAGGGTGAGAGCGCCGAGAGGGCAGGGCGGATCAATGTAGAAGTGCAGGCGCTCCCCGTCATAAAGCATGAGATATGAAACACTATCAGGTCCAACTTGTGAATGTGGCCATGACTCACGCTGACTGTCATAATGACTTTTATTCACTTCCATCATCGGAGTGTCGATAGCCATGATGGGCCCGAGCGCGTGATTGAAGGGGGTAAAGGGGTGCACGGAGGGGGGAGAGAGGAGAGGGGAGAGAGGGGGGAGCCTGAGTAACAGAGCTGTGCAGACCGGACCACAATCTGGGCGGGTTTTTGCAATTTTACAAGGGTGATTTTACATAAGGTTAGAGAAATCCAAGAGAAAGTCTATTCTCTTTTCCAGATTTTTACCATAAAATATTTATTTGAGATACAGAATATTCACGTCTCCAGTACTTTACGGAGACGTGAGCAGATGTGTCACAATAACAAAATATTTAAGTACTGGCCAAAGTGGTCAAAGAAGGAGGCAGACAAAAACATGTCCCGTTACAAAAAATATGTATTTGTTCCTTCACCGTGGTTTGAGGGCAAAATGAAAAAATAACTGTGCTTAAAGGTTGTATGGAGGATTTTTTTTTTCAGTTTCAAATTGTCATTGAAAGTTTAAAATACCATTACAGAGACGCAGCAGCTTTGTAATTATGATGACCAAAAAAAAAAAAAAGAATGAAAATCTATCAACTGTGGACGTGTTGAGGCCAAATAAACATCAGGCAATAGAAAACGAGACTGCCTCATTTTCTATTGGCTGTTAGGTCGTCAATCAAACTCCATATGTTTCTAGTGTAACTGACTTGTCGGAGCGCGGGGATTATGTGGTTTACGCAGCAGCTTTTTCAAACTGTCGCTTCCTCGCAGTTTGCACAAAGTTTGTTGCGAGGGCGGACGAGAATCCACGACCAGTTCGCCGCAAAAGAAAGTCCAGTTTTGAGGTCACTGAAAGAAGAAGAGAAGGGGAAAAGGGGCGAAGCCAAACTGAGGTGATTCTTGGAGATTCCTTCCAGCGATGGCGCGACTGAGGCAGACGAAGGGAGACAGGAAACTTCAACAGTGATTCTGAACACGCACTGGCTGTAAACAAACGTGATTTCTAGAGTAAAGAGGCGGGAGGACGAGATGTTTCTACTGTGGGAGCTGTGGAGGAGGAAGGTGGTGTCACAACATTTGAAAAAGGACGGTCGCTGTATTTCACTTCCCTTAAAAAATCCTCTATACAACCTTTAAATAAAGACAAAAGCAACAGAAATGAACGAAACAAAGGAAAACACCCCACGTGCACACGGCTGCACTGATGGTGATCAACCCCGAATGGCTAAACTGCTCCCACCTTTATAATACCCAGAAAGGAAGCCCCTCCCCCTGGATTCGCACCAACACACACAGGTTAGTCTGTCTTATTCACCTCCCTGTTTCTAGGCTTGCTATATTATATTCTTATATGAGGGCCTAAATCCCCTTTTAAATAATTGTGCTCCAAATAAACTAGAAACACTGAAACCAAATCCATAAAACAAAAAGAACTGAATCCGAGTCTTCCCTCCGCATGGTCTGGCCCAAAACCTCCCCCAGAGTTTTTAAATATGGCTGACACTAGTCACGCCCCCTCTTTTTTCTCCAGACCATGTGGAGTCACAGATCAGGTGGTAAGTTGACTAACAAAATGAATAGATATAACCAAATAAAACAGATTTAAAGTAACTGTGAATAGTGATTCATTTAACTAAACAAAGACTAAATAAAACAAACCCGGGATAGTGTTATTGAGCTGTTTAGTTGACTTATTGAGAGATGGAAATGAAATGAAAACTGAAGAAATAGGGACAAAAGGCCCTCTGTGTCACAAGTACAAAACACTAGTAAACAATAGCACCGAAACCAAAAAAAACAAACACAACAAAGCAGAATTATTCCAAAAACGGACTCTACATGTACAATACTGTGTTTCATTCTGCTATTTAAGTCATTAGTTTGTCTATAATGAAGATAAAAGTACATAATTAAACTTTCTATACTTCAAATCTTATCATATTGCAAAACAATAACCGGAAATTGCTCCATTATTGCAAAATTACCCACTATAAATATTGACCTCAAAAAATTATTGTTCCATCTATCATGTGTTGAACAATAAGTCGATGTACTAATTATTGTAAAATGTGATTCTGGTCACCGAATCTCCAGGTGTTCAGATGGACGTGATTGACAGGTGGATCAGCCAATCAGGGACACAGTGGTATGAGCGTATCAAAATAAATATGTGAGGATAAAATGAAGGAAAAATGAAAGAAAAACTAAACTCTGTTAATCTAAGGTGCGTGAAAAATGATTTCATTCAAAACGATGGTGACCAATGAGCTTCTTCATTTGGTATCGCGTCACTGAAACAAACAGGTCTGAATGGACGGTTTGAGTCTGGTTCAAGGCTCGACAGAGGGAGCGGTGACCAGACTTCTTACAAGATTTCAAGACACTGAAGACAATAAATAGGAGATGTATTTCCCTTGTTGACACGTCTGGGCTGAGAGCCATCTTCACCGGCCTGAAGACATGTGCCGTCTCACATATCACCTGTTGTTAATCCTTCTAAATACTTACATGTGAGAAAACCACTATGCCCCCAAGACATTTTTCACAATGACCGGAAGGTGTCCCGCTGTAGGTTTGCGGAACTTCTGGTTAATGGTTTTCTGTGTCAAAATGTGTGTCGTTTTCTCCAGCAGCTTCATAAATCTGCCCCATCACCAAATCTTCAACCGACAAAGGATAAACATTCTGACATGAACAATTTATCCACAACGATCAAGAGAAGAAAGACGAAAACTTAAAGAGAACAACGACGACGCATTAGTGACACATGGAACAAAACTAACGATACGGTCATGAATAAAACAGAAGGAACTTGTTCGCTCAGACTGATTCTATGATTAAAATTAAAAATTGATTTCATGATGTTGATATTAGCACAGATAGATAGATTTATGCGGTTTGAATGCGAGACATCTTTAGGACCATAACATTAGTTTTGTCCAGTGTGTCACTAATGCGTCGTCATTGTTCTCTTTAAGTTTTCGTCTTTCTTCCCTTGACAGTTGTGGATTCAGTTAAATTTCAATTCAAGTTTATTTCTATAGCACATTTAAAACGACTTCAGCTGATTAAAGTGCTTCACATACAAGTCAACAAAACAGAAGAAACACTTACAAAAACATATATACAGATAATGTGAAAACTGCAATAAAAACACCAAGATAAACTGACCAGATCGTACTAAACTCCAGGGAGAAGAGGTGAGTTTTCAGTCTTGTGTTAAACTGCGTTAAAGACTGAGAGGATCTGACAGGAAGAGGAAGGTTGTTCCACAGTCTGGGCGCTGCCACAGAAAAGCCTCTGTCACCTCTCGTCTTGAGTCTAGTTTTGGGCTCGACCAACAGGAGCTGGTCTGATCTCAGGGCTCTGGGCGGAGGACAGGGCTGCAGTAACTCCCTCAAACAGACTGGAGCCATAGAGTGCAAACATTTGAAAACAATTAATGACATTTAAAATTGCACCCGATATAAGACAGGAGCCAGTGCAGGTCACACAGAACAGGTGTGATGTGTTCATGCTTCTTAGTATTTGTCAGCAGACGAGCTGCAGAGTTCTGGACGTGTTGTAAACGCTGCAGAAGCCCTGATCTAACCTCCTACATACAAAGAACTGCAATAGTCCAGGCGTGATGTTACGAAAACACGGATAGCTTTGTCGAACTCTGCCCGGATAAATTATTCATGGACCTTGTTGGTTGAAGATTTGGTGATGGGGCAGATTTATGAAGCTGCTGGAGAAAACGACACACATTTACACACACATTTTGACACAGAAAACCATTAACCAGAAGTTCCACAAAAATACAGCGGGACACTTCCGGGCGTTGTGAAAAAGATCTATTGAGCCAGAAATCAAACTCTGTATCTTCTGGCAACATTTTATTCTATCATCTAAAAATCATGCATCCTTTATAAACTACATTTCACACAAAACCCAGTTACAACTTTTTAAAACGAAATGTGTTTTTACTCTACTTTCATGTAATAAAAATTAAAATGAATCCTTTTACGTGATATTGTCCATGTTGAGAGTTAATTCCTCTGCATTAGACCCATCCTTCCATGCCACACTCATCGGTTTGTGTAGTAATTATCTGGAGGAAGTGATGTGTTTGTCAGGATAACTTTAAATTAACTGCAAATTAAGAAGCACTTAACCAATTGCAGTTACACTCTACACCGTACTGTGCCCTGGCGGTGTACTTCCTCAGCCCTCTTGTTAGCCGCTCGGTAAAAGGACATATATTTTGGGCGTGAGTATTGATCAGGCTGTAGAGCTCCGTGGTGCCGTGGGGGAGGGGCCCATCAGCCTGTCTGCTCACAATCAATGAACAGCATATGAACTGGAAACATGTGATTTACTCGGACCAAGATGGACAATAGATTAAAATGACCCCACATCACACTGCTCACGGTTACAGCCGAGACTCTGGAGCAGCAAAACGAAGGCAAGACACGGGAGAATAATGTGACTGAATATACATAAAAACTGGGAAATACCAATTGAATTATATTTTAAATAGATAAAGTGTTTTAGATCATTCATTTCCTGTGCCTGAGAAGATTTGACTCAGACTTTAGTCAGGTTTACGATCAGCTGGAGTACCTAGCTGGAGGACTGGCCAAGGCAAGTTTATTTTGTACACAAAGTAATTCAAAGTGCTTTACAGAATAAGAAAGGCAATAAAACCACAATACAAACAAATCCAAACATAAATAGTCTTAACATTAAAAGAGAAGAGTCCTCAATAAAAACTTGCAGTTGTGTTCGCAGCTAAAAAGAACCATTTTATGCCTGGATTTAAACGTTGTCAAAGTAGTAATAGAAGAAGAAATCTTCCCGGCCACAGGGAGAACATGCATCTTACAGTTTAAAGCTGATTTTCAAACCTTGAAATTATAGAGGAATAGGAATATATGAATCTGTTTCTCATAAATCCTTTGACACATTGGCAGTATTTACATGCTTTCATGTTTTGGCCACTAACGTTAGAGCTTTTTCAAACAGAAAACAAATGTGAAGTATGGAGGACCTAACCTAGTGCCTCCACTCAATTTCATTTCTCTCCAGCGACTAGATCAGGAATCAGAATACACTAGACGGTTTGCAAGAACCCAGGAAGTTGTAGACTGCGCACCAACCAATCAACTGTGAGGTGTGAAGCCATGACGTCGAACTCATGTGTCTGTCTGTGTCCCTTTTGTGGAACAGTACAACAGTAAACAAAAGCGTCGAGATGGATGTAGACGAAGACAGATATTCTGTGTTGGCGACGATTCCTGAGATCGAGGATTTAAAACCGGAACAAAGAGAATGTTTGTTGAATTTTATCAAGGGGAAAGACGTTATTGTCCTTCTTCCTACAGGATTTGGGAAAAGCTTAAAATACCAGTTAGTCCAGTTAGCTGAGCATTACGTAAGTCACAACCAAATAGCAGCGATTGGTTAAATTAAAAAAAAGTACACGTCTACTGTCAAGCGAACGAATCCTAATGCTGCAAGTTCAGATGATTTTTATGAAGTGAAACTAACTGATGAATCAGGCTAGCAGATTTAAGAAGCTGTTGGAGAATTCGCCAGACATTTCCACAGACATTTTGCCTTAGAAAACCATTAACTGGAAGTGAAACCAGTTGATGAATCAGGCTATGGTGGATCCCTCCCTTTGCAGCCAATCAGCTCTCACCCCAAAGCGTCATATAGTGACTCACATGGCTCTGACAACTGGCAACATGGCAAAAGATTTTCTAATCAGAAGAAGGTGGCATGTAGTGTCTTTTTTTTTTATCACTAAGTTCTGCAGCTTCTGTACTGAACTTTATGGGGTAAAATAGGGGTAAGAAATACAAATTTAAGATAATGATATGATTAATGATTCACTTTCAGCTTAAAGAGCAGCTTAAAGGGAAAAATACAAAACACAAAAATAATACAAAAAGATGAGGGGAGAGTGGGTAACCTTGTCTGAACCCTTATTGACCTCAAACTGATCTGATGTGAACGTGCAGGTTTTGCGGACAAAAGCACAAGTTGGAGGTGCTCATTGCGCACGCAGCACACAGCAGGCCGGACAGCCGAGGAGCTCCCGGCCTCTGGAGCCCAGGGACCATCCATAACCATCGGTCACACCTCTCTGTGACAGTAACACAATCTCACTCTATTTCCTCGCTATATTTACCATCTGAGCACAGTCCGGTGCTGTGGGGCTGTGGGGCCGCCTGGACCGCTCTGAGCTGCTCGCACATAATGGTGACTTAGCACAGCCCAATGTTATGGAGATTCAGCAAAGACTCGTCCAAACTGGGGACAATTTTAAATGAGGGTGAGGGAGAAGGGGAGGAGGAGATTTTTAGAAACCTGTTTGCAACGGCCGAAAAAATGCTGTTTTGGCTTTTGCGCTCTCGTCTCACAAGAGGATCCCAGACTATCTGAGGCCTTTCTGGAGTTTGCATGTGCTCCGTATTTAAGTGTTTTCTTTATCCCAGGCCGGAAAGGCAGGGTTTCTTTATGCAAAAACAACAGGTATAAAAACTTGTTCATAAAACAGTTCATAAAAAGTATTAACAGTGTGGAGTTCTACATGTTTCTTTTGTCTTTTGTTATGTCATGTCATGTCTCTATGTTACACAGGACTTGATTCATCAGCCGGTTTCACTTCGTAGAAACCGTCTGACCTCACAGTGTTAGAATTAATTCGCTTGACCGCAGGCAGGTACTTTTTATCATTTAACCAATCGCTGCTATTTGGTCGTGATGAATGTAACAACAACAAGAAACGTACATCTCACATGTTTAAAGCCAGTGAAAAAAGTTGCATTTTTAGGAGTGATTTTAAAACAGGTAGAGACTCCGCCCGTCTGATTTCTAATGGCAAAAGGCAAGAAAAGGCAAGATCCCCATGAAGCTCAAGTTTGGTCTTTGTGACGGCGAGCTGGAGCTGATCTGCGGACCTGAGAGTGCGAGAGGAGGCGCAAGGGTGGATCAAGTCAGCGAGGTAGGAGAGCGCTAGGCTGTGCAAACACTTAAAAGTAAATAAAATAATTTAAAATCATCTCTAAAAGACACTGAGAGCCAAAGGAGAGAGGCTAAAAAAGGTGAGACGCTCTTGTGTTTCTGAGACTTTGCTTGATGTAATACCATATTTTCCGTTCTATTAGTCGCGCTCTTAAGCTTCCAACCCTGTCAAAAAACGACTGCGCCCCACAATCCAGAGCACCCCCATACACGAATCCACTCAGGTGTCCCAGCACGACTTCAGTAAACTACAAAGCCGCAAACACACACGGAGCAGACAGCGACCGCACAGCCAAAAACACCCACAGACACACTCATCACTCCACGCTAGGGATGGGCATTAGATGAAATTTTCTTAATCGATCGACGGAAGAATTAACGATCGATTACCGATTAATCATTAACGTTTTTACATTAAAATGATCATCATTATTATTACTATCTGCACTAATCTGACTTTACGACATATAAACCGTAACGACTCTAGAGCCACATCAGCCCGTTTGACATTATAATGTGTTTAATTCAGTTTTGTTCAAACTCTCACAGAAACAAAACTTAAAACCGCATCGCTAATTTGCATAAACTAAGTGAAGATAAAACTCCAGCTCTTGTGTCGCTGATGTGGTTCAATTTCTGTTGGATTAAAAGACATGACTCAGGTGAATACAGGTTAGTGTGACCAGATTTGCGTTTGTCAAAACCAGGACAGCGTACGGGGGAGGGGGGCGGGGCCTCGTCATCAACATTGAGCGACTCTCACCTGGAAAAACTTTTTCCCACTGGACACTGAAACATATGTGCTGCTTTATACACTGTGCACATGGACTCACACTTGTCCCGAACGCAACGGAAAGTGTGGAATTTCTTGTACAAATCATCGTTAAATCCACATTTGTGCTTCGGTTCGTTACAGACTGACCCACTGTTTGTGTCTCGCTCCTTCTGATGCAGAGACACATGTACACACCTGTTTGGTCACGATACACACAGCAACCTACATTCGGTTTGTCGATTAAAATTAACATAATTAATTCTTAATGATCAATTATCGATTAATCGACTAATCATGCCCATCCCTACTTCACGCCGACGAGGAACGGAACGGAGGAACGAACCGAAAAAGCGAGTGCAATGTGCCACTTTTAGACACAACTGAACAACTGAGTCACTGCGAACACGCCGACAATCCGTTGGTCCCAGACACACCCTCCCTACACGCCACAACTGAACAAAGCCCAGAGTCACCGTGAACGAACAAACAAACAAAACCACTCACCCATCACACTGTTGGGTTTCATTTAAAGTCCCATGCGGTTTATTTGTGAAAAAAGTTCGAAGATAAACCATTTAATGACAGTGCGCCTTATAATCCAGAGCGACTAATAGCCCAGAAAATATGGTAATTTAATTGCTGTGGCCACCATTTTCACCCCACACCAAAAAGGTTTCTGTGCTGAGTTGGCATGTTTCTCGGTGTCTGGTTGTGTGAAGTTGAGAAGTGTCTTGCACATAGACACAGTTTCATTTGCGGTAGCGGGAATTTGACCAGCGGTTTGCAGTGTCTGTGGCGCGTGGGCTCCTCTTGTAAGAATAGCCTCTGATAAGGACAGTGCCGCAGACACAGATGAAGATTTAGCTGTGTGGCTGAGGGAGCTGCATTAAAGCTGACAGCCCACAGTCCCATCAGTCCACGTCCAGGGAGCGCTCCATTCTGTCACGCACACAGCCCAGACGGGTGGGGTGAGTGAGGGGTACTCAGACTGTATCATGGAGTAGAGGAAACAGAATTAGAAAGGTTTAAATTGGCTCTAAACACTCAATGTACACAGTTAAGCAGGGAAAAAAAGGGGATTGTGCTTTACCGTCTACCATTCCTAGTTATTTTTGGCAACTTTAGATTACGAGCTGCCTCATTTCAAGTGCTATGTGACATCACGCAGCACTGTCCTGATTAAATGCTGGTGTTTCTGAAAACAAACAACTTGCAGAGTTTGAAATGTGAACTGTCAGACCAATCAGACTGTTCCTTAAGACCCCGCCCCTCCCCCCGCTCACTCTGCCCAGTTTACCAGTTGGTTGTGAAAGTTTGGTTTCCTTGAAAAGCTAAAATAAGTAACTGTATTCAACCTGAGAGTTTATGATTACGTTCAGACTGCAGCCTGAAGTGACCCAAATCTGATTTTTTTTCTGCCCCTATGTTCCTGTATCTGATCTTTGAATGTCAGTCTGAACGACACAGATACGATTTTTTCAAATGTGACCCAGGACACTTGGATATGTGCTCCTGAAACCGATACATATCCGAACTTTTTAAGTTTTTAGTTTATTTATTTAATGAGACAGGGACAGTGCACAATCTACATTAACCTTATCAGGAGAGATGCATTGTAGCAGGTTGTAGCATCAGTGCTAATTTCCACCTGTCGTCTCTGGGCAGGTTAATTGATTGATTGTATTTAATTGACCTTAGCTTTCAGCTGTTCTTCCTGGAGACCTGTGTAGTATGTTTTGGGTTGATGGGGGAAACCTGAGCACCCAGAGGAAATCCACCCAGACACGGGGAGAAACATGAAAACTCCATACAGAAAGGCGTGACACGTGACTTCAGTCTGAACAGCCAGATCACATTAATCCGACCCACACGCTCACAAATGTACACAAACATTCTTCTCGTCAGATGGAAATTGTGTATGAACTGTGTGTCTTTGAAACAGTAAAGCACATGCACTCACACGTTCCTTTCTACGGACGTTGCTGCCACTGCCCCACAAAACACCACTGCCAAAAACCTCGTCCTTCTCAGGCTACATTTACACATAGTAGGGTATGTTGAGAAACAAATATTTCCCTCCCTCCGCTGTCCAAAATAACATCATGCACATAGTATTGTTTTCAGAAATTGTTTTTGTTCACATCGACCTGCATAAATCCTCCATCGAGCACCGTCATAACTACACCAAAGCTCTGGGCGGCGCCTGGATTAGAGTCAAACCTGTAGCATTTATTTAATTACAGTTGAAAGTATTAGTTAAAAATACCTTGAAAAATGCACATTAGTGAGCGGGCTCGCCTCTCCACAGATCTGTTAAAGAAGTGGCAAAATGTCTGACCTCTGAGCCTCATTGGTCTCTGGTCATGAAACATCAACTGTGTGCAAATGCAAACACATGAAAAGAAGAAGAAATGCCACTGCTGCTCTGATGCTCTAATCATCATCATCATCAGAGAAAAGGGAAACACTGGTCGCACTTTTGATATGTCAGATCCTAAAAACTCTGTTTATCACTTTACACGCAAACGCCGAACTGTAGTTTTCCAGAATCTCCACTCTAGCCGGAGTTTTTAGAAAGTGAATTCATCATTTGTGTGAAACTGATAGGTAGAAATGAAGGGAAATATCTCTGTTTTTAAAAAATACCTGTGTACATGTAAACCGGACCTCAATCTCCTCCTTAAAACAAACAAACTGTACATGTTCTGGCTCTGGTACGACAGCAACTTTAAAATTTCGAGGTGCTCAATTCTGCGTTCATATTTATTTAGGCAACTTCCGTAAACATTGAGCACGCTGGCTGAGTGTGACGTCGTCGTGTCCTCCAATGCTCATGCGGGTTTAAAGTTCACACTGGAGATCACATACAAGTCGTATTTAATTGGAAATGTGAACAACCTCGCAAAAAAAATCCGATTTCACAAGCCCTGCAGTTTGAACGTAGCTTTTATTTTCTCGTTCTTATTTCCTGTCATCTCAGCCAATCACAGTCGACCAGTCGCCTCTCAGGTCATTCACATAATTCACTGTCCTCCTCTGTTAACGTGTCGTTTTTTTTACCTTCAATCTCCTTTCCTATTTTCTAAAGCAGCAGCAAAACCATCAGCCGCCTCAGCCTCTCCATCTCCTCCTCCTCTTCACCACCGTCATCTGAAACACTTATGAAAAACACATGCTGAAGTTTGAGTTTTGACCTGGTGAGGCTGCCGTAGATTGACAATAGAGTCAAGTTGTAAAAAAAAAAAATCAATGTTATGGCCATGACCTTTGCGATAATAAAACTGGTGAATGAAAATTAACTCGGTCCGTCATAAATTACAATCGCTCCCTGCCCTTGAAACGTTCTGGGGAAGCAGTTTTGTGGAAATGGGGAGTGTGTTAAAAGTGGTGATTAGGCCAAAATTTATGATAGTGAAAGTTTGGCACATTAAGTTGTAGATGAATCTTATTACGAGCCTTCAGCGCATGCACTACCAACAACCCAGTTCCATTTATCTCTGCTCCAAAACCTGTCAGATCACTCTAGTCCCGGTCCACGGCCAAAAAGACCAAAGAGGTGTGAACCGAGTGTAAAAAAGTGAATGAAGGGAGTGAGACGTCACCCACAGAGTTCAGCTCCGGTGAAATACAGCAACACACGCCAACAGTTAAAGGGGAGAATTTGAAGCCTGTTCCATATTACGCCTTAAAAAAATGCCCGATTATTATTACTTTTTACTCAACTGCAGTGTTAAAGCTATTCTGACACTACAGGTTATAAAAGTACAAACTACAAAATGGACAATTTAACATTAACATTTTACAGTTTAATTCATAATTTGCTGCTGTTAATGGTGCGACATGTTTTGATTGAAAATATTGATTTAAAATTCTTTTTACAAGTACATGTTTCTTAGGGTCCATCCACACTAGTACATACCGTATTTTCCGAGGTATAGGACGCGCTCTTAAGCCTCTAACTCCGTCAAAAAACGACCACGCTCCCCGCAAGCCAGAGCGCCCCATACACCAATCCACTCGGGCGTCCCAGCACGACTTAAGTAAACTACAAAGCCGCAAACACACACAGAGCAGACAGCGACCGCACAGAGAAACACACCCACAGACACACTCATCACTCCACGCCGACGAGGAACGGAACGGAGGAACGAACCGAAAAAGCGAGCGCGACGTGCCGCTTCTAGACACGACTGAACAACTGAGTCACTGCGAACACGCCGACAATCCGTTGGTCCCAGACAGCACCCTCCCTACACGCCACAACTGAACAAAGCCCAGAGTCACCGTGAACGAACAAACAAACAAAACCACTCACCCATCACACTGTTGGGTTTCATTTAAAGTCCCACGCGGTTTATTTGTGAAAAAAGTTTGAAAATAGACCATTTAATGACAGTGCGTCTTATAATCCAGAGCGTATAATAGCCTGGAAAATACGGTATTTGAGTTGTTTTCGTTGTGGATACAGTGTCTGTTCACTTTAATCTAATGGAAAATAGCTCCAGAGATGAAACGATCTGGTGCCTCCAGCTCCCACGAATTCATCTGAGTACAGATCTGATCCGGCACCGTGTGGACGCCTGAAAACACTGACATTCTGGTGTAGGAGCTCTAGTTGCGTCTTTATTGGACCACGTCACTGTGATTTGCTCCTTCCTGATTTGCTGGGTTCGTGGTGTCAGTCATGTGACACTATTACGGAAAACAGTTTAAACAAACGGAAAACAGTGGAGCTAGAACTACTTCCACAGAACAGACTCACCATCAGCAGAACACCTCTCTGTCACAGAAAGAACACTCATATTCCACTGAGTCGTGTCCTTTTTAAACCCGACAGAAGCTGAAACGCATCAGGGCACAAGGAGCGAGCAGTTTTTTTGTTTTGTTTATGCAAATGAGTCATGTGGTTTTAGTTTCATTTCTGTAAAACGTAAACAAATATGCTCAAAGCTGTGTGGACAGGGAAGACTTGCGGACACAGAAATGACGTGTCTGGACGCAAATCATTTCCGAGCAGAGTAGTACAATACGACCCAGAACTGAGCAGCAAAAATGCCCTAAAAGTCGGGTTAAAATGAAAAAGAGTTGTGTTGGTCCAACCGGCTCTATTCACGCTTACGTCACCAAGCAGGAAGACGTTTGGAAACACGCGATGACGACTTCAGGTGTAGTTCCCGACGCTGGGCTCGCCGACCGACCGTGATCAAACCCACTGAAGTAAAAAAATGTGATCAGCGGTAAAGTGAAGACTGCAGACGTATGTGCTGTTTGGAATCATCTGGAATCTGGCGCCTCGTCTCTTCTAATGACATGTACCCAGTGCATCAGCGGGGAAATGATGAAAACTGAGGTGTGGTTGGAATTGTTGATGAGCCGAACATAACGGACAGTGTTGAGGAGTAACAGATTACATGTACCAGAGTTATGTAATCAGAGTACAAATTATGAGTTACTGTATTCAGTTACAGTTACTGTTTCAATGAGTGGTAATTGGATTACAGTTACTTGGTTGAAATAAATGGATTACATTTTGGGCTATTCCCTTTTTTTTCTTTTTTTTCTTTTGGTAATTCCACTCATTGCCGGACACTAAACCAGGTCTAAACCAGGTCTAAAACCAGTTCTAAACCAGGACTAAACCAGGTCTAAAACCAGGTCTAAACCAGGACTAACCCAGGACTAAACCAGGTCGAAACCAGGTCTAAAACCAGGTCTAAAACCAGGTCTAAACCAGGACTAAACCAGGACTAAAACCAGGTCAAAACCAGGTCTAAACCAGGACTAAACCAGGTCTAAACCAGGTCTAAACCAGGTCTAAAACCAGGTCTAAACCAGGACTAAAGCAGAACTAAAACCATGTCTAAACCAGGACTAACCCAGGACTAAAACCAGGTCAAAACCAGGTCTAAAACCAGGTCTAAACCAGGTCTAAACCAGGACTAAACCCAGGACTAAAACCAGGTCGAAACCAGGTCTAAAACCAGGTCTAAACCAGGTCTAAACCAGGACTAAACCAGGTCTAAAACCAGGTCTAAAACCAGGTCTAAAATCAGGTCTAAACCAGGACTAAACCAGGTCTAAACCAGGACTAAACCAGGTCTAAAACCAGGTCTAAAACCAGGTCTAAACCAGGACTAAAGCAGAACTAAAACCATGTCTAAACCAGGACTAACCCAGGACTAAAACCAGGTCAAAACCAGGTCTAAAACCAGGTCTAAACCAGGTCTAAACCAGGACTAAACCAGGACTAAAACCAGGTCAAAACCAGGTCTAAAACCAGGTCTAAACCAGGTCTAAACCAGGACTAAACCAGGTCTAAACCAGGTCTAAAACCAGGTCTAAAACCAGGTCTAAACCAGGACTAAAACCAGGTCGAAACCAGGTCTAAACCAGGTCTAAAACCAGGTCTAAAACCAGGTCTAAACCAGGTCTAAAACCAGGTCTAAAACCAGGTCTAAACCAGGACTAAACCATGTCTAAACCAGGACTAACCCAGGACTAAAACCAGGTCTAAACCAGGACTAAAACAGGATTTAACAGAACTAAACCATGCTGGGCGTCTCCTCTTCTATCAATAATATTTTTAATTTGGTTCAGTAAAGTCTGGTCTTTTCATTGTTTTTTTTATCAGACAAAACATCTCATGTGAAGATTTCCTCGTCTTTGCTTCTCTACAGAAAATCAAGTAATCCAAAGTATTCCGATTACATTACTCACTTTAAGTTATTTAATGGATTACGTTACAAACTACATTTTGGGGTGTGTAATCTGTAATCTGTAGGGGATTACATTTTAAAAGTCACCGTCCCAACACTGAGAACGGAACGATACAGTGAAATGGAGATGAAGAAAACTGAGCCTGGGAAGTTTTCATCGCATCTTTCCAAACGTCTTCCTGGTTTGTGACGTAAGTGTGAATACAGCGGTGTTATTATTTTACACAAACTGGATTATTTTTAACCCAGCATTTTTGGGAATGTAGGAATAGGAATAGTGTGGGAATAGAAATTGTTTTACAGACAAAATAGTGAAATAAAAGCATCATGTTTTGATCATTTATCGTGGGTTAATATGAACATTTTAAGCCCAAACTGAGGAGCCTGAAAGAGACGATGTGTTTTTTTCAGTACAAAGTGAATTGGAGTCGATGGAGCTGGAAGCGCACACATGCTCATTTCCTATTTGGATCGCGGCAGCTAGCAGGTTAGCTATGTCCGTTTATGTCGTAATTCAGCATTAGCACTAAAACTTTTGGAGCTATAATTGCTAATAAAAAATGAACACTGAGCATTTGATGTTCGGACATTCTGAGAACTAAAAAGTTTTTTTGCTCTGCAGCACAATTTAACACACTGAAGTTTGGTAGATTTCACTTTCACTTTAACACAGTGGACCAAAACCAGTGGAGGAGCATCTTTTTAATGCAAACGTCAGACCCCAAAACCAAAAGAGCGATGCCTTGATTGGGCTTTTTTTTAGACGTGTGTAAAGGAAAACTTACTAAAAAACATATCTCCTCCACATACCTTGTCTTACAGTCAAGAAAAACAAACTCTACCATTTATTTTAAACAAAAATGGGAAAAGGAGGCAGGGGTCACTTTAACTGATGGTGATTGGTTAAATATATGTAAAACCATCGTAACAACCTCAAGCTCCGACTTATGGAGAGAGTTTATGTGGAAAAACACCGTGAGATATTTCATTACCCCTAGAATTAAAGAACATCAGACCAAGAACGCAGAACAAGGTAAATGTTGGAGAAACTGTGGACAATCATCAGTTGGACATTTTCATATATTCTGGCAATGTCCCAAGATCGCCCCCTATTGGGCAGAAATTATTAAAACCATCAAGCTTATTACAGGATTGCAACTAGAAGAAAGTTTTAGCGTGTTTTACTTGGGAAACTTACCAACCGGACTGAAAAAAAAAGACAGATACCTTCTTCAGATACGACAATCCAGGCTCAAAACATTTCTGTTTAACTGTGCATAAAACTGAAAGGTTTTCATTCCGCACTCTTCTCTCCAATGTATGTCTCTCTTTTTTTATTTTAATCTTCATGATTATTTATGTTTTGATTTGTTTTTATTATGATTTTAATGTATTTCTTATTCTGTAAAGCACTTTGAATTACTTTGTGTACGAATTGTGCTGTATTAAACTTGCCTTACAAGCAGCAGCAAGAAAGAATCACACGAAAATGGCTCCAGGACAAACCTCCTTCTGTTTCAGAATGGACTGATATAATCAATGAAATTCAGATTATGGAACGAATAACATTTTCTTTAAGACCCTCCTCAGACAAAGGAGAACTCTATTGGAAAAAGTGGAAATCTTACAGTCGAAACAAAACTGAATGTAAAAATGTTTTATACATCTTTGCAGACGTCACTAGCTTGATGGCCTCGTATTTTATTTCTATTTATTTTTAAATTTTTCCTTTTTTGGTCGGTCTTTTGATTTATTTTGTTTCTCAATACTAATAATTTGTGTATGTAAATATGTGATATGTGATATACATAACTAAAATGTCCTAATAAAAACAAAGTTAAAACTAGAAAAGCAGTCAGAGAGCGCAGACCTCCGCCAAGGACTACCCCCATTTTTTATATAAATAGCGATAAATTCAGTCTTCTGGATCAGATCCGGATCAGCCTTTGGAATATGAAAGAGGATCCCATTGTCCATCCCTGAGTCAAATTTCATGGGGTTTGGTCAATAATTAACCGAGATATTGAGAAACAAAATTTTTGGCCCCATTTACCACAATGTTAAATAAAATTTCAAAGTGATCCAGAATCCAGGATTTCTTCCGGATCACCCCCAAAATGAAATCAGTTCTTCCTTTTCACATTTCCAACAAATCCTGAAAATTTCATCCAAATCGGTCCATAACTTTTTGAGTTATGTTGCTAACAGACAAACAAACAAACAAACAAACAAACAAACAGACAAACGCCGGCAAAAACATAACCTCCTTGGCGGAGGTAAAAAAAAAAAAAAAAACAGTGGAGGAGCTGTAGTTTGATGTAGTTTAATCTAATATTTTCCGGGCTGATTCTTACGTCGTGCAGTTGAAAGCCTCTTCTCGCTTGGACCGAATGTAAATCAAACTGTTCTGTTACATGCAGCAGCTTTTCCAGTACATTCCAGCTCCTCCAGAGGTGTTTTTGGGATCTGGGAGATGTGAACTATGACACTTTAATCATAGTTCCCAGTTTTACATGAATTTTGATAAATCTATTTAACCTGGACCAGGCCAGAGATCCAGTTTAATGTTGGTAAATGTAGAGCTGTGGTCTTATTATCTCCGTGTTCCTCATCCAGTCCACATCTGGATCTCTTCACTCGAGTGCCTCATCTGTTCCTTGGTACTAAAGTCATTCGGTAACAGTTTAGTGCCATTGTCGGATTTGCATAATGCAGTTGTGTCCTTGAGCAATGAATGTGAGGCCAGTCTGTGCCTCAGCAGCTGTAGAGAGCGAACGAACGACGCACCAAATGGATTATTGTCAACAAAACGGTTTCTAGATGAAGTGTGGCCGGTTCTGTAGATCTTTTATTGAGTCTTAATCTAAAACGTGCACAAGCCACATAACACACGAGGATCATTATGTTGTAATTTGCGTATTTTAAATTGTAATATGTATCTAAAAGGACTAAAAAAAATAACATGTTGCTGACTTCCACGTTAGAAAACTGAGGTGCCTAAAGGGAGCTGACAAAGACTTGGTACCTCTGATGGATGGATGCAAAAATGACTATGTAACACTACCGAATCCTACATGTATCACCGATTAAGAAAATAAAATTGAAGTACAGCGCAGCAGGCTAATACCTTGTGTAGTAGTACTCAAGATTGCTTTTTTAAGGTCTTTGTCTCGTCTCGGACTCAAGCGCATTTGGACTCGATCTTGTCTCGGTCTCAAAGGCGCTCGGACTCGATCTTGTCTCGGTCTCGAAGGCGCTTGGATTCGATCTTGTCTCGGTCTTGAACATGCTTGGACTCGATCTTATCTCGGTCTTGAAGGTGCTTGGACTCGATCTTGTCTCGGTCTCAAAGGCGCTTGGATTCGATCTTGTCTCGGTCTCAAAGGCGCTTGGAGTCGATCTTGTCTCGGTCTCGAAGGCGCTTGGATTCGATCTTGTCTCGGTCTCAAAGGCGCTTGGAGTCGATCTTGTCTCGGTCTCAAAGGCGCTTGGAGTCGATCTTGTCTCAGTCTCAAAGGCGCTTGGACTCGATATTGTCTCAGTCTCAAAAGCGCTCGGATTCGATCTTGTCTCGGTCTCAAAGGCGCTCGGACTCGATCTTGTCTCAGTCTCAAAGGCGCTTGGACTCGATATTGTCTCAGTCTCAAAAGGCGCTCGGACTCGATCTTGTCTCGGTCTCAAAGGCGCTCGGATTCGATCTTGTCTCGGTCTCAAAGGCGCTCGGACTCGATCTTGTCTCAGTCTCAAAGGCGCTTGGACTCGATCTTGTCTCGGTCTCAAAGGCGCTTGGACTCGATCTTGTCTCGGTCTTGAAGGTGCTTGGACTCGATCTTGTCTCGGTCTCGAAATCTGACGCTCAATTGTGCGCTGTCCCTTTCTCAAATAAAAATAAACAAACTCAGTTGAACAAGTGTGATTGTATTTCATTACGGCCGGTAATTGTGCAAAGGCTGCTGAATATCACTCCAAAACCTTTAAGAAAATGTACCTGTAAATGTTATGAACTTAAAAAAGAAAATAAAAATCACTTTGAAGCAGAGCCAGTGGAAGTTTTCTTAAAGAAGGGATTCTCATACTGTGGGTGAGGATCCAAAAAAGGGGCTTAGAGTATTTCAGAGCAGTACAGTTTGCTTGGCCTAGTTAAAGTGTAAATGAACATTAATCAGATAAAATAGAGATTGATTCATTAAAAGACTGATATGTATGTGCCAAAATAACCGTAAAATACAAATAAATACAGAAAATGACAAAAATGGTCTTGATTTGGTCTCAATGGGCCGTGGTCTTGGTCTCGTCTCAGTCTCCACCTTTAAAAGTCTTGGTCTTGGTCTTGGACCTTGTAGTTAAGGCTGCACTAATCGAGACCGAGACCCGTCCAAGATTACAACAATCCTAATAAATGGTGAAAATGGGAGTTGACTGACAAAACGGCAACTTGAAAATAAATGATTAAAGATGACTCAAGCATGTGATTCAACTACAACATGGTTAAAAGGTTTGTTTTCCCACAAACAAAGATAAATTTAGTAAAGGAGAACGATGTAAGCTTTTGTGTAGTGGGTCCAAATCCTTTTTTTTCTTTTTTAATTCCTAAAATTACATAAAAAAGCAGGACACAGAACCTCAAAAAGAAAAGTTAGATAGCACCTCATCAAACTTTTTGCACCTTCAGCTCCACTAAACCTTAATTCGGTCTGTATCCTGGTCCCAAGCCTGGATAAATCGATACGGTTTGTGAGTATGTGTATAACTTCAGCCTTTCTACATTCAGTCCATCATTGTTTCTCTGGTTTTAACTTATATTCTCCGTTCTGTAAGGACATGCCCGCATCTCCTCCTCACACCACCGGGTCCCGCGCGGCCGTGGTAAGACATCATCGAAACCGAAAAGCCCCAAAGTTGCACCTTCTTTTATTAGGGATGGCATAATAACTATCCATCACCCGGGGCAGCCAACCGCGTCGCTCGCTCCTGACTCAGCCGGCCAATCAGCTGCGGGCGTTTTGGAGAGCTAATTCATCTCCGTCAGCGCGTCCTTCCTCCTCCTCCAGGGCTGTGTCTCTCCGGACGGTCTCTCATTCTGCTCGGTACAGCACAGGGACGCAGCTCCGCACGGCCTCATGCATACGGCTTTAACACCGGCAGAGCGCTTCACACTGTCGCTTTTTTCAGCCGGCGAAGGTTTTACTGAGGGAGACGGTTATAGGTCATTCATTCACTATGTTTAGAGAAATCTGAGCGCTCTAAAAGAACCAAATTCAAGTCGTCTTGGGCCCAAAACCTGTCAGGTCTCAAAACTCAATAGGTGCAAAGAGGTGATTATGAAGTGTTCAGGGGCGGACAGAAATTTTGTAATAGCACTAAACGTTTTTTAAATTGCTAATAAAACATACATAGTGCAAAAAAAAAAGAAAGAGATCCTCACTGCAGTTTTTTGAAGCTCCCAAATTTTTATTTCAAACAGCTGCAGTGTGGGAAATGGGACTGCACAGTTCGACAGACCGTACAGAAAACAGATATAAAAAGGTAAATCAGTGTATCATTCGATTCATTCATTTTTCAAAATAAAACCAAAAATATTAAAACAAAAAAACAACTTTTTCAGTTTTTTCGATTTCGTGTTTTTATGAGTGATGGAAAAAAACTACTGAAATGCAATTTAAAAAGTCTAAACCAGAACTGAACCAGGACTAAACCAGGACTGGGTCCCAGTCCGAGTCCCGGTCTCAATCCTGATCTTGTCCCGGTCTGAGTCCTGATCATCCGACGCTCTTTGCAGGTGCAGCTCCAGACCCATCCTGACACTCAGTCCTGGTTTAGACCTGGTTTAGACCTGGCTTAGACCTGTTTTAGTCCTGGTTCAGTCCTGGTTTAGTCCTTTTTAGTCCCGGTTCAGTCCTGGTTCAGTCCTTTTTTAGCCCTGGTTTAGTTCTGTTTTAGTCCCTGTTTTAGTCTTTTTTTTTTGTCCTGTTTTAGTCCTGATTTAGTTCTTTTATTGTCCCTGTTTCAGTCCCTGTTTTAGTCCTTTTTTTAGTCCTGTTTCAGTCCTGCTTTAGTCCATTTTTAGTCCTGGCTCAGTCCGTATGCGGTGCAAAAGTCTGGCATCGCAGTTTAAGTCACGAAAACGGTAAACGGCCATTACCAGTTTTTTTTCCTTTTGGTTTTGGAGACAAACAATGAAGAAAATAGCTTATTTTTGGTTTTATAAAAGGAGTAAGGACCTGTATAAACTTTTGTTCTGTCCTATTTGGCAAGACACTTAATCCATATTGTTTGTATAATGTTCGTGTGTGAAATGTGCAGTACCAGACTGTTCACCAAAGCCACAATTGGTACATCTCACTTTATTCCACAGTATTTAATAAGTCTCAGTACTTGGTTACTTAGTAGAATTGATCGGCCTAATTAAAAACGGTTCATATTTACTGTCCCTGATAGTTTAGAGCCAGAACTAATACAGCTAATTACATCCTTATCTGTGTGCCAAGAGCATCTGGATAAATGAGATTTTGCGTTTTAAAAAGAGGAAAGCGCGCGTTGCCCTTCAGTCATAAACATTCAAATTACAAACACAAGACAAAAAAATCACGCCGTCGTTTTTATCACGCGTGCAAATCTGCTTCTCCAAATTAGAAATCTATGTCCGCAAATTAATACAGCCACGTAATAGCGGCGAGAATCCTCACTAACAAGCTTTTCATTTCACACTCTGGTTAACTCGCTCTCTCCAACCCGGCGCTCCATCAGGCCCCTGCGCTCCCGCCTCTAAAACAACCAATTATGGGTGTTTATGTAGCCTTAATGTGGATCAGTGTCAGGAGAGAAGCATCGCCGCGCTCAGCTCCTAATCAATGCGGGCCTGTATTCTGCACCAGGCCTGGAGCTCCACCACCCGCCCTCACCCGCTCCCCCCGCCCGCCCGCCCTCACCCGCTCCCCGCTCCCTCACCCATACATCTCTGTACAATTAGCAGCCGACACAACCAAGTGGTGGGTCAATTGGCCATGAAGAGGGCTTTAAACGGAGCTGGAGAGAGCAGCCAAAGACAACACGCTTTTAACAGAGCGACTTCGTACCAGCGACGACCACCACCTCCACCAGACGGGGCATTGTCCAGCTCTCGGACCACATACGGCGCTTTGTTTGACTCTGACTGACCCGTTTAAGCTCAATTGGAATCACAAAATAAACATGTTTTATCATTTTACCTCTAATGGACTAAAGCTGCATTGCTTCTATTTAAGACGTGTTTTTTAAATGACATTTTTGTAAGGCAACCTCACTTTCTCATTGCTTAGTCATAAACTCTTACCAAAAATATCAAAATATCGATATATCGTGTCGTTTAACGTGATGATACAGAATCAATATCGTGAGCTGCTGTATCGATATATCAGGAAAAGGATTATTTGGTTATATTTTACTAAATTATTTTGTTACAGCTACAGTTTTGTTGCTTGTTCAGAGGAAGGAAACTTATTTATGTGACACATTTGACATTTTCACTGTTTTAATGATTAAAATGTTTGAACTTTGCACAAAACCTGGTTTAACAAAGACTTTTAGTATCACAGACGTGATTCAGCCTTTATTTTTTATTGAACTGTATCGAATCAATTTGAAATACTGTATATTGTATCAAACTGAAAGTGCACTGTATCAAGGTCTGTATTGTATCGTGACTTATGTATCGAGGTCTGTATCGTATCGTGACTTATGTATCGAGGTCTGTATCGTATCGTGACTTATGTATCGAGGTCTGTATCGTATCGTGACTTATGTATCGAGGTCTGTATCGTATCGTGACTTATGTATCGAGGTCTGTATCGTATCGTGACTTATGTATCGAGGTCTGTATCGTATCGTGACTTATGTATCGAGGTCTGTATCGTATCGTGACTTATGTATCGAGGTCTGTGTCGTATCGTGACTTATGTATCGAGGTCTGTATCGTATCGTGACTTATGTATCGAGGTCTGTATCGTATCGTGACTTATGTATCGAGGTCTGTATCGTATCGTGACTTATGTATCGAGGTCTGTATCGTATCGTGACTTATGTATCGAGGTCTGTATCGTATCGTGACTTATGTATCGAGGTCTGTATCGTATCGTGACTTATGTATCGAGGTCTGTATCGTATCGTGACTTATGTATCGAGGTCTGTATCGTATCGTGACTTATGTATCGAGGTCTGTATCGTATCGTGACTTATGTATCGAGGTCTGTATCGTGTTGGTAACTTCTTAATGATACCCAGCCTCACTATTACCAGTCTGACCAGCTCGTCAAAACAATATTTACTGCGTTTTATAAAGAAATACAATTAATACTCTGCAGAATTAAGTTTTTCATTTTCATTTTGGCCCAGTCCTCCACAATATTTTCTGTCTCTCATGTGGCCCCATGGAAAAAGATAATTGCCCACACTGGACACGCCTAGAGACTAAAGAGGTGGTGAGGAGGAGGAGATGGAGAGACTGAGGAAGAGGAAGAGGAGGATGGTTCTGTTGTTGCGGTGAGATGTAGAAAAGACACAGAAGTGGCTTTTCTGAGTGCACTTCCACTACTGACATGTGAGTGGTTCATTCACAGAAGTTTTCCTGTTAGAAAACATACTACAGCTTCACTGCTGAATTTTATTGAAGATATTATGAATAATAATAAGCACAGTTTCATACTATAAATGGTACCAGGCCGGGGCTTAGTTCATTTGTGAAACGACAGCACATTGCGTCAAGTTTGTGTAGTTGTATATTGTTTAGTATCCTGCTTTAGTACACGTGTATATAGAGGGAAAACTGTCGTATTGTACTTCTAACTGTAAAGAGGGTTCTACCAGGGCCTGGGAGAGATCACTAGATTACTCAGACATGCATGGATGACATAAAAACACTTCAGGGACGTTTCTTGATGAGTGAACAATGTTATAACATTGTAGAAAGCAAAAAAAAAAGCAGAACATTTTGCATAATTGACCCTCTTTAAAAAGTAAAGTACAGATAAGTAAAAATCACAGTTTTTACATTTGTACTTTTGCCTTTAGTGCACCTTAAAACATAAACACAGACTGTATAAATAAGTGGTTTAAGGGAGTGTGCCGTCACCTACAGCGCTCGGCTCCAGTCAAACATTTTAAGACCAAAATGACGAGGCTCAGTGCAGCAGTTACAGAAAGAGGGCGACGACTTTTCAACATAAAGGCTCTATTCACACTTACCAGAAGACGTTTGTAAACATGCGGACGACGATTGCGATTACGAGTGTAGGTCCCGACACTGGGCATGTGATAAAACCGTGGATTCAGCAGCAGCGTCTTCACAACCTGCCAAAGTTTTCCGTGGGGGACGGGACTCCGGTCACATCGATGTCACTCACAGACAGTCGGCTGATCTGACAAACTAAACAAAACGCTACATTTACATCTATTTTTATGAAGTTAGACAAATTATAATACACACATGAATAGGCAATTTGTAAAAGGAAAAAAGAAAAAATACAACAGCATCTAGATGAAGAAAACTCGCCTCGTCCCATCGCCAACAGAGCCCAAAGGAAGTCACCATCGCATGTTTCCAAACGTCTTCGGGTTTTGTGGCTTAAGTGTGACTAGAGTCTATTGGAAACAGCCGGAATCGCCCCCGTGAACACTTCTAATTTGGAAAGCAATAGCGAGCAGGTTGGCTACATCCATTTGACCCTTCCAGAGCTAAGGGCTATTTTAGTACTTAATATATTTTTCCTCACCTCAAAGTTTTATACACACAACTAATATCAAACTCACACTCTTTCATATAAAACGTCAAACATGTATAAACAACTTTTTGGACATAAAATAATGTTTAATTTAGGGCCTTAGCTTTAAAAGAGCAGAATATCAAGTCTGTAACTAAACTAATAATTATCCTGATTGCCTCAAAACAAAAAACAGCCACATCACTTCCTGCTTTTCCATGGTGTTTATAACATTTGGATTTGTACATTTGGATTGAAATACCTTTCAAAAACATTTCAAACAAGAATGGCAAGGGACGCGCAATTAGACCAAGATGCATAATTATCGGTTTATTTGAGGAATAACTGCATTTAGAGTCTTTTTCAATTGTTACAAACACGGACGCTCAGAGCATCGACCATTTTGACTCACTACACTCTTTGGCAAAGTTTGGACTAATCAAAATGGACATGAGCGCAGAAAACAAAGTTCCTATTGGACACTCGTCATCACGCAGCAAGTGTGTGACGGAGGATAATGCAAAAAATATGCTCGGAAAGCTGCAACTGTCAGCTGTTCAAGGGGAAAAAAGTAAGTTTCTAATTTTCATGGTTGGAAAGTTCTGCGTGGTTAGATAAAACATGTCCGCCTGTATCATATATGACACAGTCAGTCTGGAAGGATTAGTAAATACCGTAAATTCCGGACTATAAGTTGATAGTTTTTTTCTCACTTTGAACCCTGCGGCAAATAAAACAAGGCAGCAAATATATGGACAGATTCTTTCTATGGTTTGGCAACACAGCGTGCAGAAAATGTCGCTGTCTGTGCAGATAACACATGGATTTAGAATTAACATGAAGTTACTACATGAGCTCGCGATTTTGTCAGCGCACTCAAATAGTTTATCGGCGTGTGATAAAATAATTTACGCTGGTAAACGAACATTAGTGAGGGGGATACGTCTTACTCATCTGTGCAAATGACGAGAAGAAATGTCTCAAACTTCAGTAGCCGCACATCCACTCATATCTGATTGACAGAACTAACCCCGCCCCCGAGAGAGTCTGAAATCTGCTGAAATCCTCAGAGACACTGACATGATACAGACAGAACAGAGACTCTTTCTGCAGGAGACATGCGCAGTAGTAACGGGGTGATGCGCCGAGGAAGATTCTCGTTTGATTGTGTTTTGAACAGTTATTTTGCGCTTCATACACACACCCTCATGGAAAACACACGAAGAAATGCAGATGATGCAGCTTTTAAGTTAAAGATCGATCGATGTGTCTGTGGAAGAAGTAAACAGAGCTGCTGCACGTGAGCGCGACGTCAGTGAGTCGACGGTGAGATTCTGGCGACTGCGGCGCGACGAACTGACTCATCGCAAAAAGACGACAAAAGCTTTCAGAGGCGATTAAAGCAAACGGCCCCAACGTTCTTGAAGACGTGGACACTTGCGGCGCGACCGATATATGTACAATTTTAAGTTAAAATTTAGTTGATGTGGCTTATTTTCAGGTGCTCTCAATAGTCTGGAATTTAAGGTATACAGTGTAAGCAGAATAAAGCATGTTTATGAAGCTCCTCTCTCCATGTTTGGACGATCAACACTGCGCAGAGTTAGATCTCATGAGAGCGCAGTGAAACTTTACTGTTTTATAAATGAGAAAGTCACTCCGCACTCTGTCATTCTAAGCCCCTATTATTACCACACGCTGCATGTTTGAAGACACCACATCTGCACTTCCCTCCACACTCCCGCGCTCCTGTTTGCCCGTGAGTCGTGCTCGGAGCGCCAGAGCCGGTGGCAGTGATCGATGCGGGCGCACGGGCCCCTGCACCCCTCTGGGTATTTAGGGGCCACCCCGGAGGGCCCCCGCAGGACCGAGGGGCCCGGGCCCTGCTCCGCCGCCCGCCATCGCTCACCTGGGCTCCGGTCGCCGTGGGAAGCGCTCGTGATGGATTCTGACGAGAGCCATGATCACTCTTCCAATGAGAGGAATTAAAGCACGGAGGCGCTACTGAGCATGTGCAGAAGCGGCTGATGAATAGGGAGAGGGAGGGGTCGTTACTCACAGGTGACAGACGAGTGTAGGGGGTACGGCAAACAAGCAGCCAACTATGCAAGAGACCAGAGCAAGCTGAGAGAGGAGACGAGAGGCCATTTGGAATACGACTTACTTTCACTATCCTATCGAATTACCTTCAACTTTTTACACAAAGAACAAAAACACAGAAAAGTACAAAATATTTGGACTTCTGCAAACAACTTTTGACCAGTGAGTCCAAACGTAACCAGGACTAAAACAAAATAAACTAAAGTATGGCCAAACACAAACACGTTTACATGATGATTTTTTTATTCCGAATTAATTGTTCTGAATTAAATCGTTTGGAATTAAAATATCCTCCTTCAAGTTTACATGGAAATAATAATTCTGAATTGAGGTTTATGTGGAAAACTCGTTAAATCGCCTTTAATTTAAACGTCTGGGGATGGGGAAGGTTCTGATTGGACAGGGACACGAATGTATTTACATCGACGGGAAGAAAACACACACTTCAGCTGCTCCTGACTTTTCTGTCATCTCGGTTTGTCGTTACTCCACGGACACAAACACGATCCAAACTTTTCCCGCAGTGGTTCTGATGATAATTGTGCAGCAGCTGGAGAATTCTCTCATCACACTTTACGTCTGTCGGCTGAGGAGGAGAAGGAGGAAGAAGACAAAGTGAGTGTGAGGCTGCTCTACCTCAGCCCACTCCCACATCCTGCTCACAAATCCAAAGAGACGTGGAGGAAAGTCCGAAACCAGGACTGGTGGAGCCGGATAAGAAGGGAGACCCAACGAGCATGAACTGAACGACCGGAATTATTTTTAATGAGAATAAAAGTTTACATGATCCCGGAATAAATTAATTCAGCTTTAATTCAGAATAATCCACCCACTTACTTCGGAATTAAGTTTAATTCCGAATAATCATTTTCATTAGGAATTAAGTGTTTACATGGTCTTTTTAAAGCAGAAAATTCTGTCCCGCACAGAACCTCTACTTCACAGTTCACCAAAGTCGTACTAAAACATACTAAAACCAGGACTAAAACAGGACTTAAACCAGGACTAAACCAGGTCTAAAACAGAACTAAAACATACTAAAACCAGGACTAAAACAGGACTTAAACCAGGAATAAAACAGGACTAAAACCAGTACTAAAACATACTAAAACCAGGACTAAAACAGGACTTAAACCAGGATTAAAACAGGACTTAAACCAGGACTAAAACATACTAAAACCAGGACTAAAACAGGACTTAAACCAGGATTAAAACAGGACTTAAACCAGGACTAAAACAGGACTTAAACCAGGACTAAACCAGGTCTAAAACAGAACTAAACCAGGACTAAAACCAGGACTAAAACCAGGATTAAACAGAACTAAATCAGGACTAAAACCAGGACTAAAACAGGACTTAAACCAGGACTAAAACACTAAAACCAGGACTAAAACATACTAAAACCAGGACTAAAACAGGACTTAAACCAGGATTAAAACAGGACTTAAACCAGGACTAAAACAACTAAAACAGGACTAAAACAGGACTAAACCAGGACTAAAACAGGACTAAAACCAGGACTAAAACAGGACTTAAACCAGGACTAAACCAGGTCTAAAACAGAACTAAACCAGGACTAAAACCAGGACTAAAACCAGGATTAAACAGAACTAAATCAGGACTAAAACCAGGACTAAAACAGGACTTAAACCAGGACTAAAACAGGGCTAAAACCAGGACTAAAACATACTAAAACCAGGATTAAAACAGGAGTTAAACCAGGACTAAAACAGGACTTAAACCAGGACTAAACCAGGTCTAAAACAGAACTAAACAAGGACTAAAACCAGGACTAAAACCAGGATTAAACAGAACTAAATCAGGACTAAAACCAGGACTAAAACAGGACTTAAACCAGGACTAAAACCAGGTCTAAAACCAGGTCTAAAACCAGGACTAAAACCAGGACTAAAACCAGGACTAAACCAGGTCTAAAACCAGGACTAAAACCAGGACTAAACCAGGACTAAACCAGGTCTAAAACCAGGACTAAAACCAGGACTAAAACCAGGTCTAAACCCAGGACTAAACCAGGACTAAAACCAGGACTAAAACCAGGACTAAAACCAGGACTAAACCAGGTCTAACCCAAGTCTAAACCCAGGACTAAACCAGGTCTAACCCAAGTCTAAACCCAGGACTAAACCAGGTCTAACCCAAGTCTAAACCCAGGACTAAACCAGGTCTAACCCAAGTCTAAACCCAGGACTAAACCATGCTGTGCTCCTTCTCCTCTTCTCTCAATAATATTTTTTATATGTTTAAGTAAAGTCTGAGCTTTTTTATTTTCTTTTATCAGACAAAACATCTTATGTTACGATTTCCTCGTCTTTGCTTCTCTACAGCAAATCAAGTAATCCAAAGTATTCAGATTACATTACTCACTTTAAGTAATTTAATGGATTATGTTACAAACTACATTTTGGTGTATATAATCTGTAATCTGTAGGGGAAAACATTTTAAAAGTCACCTTCCCAACACTGAACATGACTACATGAAAACAAGCAGGTACCAGACAATCCCCCAGAAAAGTTACATAGTGAATCTTTAAAATAAGCAACGTGACTCAAGTAGAAGTAATTCAAACTCACTGACGGAGCTCTGAACCGGATTCCCTGTGGTTTGGGGTCGGCACTAACGCGTGTTTCCATGTAACTCACCGCAGTGCTGAGGCGGCCATTTTACCTGCGCAGTCACTCCACCGCAGGACACTTAACGTGGGTCTGGAGTGAGTCACGCTGCCGTAGGCGACGCGGAGACTCTTCGGGGGCAGCGGTGAACGGGGAGAGTGGGGATGATAATGGGAGTGTAACGAACGCGCCGACCTCAGGAATGTAACTCCGAAAACTGGAAAATCTAGTGAGTAAACAGACAAATGAAAGGACTTTTGAGTGGGTGGACTTTGGTGATTACAGCAGGAAGAAGACACTAGTGATGTGATGAACCGCTTACAATTAGTCCAAATGTCTGCTTTGAAGAAATAAAAAACAAACATGAGCACATTACCTCGATTTTAGAGTCGTTGCGTTGGCTTCCGGTTCATTTTAGAATTGATTTTAAGATTTTATTGTTTGTTGTTTGTTACTTTTTCCTTTTTAAAAACCTCGGAAAAGCCTTATAACATAAAAAAGTAAGATTTAAAAGTGCTCAATAACTTATTTAACTTATTATTTACTTATTTATTAACTTATTATTATCTTGTTTCTTCACGTAGTCTGCCCTGACAGCACCAAAGGATCATGGTCTATGTAGTTCCATCTGTTTTTGCCGCACCATGGCAAGGCAAAGTTTTAAGTTCAAAGGTTTTTACAGAATAAAAACGGCATTAAAATCACAAAGAAAGACATTAAAATCACCATAACTACTCATTTAAGCAAAAATACTTGTAGTTTGATATACTGTGATGGCCCTCGATATATTTGACTTTACGATATCATGATATTTTGGTTACTGGATTGAAGGTAGAAGATTAAATGTATGTAAAAAGGAGGGGGGAGAGAGTGTACTTATATGAATGCTTTCAGAGGTGACTGGTTGAGATGCAAAGGCAGCCCCGGCTGTGATTGACAGTGAGCTGTTAACTTAGACTTAAACCGACTTTACTGATCCACAACGGAAATTATTTGGACACAGAAGCTCACACATCACAATGTATTTATATTATAATAATAACAAAGAGTAAAAAAATATATATGTAAAAAAAATTGTAATAAACTTCTAAATATGTAAAAAAAATAAAAAAAAAAAAATCAAGAGACTGGTATCAATAAGATATAAATTATATAAATGTATGTACAGTAAATAAAATACAAATATACAGTATTTTTCGGACTATAAGGGGCATTTAAAATCCTTTAATTTTTCTCAAAAATCGACACTACGTCTTATAATCTGATGCTCCTTATGGATTAATTCTGGTTGTGTTTACTGACCTCCAACTGATTTTACATTTTACATTTACCAAATATTTTATAATAATAATAAATAATAATGCATCAGTTTTATATGGAGCTTTTTTGGACACTCAAAGACGCTTTTCAGAGCTTTATTCATTCACTCCAGACCCAGAGGTGTTAGATACAACTGTAACCACAGCTGCCCTGGGACAGACTGAGGGAAGTGAGGCTGCCAATCTTCACCATCGGCCCCTCTGACCAGCAACACTCACACACACACACACACACACACACACACACACACACACACACACACACACATACACACACACAACACTTTCATACTGGCCATGTGGATGAAGTGACTCGAATAAGAACACAATGACAATTTTTACGACTGGTGCCCCCTGTGGCTCCTGGATTAGTTTTAGTTTTAAGTTTAAGTTTAAGTACGACTTTGATAAACTACAAAGCTGCGCCGCTTGATGGATTGTCGGACGTCAGGAGCCTCGTGGAGTCATACAAATTCACCAAAACAGGGAGTCAACGCCGGGCGAATTACACCACGATCTGCTGACGGATCGTGGCTTTGTGAGTTACTGTGAATGAGCTGAATAAAGTTTGACTTATCTGACTGTTTTGTTTCGCTTAATGCACCTTATGTATGAAAACAGACGAGAGAATTCAACATTATCGATATCGCACTTTATAGTCCAAAAAATACGGTACAGTAGCGGAGTAACGATATCCAAGTCTCACGATACGATATCGTCACGGTATGAACCTCATTTATTGTGATATCGTAGGAAAGCTCACGATATGTTGGGGAGGCTCACGATTTTGGGATGTAACAATATCCAAATCTGTCTGAACGATATTTTCACGATATACATCTCGCGGTACGATATTTATTGCAATAAAAACTGTGAATATGTTTCTTTTTCCTCTTAAAATGCCTTGACAAGACTTAATCCAAAGAACTAAGAGTTAAAAGTGTTAGAACTGTTTATTTCTTCTTGTCGTCTGCACTGAAATGGAGCAAAGGATCATGGTCTATGTAGTTCCCTCCCCCATAACTCTTCATTTAAGCAAAGAGATTTGTTATTCGATATTTTGTGATGGTCCACGATATTATTGTGAGAACTCTGACGATACGATATCACAATATTTCGGTTATTGTTCCATCCCCACAGTTATGTACACTGTTGGTTCTAGTGTTGGGTTGAATTTACACTTTTTTCAGAGTAATATTTTTTGTGTATCATTTGCTGTGATAAAACAACAAAAATAAAAAATAAAAACTGTGTAACATTCTAGTTATTTGCCATGGGTGTCCAATATTACAAGGACACGTATTTATACAACTTTAACTATATTAAACTGGAACATCAAACTCCACTTTCTCGAGCTCTGGTGGCACCCAGGCTCCAGCGGGACGTGGGTTTGGGCCCCCAGACGTCAGGGGCCCCTCCCACCACAGAGCGCTCTCACACTCTCTTTCATGTGTGCTTTAATGAGCAAACCGCGGGCTCAGCAGCCTCCCATAAACCCGGCCCAGAACAGCTCCCAAATATGAACTCTACTGAGGAGGGCAGGGGCGGGAGGGCATCAGGAGCAGTGTGTCTGAGGACGGCCTGGTATCATGCCTGATGAGTGAGCTTTAAGTAAAATCCACTTTTACGAGCCTCTAAACGTGGTAATGGTGTTTGCATGTGTGGTTTTGTTTGCTGAGGTGGTGCTGCTTAAAACTCTGGACACTTCAGCGATTTGACCAAAGTGACCGTGAGTGGACAGAAGGGACGACCACACGGAATCTCACAGTCTCTTCAAAATGTCACTCCAAGTTTGTGAAAAATGTGCAGAAGGTTTGTGCTTTGTGAATTTCTCGACAGGAGAGATGTCTGGGCTTTTTCCTAAAACGGGACGTAACAAAAGTTTGATTTTTCGGCTTCTTCTGCTGTTCTGACGCTTCAATACGGCTGTGCAGAAATATCAAAATATCAATATATCGTATAGTTTAATGTAATGACACAGTATCGATATCGTGGGCTGCTGTATCGATATATCGCCATGAGTATTTTTTTGGTATATTTTATGCAATTATTTTGTTACAGCTACAGTTTAGGCCAGGAGTGGGCAAACTTTTTGACTCGTGAGCCACAAAGGGTTCTACAGTTTGACTGAAGGGCCGGACCAGGAGCAGATGGATGGAGTTTTTTATTAATCCACCTCATAAGAGAAAAAAAATAAAATATATATATATATATATAGAAAACATCATCCTATGTTATTGAAATATACCATAATTGAAAATCATTACAAAGCATCACAACAAAATATCTGTCCACGGTATTTACAATTTAATGAAATGACTTTTAAAACAATGAAAATTATTATTCATATTATTATTACTGTATTTCAAGTTAGGCGGGCTGGATTAAAAAGATTAAAGGGTCACATATGGCCCCCGGGCCGTAGTTTGCCCACCCCTGGTTTAGGCAAAGGAACAACTTCATTTATAGTGTGTGCAAAAATATCAAAATATCGTATCGTTTAATGTGATGATACAGTATCAATATTGTGGGCTGCTGTATCGATATATCGCTAAGAGTATTTTTAGGTATATTTTGCTACATTATTTTGTGTAAGAGTTATAACTGTGTTGACATTTTCACTGTTTTGAGTAAAGTGGGTGTTTTTCATTTGCCAGACTGACGCCAACTAGTGTCTCTGCTCAGTTTCATTTGTCTTCAGAGACTAGATCAGGAATCAGAAAACATAAGACGGTTCGCAAAAACCCCAGAAGTGCAAGTTCGGGCACCAGCCAATCAGCGAAGAGTCAGACATTCTGTGTTGTCAATGATTCCCGAGATCGAGGATTTAAAGCCAGATTAAAGAGAATGTTCCTGAATTTTATCAAGGGTAAAGACATTATTGTTCTTCTTCCTACAGGATTTGGCGCATTACATACGACACGACCAAATAACAGCAAGTGGAAAAAAAGTACCCACATACCGTCGAGTGAACGAATCCTAATGCTGCGAGGTCACACGGTTTCTATGAAGTGAAACCAGCTGATGAATCAGACTAGTTTTTCATATTCACTTTATAAGGGAGTATTATCTGTTCCATAAGGCTGAGTTGACAATATCATAGTTCACGTTTATTATTATTGCTTATTGTCCATAATTTAAATAAACCAGAATGTTCATGAGTGAGATTAATGCTCCTGTGGACGACTGTTTAACAGAGTTTGTGTGATGGTGGAAGTGTGGGAACAGAGCGGCTGCTTTAGCTCTTACCAGACTGTAGACACAGATCACTGTGGAGAGGCTCTAGTTTAGGTTCTTTGCCGGGCTCTTACCTCCAGCGTGGGGTGTGGTCGTTCCCACTGGACTCACCTGACCTGAACTGGACAAACAAGACCAACTTTAGCATAAGATTAGCTGCAACAATCGTCAATTTAGCCTTTGGCCATGTAGTTAGTGTCCGGTTTAGCAGATAAACAATTTTTTATAAATATAACAGTAAATAATCCAAATGGCTCATAATTCTTACACATTAAAGTCCACTGCACAGTACACACAGTAACAGTACAGAGCTCAACAGAAAGTTCCAGTATGTTACAGTCACACTGGGTTAGCGTGGCTTTAGTGGCCGTAGCCAAACTCAAGACATCATGAAGATAAGTTTCAGTTCACAGACATTATAAAAAGAGAGAAATAAACGATAGTTTGACACGTACCTGTCCCTCCGTCCTGTCCCGCCCACACGCACTACGGTTTCCACCATGAATCTAGACACGTGGTTTGTGCGCAGGCGCGTGGTGCGTTCACTGGCACAAGATAATAAGAACTTTTAATACTCGGCTGCTGATGGCGTATGTTAAACCTTGGTTACAAGTGCATGGCCAAGGACAAAACAAGAGTATGTACTGTTCTGAGAGGAGTTTGAACCACTCACCCTGTGGTTTATAGACAAGGGCTTTAACTACTGACCCACTGTTGCCCCTGTTCGCCTCATGAAAATGAAAAAGTAGAATCATTTCTAACTTTGATTGTGAAGAAACAACAAGGCCTGGAGACAAAGAAGTTAGTATGATTCCATTGTCATGTTCATCCAGTGAAGAGGAGCTCACTGAAGACCTGCACTGACACAGACACAGACACAGACACAGACACAGACAGGAGCATCAGGTGCTTTGCTCTTGACTGAATGTAATGGGAATGAATAATGCACTGAATGGTACAGAGATTTTGGGCATCTGGAAAAGTGATCTATGCAACTATTGTATTATATTGCATTGTTGTAAACTAGGTTGACCAGACGTCCCTGTTTCCCCGGGACAGTCCCAGTTTTGAGCCTGTGTCCCCTGTCCCAGCAGATTTATACAAAAACACTGACTGTCCCAGTTTTATACAAGAAATGTCCCAGGTCTCTCTATTTTTGACCAATTTAATCCCTGCCAACAGTAAAAAAGAGGAATATATTGTCATTTGTTTAGCTAAAATAGAGAAAATCTGCTTAAAAATGACTAAAAACCAAAGAAAATGTGACTATACTGACTCACATTCAGGCCGAGCACAGAACAATTTTCCTTAATTACGCACTCGTTTCACAATTTTATTATCACCAACCAACCCAAACCAGGGATGTCCCAGTTTTTTATTTTGAAAATCTGCTCACCCTACAAAAAAAAACACATTAATTTAAACCATACCCATGACTAAAATCAGGAATATATCATTTCAAAACAGAAACTACAGTCACTCCTGAGCTCCGTCCGAACCCTTCACACCTCTGTTTGTCTCCTCGTCCTCAGCCTCACACAGATGATGTTAATCTTCAAAGCCCTCCGCTATAACAAGTGCACTTCCACCCCGGCCTGAGTCACTCCCCGTCGACGACTCCACCGCTCCCGCAGTCTGCGCCTGTCAGACACCCGGCCCGGCCCGCCGTAAAACCCCGCCCCAAACAGCAGCCGCCCCGGACTCGCGTTTACCGCCGGCTTCATTGTCATGCTGGAAATAAGGGCATGATTCCGACATTAGCGAGCTCCTTTTGGTTTGGCCCGGGCTGCTCCTGGCTTTGAAGGGAGAGGCGGGCAGACGCTGAGATGGCACAAAAAGCTCAGACACTTTGTATGGTGAAAACCCAGAGAGTAGTAACGTTTTATAGACTCGTTTGGATTGAGTTGTGTTTAATTGCAATAATGTGGTGTTGCCAGTGAAGCAAAATGCAGAAGTGACTTGGGGCTTCAGAGGGAGTTTGCGTTTTCTCCCCATGTCTGCGTGCTCCAGCTTCACCCACCACAAAGAGCATATGGACTGAGGCATGTATAGTGAGTATAAAAAGTATACATGAATGGACAGAGCTAACATGCGAGCCGCCGATTTCCAAATATGAAGTTCTCATGTGGCTCTTCCGGCTCCTTCTGACTCTGGCTCCCATTGACTTCCATTAGAATATTGTGGCTCCTCTCGCTGTACCTGCTGCTGTGAGCCTCGTCATTTTGGTCTTAAAATGTTCGTATTAACCCGCGACACATGATTCTATTTAATTTTTTTTCTCGCCATTTTGTCCGTCAAGAAAAATCGTATTCATAACATAAAGCCTGGCTTCAGATTTGCTCCTGTAACCGTGAGCATCAGGAGCTTCATTTGAGTGACACTGAACACTGTGGCAGTTTATGTTCCATCCTTGTTTGGTCCCAATAGACCTTTTTCACAACAGTCGGAAGTGCCACGACGTAGGGTAAACATCACTTCCGGTTGATGCTAACTGTGTCCATTTATACAGACGTCTGTGCTGCTAGTCTCGATTGGTTTCATTTAGTTGCAGCCAAACACTGGAGAAAGTCGTTTCGCATCCACACACGGGTCTGCTGGATCTGCTGTGTATGATCTGGCCTTGCAGCAGCATGTTGAAGTTGAACAAAAGGGGTTTCAGGATTGACCCTTGAGGCACCCCACAGGCCAGGGCCATGCGATCTGAGATGGTTTCCAATTTCAACAAAATACTTCCAGTCTTTTAGACAGGACTTGAGCCAGTTTAGAACAGTACCAGAGATGCCCATGCAGTCCTCTACTGTAGTGTCTGTCAGGGAGTCAGAGAGACACTGGACCTGTACCAATAATTTCAGAAAAATACCTCTCCCTTGTTCTTGGTAAAAGCTGGTTAAACATGTACAACCTTTAATCTTTGTTTATGAATCTCATATTGAGCCCAGAGTCCTGCACAGGTCCCTTTTTGGAGACCCGCCCGTACCCATGCAGTACAGCACAACACGTTCCCTTTAGCCCGTGATTATATCAAAGTTAAATCTGCACCTGCCCAGGCCCATTAACATTCCACCCCTTAGCCGCCAGTGATAAATCTGGGTCAGCCATTAGTCCGACAGCTCAATAGCCCAGGACTAAACCAGGACTAAACCAGGACTGAACCTACGCCGTATCATTAGAGGATTATAAATATATACACGTCACAAAGTGCCAAGCCGATCACCAGGACTAAACCAGGACTGGACCATGTCTAAACCAGGACTGAACCTACGCCATGTCTTCAGTGGATTATATATACACACCGCGACCGCAGAGCTGATTGCCAGGACTACACCAGGACTGGACCAGAACTGAAACAGGACTTATCCAGGTCTAAACCAGGAGCGCAGCCGCAGAGCCGATCAACTCCATTGATGGTTTTATTTAATAAAAACACTAAAGTCTCTTTCAGTCTGGTCCATCGTTCCAGAAAAAGACGGGAAATATCACTTGTTTCCAGGGCAATGGACGCCCTGGATGAGTCATGTATTTTTTTCCCATTCATCGTTCATTTGATTCTCCTGACCCAACGTTAAAACCCGACCGTTTCAGCAACTACTTGTGGGTACCCGACCCGGTGCAGGACTCTGACTGAACCTGACGATATCCAGTCAAAAAAGTGCACAAAAGAACACTACAAACTGTTCTGATTTGGAGACATGTTTATTAAGGCTACAGCTGCTGATCTCACACAGCACAAGACACAACTGTAGACTGCACATAAAAAAGTGACATAACTCCTCCAACGACATCATGAAATTTACATTATTTACATTTGTCAAGTTTTAGAGACGCTGCAGCGGCAGAAAGAGAAGAGGCGGACCGAGGTCTGGTAAAAACGTAGGAAAATACTGTCCGAGAGTTTGCATTGCAACAGTAGAAAAGGTGAACAGTGTTGGTCACAGAGTAATAATAGAAATAATCGTAGTAATACTGAGGCTCAAGAGCACAGGTGAGGTAATATCAGGTCAGTTGTAACTTTTAAAAGAGAGTCCAGCATTAGGAGTACAATTATAAAGACCGGAGGAAACCTGCATAGGGTTCTAATGTAGTGGTTAAGTGAGGTACAGTTGAGTGTATCAAATAAAATAAAATAAACAGGGTTCCTTTACGATATCAAAGTTTAAGTGTGTATATACCTTTAAACTTTTTGCATTGCTGGTGAAAAGTGCAAACAAAACTTGCATTGAAATCCTGAAAAGTCAGCCATAACTTTCTGTTTCTGTCCTATGTGTGCCCAAAAATGACAAATTGTGCACAAACTCTTTTTTTTTGTTGTATTTTCTTCCAGTTATCAAACATTTCACTGTTTTTTTTTTTCATTGATTGATAAGAAATGTGTGTGAATTTGTGCACTGAGTAACTTATTCCACGTCCTTGGAGATGTAATGTCTCTGTCAGATGTTCCACAGTATGTCATTAAACTTTGTGACGCCACTTGGCCAAGTTACAGGTAAGATCCAGGGAAAGGCGAGCCCACTCCCAGTAAGAATACATGCTTTTTGTTATTGGCATTTTTGAACATTAGGCTCTGTTCACGCTTACGTCACAAACCAAGAAGACGTTTGGAAACATGCTTCCGATGTGGTTCCCGACACTGGACTCACCGACCGACTGTGATCGAACCCACTGACGTAAATCTGGTCATAATATCTATAATATTGAATTCTCTCATCAGTTTTCATACATAATATTATAATGTGCATTAAGCGAAACAAACAGACGACACTTGAGACTGATCCATAGCCCAGATCGTGGTGTAATTCGCCCAGCGTTACCTCCCTGTCTTGGTGAATGTGTATTATGAATGTGAATGTGGGTGGATCATTTAAGTAGTTTTTTTTAAAATTTCCTACAAGGATGATTCAAATATACATCGAGTAATAATGTGTTTAATGCAGCTTTGCGCACATTTGTTTACGTTTTACAGAAACTAAACTTAAAACCACATGACTCATTTGCATAAAATATAAGCGCTGAAAAAAACAGCTCGCTCCTTGTGCGCTGATGCGGTTCAGCTTCTGTCGGACTAAAGGACACGACTCAGTGGAATATGAGTGTTCTTTCAGTGACAGAGGGGTGTTCTGCTGATGGTGAGTCTGTTCTGTGTTTCTATCGCGTTGGAGATGGTTCATGTGAAACTTTTCAAAGACTGTACTCCGCGAGACTCCTGACTGTGGCAGTTGTAATGCTTTGACAATCCATCAATTGGTGCGGCTTCATATTTTACCAAAGTCGTATTAAAACATTTTGACAGATTTTTTGAGCACCGTGTACCACATGAAAATCAGTTCAAGGTCCGTAAGCACAACGCGAAATAATACATAAGGCGCACCAGATTATAAGGCGCACTGTCGATTTTTGAGAAAATTAAAGGATTTTAAGTGCGCCTTATAGTCCGAAAAATACGGTACCCAGTGCGCTTGGAGTTGTGTGTCAGTGAGGAAATTATGAAAACTGAGATATGGTTGGAAATGTTGATTAACCGAACATAACGGAACACTACAATGACATGGAGATGAAGAAAACCGGGACATTTTCTCATTTTTCCTAGATTTCGTCAGACTTACTACTGCGAACAGAACCCAACGAAGTCGTCATCACATGTTTCCAAACGTCTTCCTGGTGGGAGCGTGCCTATGTTCCCTCAGCCCCATCTTCCCTAATTTCTTCTACTTTTTTTTTTTCTCCAAAATTAGACCCTATGTTAATAAATATATGTCATATATCATCACTTTGCATCTGATTTGATCACTGTTTGTCCCAATTTGGTCGTCAGTCACCCAACCTATTACCCATACAAGCAGCCATTTGTGTAGGTATGAAAATAAAAATGACTTGACTTAGAGTTTCATTTTGAGAAAAATCTTAGAAATAAGAAAAATCTTAGAAATGAGGGAACATACGGCTGACCCCTGATGTAAGTGTGAATAGAGCCAGTACAACACCCATAATGAAACGAGCCCTTAATGGATGCTACGTGGAACATTTCAAGCAAAGTATCAACATCTCCATGGAGACAAGTGTGTGGCGATAAGTCCATCACAAAGTTACGCAGTGCTCCTTTAAACACACAGACAGACAGACGCTTCCGGTCAAAAGTTTGGACACACCTTCTCATTCAGTGCTTTTTGTATCTGAAATGTATAAAAATTCACGCGTAGGAACCCTGCGTACAAACCGACTTTAGGTACAGGAAATGAAAAATCGTAACATAATCTCACATCGTGGTCAGTTTTGATCCGAAGCTTCTGAAAAACATCCAGCTCTTTTCTCCCTTACGTTGTCTGTCGTCGCGTTGCCGTTCTTATTTTTGTCCTTTTTTTTTCTTTTTACACGGAAGGACAATGCAGACTCATTCACTTAAAGCAACACCTCATATCTCCACATCCGTCGTGCACATGATAGAATATATATGTTCTGAAATCGAGCTTCATTTCTACATAAACGTACATCTCCTCGGACCCTCGTTGGCCTCGTTTAATTACACCGACGACTTTATTACGACGAGAAAAATGAACGCGAGATTTGGCGAACGCGCAGACGAAGCGAACATGCGTGCGGTTAAGACGGCCATGAGCTGAAGGAATATTAGGCTCGCTCTCAAGACGGAAACAAACAAACAAAACGAAACAAAAAAAAAAAAACTAGAGAGTCAAAATATAACGATTAACATTGAATGGCATTTGAGATTTCGTACAAATTCAACATGTATTCAAAATAATCATAATTTGGTTTAGAATTTCACACTAAAGTGCTTTTTCCAGCAATCTACAATCGTTAATATGACTTCAACTCAGAAAAAAATACGTTACTTAAAGTTAAAATAGGGAGTATTACACTTTTATGGGCTTTTTCAGAATGTTCCTTTTTTTTTGTTTTGAAAATGTTGTATTTGCCGAAAACGACGTATTAACATGTTTAATTAGTTTAAGTTTCATTTGTGATGCTCTGATCTCCTCCTGCCTTTGCTCTCCGTGTTAAGTCACTCCCCCTTCAGAGCACTATCACAATAAAAAACATGAAACTACTCTACATCGCATCAGGTTTGTGAAGTTGTAGCGTAAGGTTCGTCTCGTGTTTTTGTATATTTACGGAGAATTTTCGTGTGGGAGCATGGACGATGTAAGCCTGTGGACGCAGTTTTGTACAAGGAGGGATCGAATAGGGCCCAGAGAGATCGCTAAATTACTCAAACACGCATGGAGGCATCTAAAACCACTTCAGGCATGTTTTCAAGAAGGAACGTTAAATATAATATGGTAGAAAACTGCAACTGTCGATTTTGCGTAATACTCCCTATTTAAGATTTAATTTAGTTTTGTTTGTTTTTTTACTTAAAATTGAGTTTTGTTGCATAATTGTGATTGTCAGAACAAGGCTTTTCATTTCAAGCTGAATGTTGTTCTGGTGCCATTTGGGGGTTTGAAACATGCCTCACCCCATTATTAATACACAGGATGCCCCAAAAACACTGATATCATTTCGCAGGGCAATAATTTCGCCAGTACTTGTTGAAATCACCTCAAATTTTCAAAGAATGTTTAGAAACAGATCGAGATTTTATATTTAATGTTTTATTTTTTGTTCTGTTTTCAGGTTGAGCCGTTGACTCCCAAAGAGAAGTCACTTTGCATCTTGGAATCTGTTCACACACTCTCACCCTGGAGAGACGAGGAGTATTTTTTGGTTTAATTTACTTAATTTTTTTTTGTTACAGCTACAGTTTTGTCGTTTTCTTTAGTGGAAGGAAACTCGTTTATGCGACACATTTGACATTTTGACTGTTTTGATGATTAAAATGTTTGTGTTTCATATGAACTTTGCACAAGAAGAAGTGGTTTAACAAAGACTTTTAGTATCACAGACTAAATTTAGACTTTATTTTTTGTTGAACCGTATCGAATCATGTTGAAATGTATCGTATCGTTTCATGGCCCATGTATTGAGGTATGTATTGTATTGGCAACTTCTTAATGACACCCAGCCTAAACCTAAACTGTTCAATTTCACTGAACACTAGACATTGTAGTTTTCAAGATAATTGCTTTTAAAATGACGTCAAATCTTTTGGAACACTCTGTATTTTGTTTGGATGGAAAACCAGTTCAATCAGTCTGATATATTTAGTGATTAAGTCAGATAACGAACAATAAATCAATAAGTAATAACATATTCTGAGCTGAAGTCATTATAACTCATGTAGAGATCTGCAGTGTTCAAATGTTCACGCTAAGTGCTCGAGTTGTTCTAAAGTGGAACAAGTTTGATATGGAACCATTAAAACAGGGTCATCGTTTCTCTCAAGGAACATTTCTGCTGCAACTCCACAAACCTCAGAACGTGGAGCTGCTCGTCTGATATCCAAGGGGAAATGTTAATTTTTAAAGGTAAAAATGGAAACAGTCTTTATAAACGTATGAAACATGTTCATAAAGCCTGATAGAAGTATAAACAAATGTGATGGTATCTAAGTGAGAAAAAATACAAAACACCTTTTAATCTACTCCCTTTCAGCAAAATACACTTTGAAATTCCTGTTGAACAAAATCTAAAGAATAATGAAAACCGTATCATAGACCGTGTGGACAATCCCGGAGTCGTGTATCGTTCGTTCATTCGTTTTTCAAAATAAAACCGAAAATAATAAAATGAAAAAAAAAACAAAAACGCTATTTTCTTCATTATTTGTCTCCAAAACCAAAATTTGTTTTTTTCTGTTTTCAATTTTGTGTTTAAACGAATAAAAAAATGAAACGAAAAAACAAAAGATTTTTCCCGTTTCCGTGACTTAAACTACGATGCCGGACTTTTGCGGAGCATACAGACTAAACCAGGTCTAAACCAGGTCTAAACCAGAACTGGACCAGGACTAAAACAGGACTAAACCAGGACTAAACTGGTCTCAGTCCTGGTCCCATTCCCGGTCTGGTCCTGATCATCTGACAGTCTACAAGGGCACAACTCCTGACCCGTCCCGACACTCATGGTTCAGTCCTGGTTCAGTAATGGTTTAGTTCCATTTTAGTCCAGTTTTAGTCCCGTTTTAGTCCTGTTTTAGTCCCGTTTTAGTCCCATTTTAGTCCCATTTTAGTCCCGGGTCAGTCCTGTTTTAGTTTTCAGTCATGTTTTAGTCCAGTTTTGGTCCAATTTTAGTCCTGTTTTAGTCCTGGTTCACTCCGGCATCTCGGTTTAAGTCACAGAAATTATCAGTTTTTTTTTCCATTATTCGTTTAAACACAAAATCAAAAACAGAAAAAAACTAATTTTGGTTTTGGAGACAAATGATGAAGAAAATCGTTTTTTTTTTTTTCATTTTCTTATTTTTGTTTTTATATTGAAAAACGAATGAACGAATGACACACGGATTATTCCCGGCCTACCTGCCCTGTCCCGGGGTCGTTTACAAAAGCTGGTACAGCAGAGAGTTGCATATTTTCACGAGTGTAAACACGGCATGTATGTGATGTTCTGATGGTTCTACGGTAACACGGCGAGGGTTTGGAGGTTTGGGGGTTTCGGGGGCGGCGGCTGTTCACTGGCCCTCCTCCTCGCGTAGGAACTGGAACACGGAGGAGAAGTCCTTGTTGGCGTAGCCTCGAGAGCACATGACCCTGAAGATCTGATGGGCCAGAGCGCCCAGAGGGATGGGCGAGCGCGTGCTGGTGGCCGTGCTTTGGGCGAAACCCAGGTCCTGCAATAAAAAAAAAAGTGTGTGTGTAAGAACGCGGTCACATGACTCACACAGACGAGCAGGTGACTCAGCCAGAAGTTACAGGTCAAGGGTCGCGTTTATGACACTTTACCTGGAATTGTTACTAAAGGTGTACGAAGGAAACGCACGAAACAGACTTCCACAAACTGACTCACCTCCCTCGTCTCTGAGAACACGCTTTGATCGATTAATTTTTATTTAGAGTTTGTTCCAAGAGAGAAACAATAATCATAAACATACATGTACATCGTAAACAACAGGAAAGAACATTTCTCGAAAAGAAGCAGGAGAAGAAAAGATTAATATGAACCACATCCTGTTCATGAAATTGTTCTAAAGATTAAAAAATTATGTGGTTTCTGTACATTGATGATGAAACTTTACAAATATTTACATATAGCAAAATAAATTACAGTATTTTTTGGACTGTAAGGCGCACTTAAAATCCTTTAATTTTCTGCCTGAGCCTGAGCTCCGGTGCATGATGGAGGAGCAGGACGACAGATGGAAGAACAACAAATGCTCCAGGAAGAAGCTCAAAAAGTCCTTGAACAAAAGCAACATAGAGCGTCTCGAATCCAAACAAGGAGATCACAGCAGGAGGGACATGAACCAACGCTACAAGAAGAAACTCGAGAAGAACAAGAGTCAGCCTCTGCCAACCCAAAGGTCTCAGAGAAGATGTTGAATAAACCAGTGTTTGTGTGGCACTCTACTGTCCGTGTGGTTAAGACCTGGAGCAGGTTAAAATCCCACTAAAGGCTGTTTTAGTGAATAATGTTGGAACTGAACCGACTGAAGACTGAACCACCACAAATGCACTGGAACTTATATATTCTCACTGTTCTCATGTGTTTGAAGAGTCACCAGGAGAAACCAACCAAAATAAGACGAGAACATTACACACAGAAGCAGGTTCTCCACTGTAATATTCAGGGCTTCAAATAACAACTATTATTGAGGTCATCGATAAACCTTGTACAGGATTCCCACTCTTTTTCACGGACAAAATTTCAAAACTTTTCCATGACTTTTTAATGTCCTAAAGTGAATTTTCCATGACTTTATGGCACCTACATGTGTAGATTCGATCATATTTTTACTTTTAGGGCAAAATCTGAAATGTGAAGTCTTTCCACTCGTCTTATGGTTTGGGATTATAGTTTTTAACATTCTAAATCCTGTATTTATTGTCGTCTCTTTTAAACAAAAAGACGCAGACGTTCACAAATAATCAGAACAGACTCATGAGAACTTAACAGAACACTGTAGATGTGTGAAAGAGATACTAAAATTCCGGGATTTCCATGACCGAAGGAACACTGCTAGTAGCGCTCTGGCATTTTTTGTTTTTTTTAAAGGAGCTCACTGTAGGAAAAAGGTTGGAGACTCCTGTTCTAGTCTCTGTAAGTCAGTCAGGCTGGTCGAGTAAACAATTTCCATTCATTTCGGAAAAATACCTCTCCCTTTTCTCAGTTAAAGCTGGTTAAATATGTACAACCTTTAATCTTTTAAATCAAATCAAATTTTATGTACAAAGTGCTTTTCATACAAAAATGCAACACAAATCTTTGTTTATAAATCTCATATTGAACCCGGAGAGTTCGGAAATAATCATAACAGCCTCATGAGAACTTAACAGAACCCTGGAGTTGCATGAAACAGACAATAAAATTTCATGACTTTTGCAAAACTTTCATTGAAATTACAGAATTCCATGACTTTTTCAGGCCTGGAAAATGACATTCTCAATTTCAGTGACTTTTCCAGGATTTCCTTGACTGTGGAAACCATGCTTGTAATTATTTTCTGCGAGTAACGGATCAGTCGCAGAGTCCTTGAGATCTTTAAAGACCCATGAATGAGATTTTGTACTAAATTAGACCAAAAAGAAGCTTAAGTGATGCTTGTTTGCAGACATCCTCATTAATACAGGTTGCATTTTCACATTTACTGTAATTTTAACGTCATAAAACCTCTGTTTCTCTTAGAGTTTGTATCCATGGGTTTCAACTTAACAGTACGTGGAGCATTTTGAGGAGTTTTTTCCATTCCTTTCTTCTACTTATTCAGCATTTTGAAACCCGTGGAAAGACCCGGTAACGATTCTTCAATGTCTAAATTAACCGATGTTTTTTTTGTTCAATAATTGATCGGTTGAGACTCGTTGATGAGGTCACCGAGCAGAAGAGGAACAGTGACGTACGCAGTGTATTAACAGCCACTTAAGCGTCGTCTCCCGGAGGCTGATGGGAGTGTGGAGCTCCGGTAACGCAGGGGCTGTAAAGTGAACGCAGCGAGCCACAGATGGAGCAGTCAGAAGGGGGAAGAGCGCCACAAAAGAGCCATCAGCAGAGCACAAAGACAATCACGCACAGACAAAGCAGTGCCCCAGGAGAGAACAGGAGGAAATCAGTAACTAAACACTGTCACACTCCGGTTTACAGCCCTCATCATGAGCCCACAGAGCCCAGACCCACTGTCGGCACATGAGGCTTTCTCTACGGGACGCACTGGTGCAGCAGGACTGGTTTACTGCAGGGATACAAGACACGTTTGTAGAATAAACTGAAGTAGTCTGAACGTTGAAAAGACCAGACGCGAAATCTAAGCTGTTGTCCCAAACCCCAAATCCAGCCCTAAATGTCCCAAAAATGACTAAATGACTAAATCCTGAGTAGTTATTTCCGATAAACATTAAAAATTGTTTGTACAGAGCCTCTGACGGCTTCTAGACGCTCTGTTTGTGAGGTGTACATTCACTTTGGACGCCTCCTACGTTATAACAGGGAAGAGCGTCTTACTGAAGGCGCGGGCACAGTAAACTAGGGACGGGCATGAAATTTTCTTAATCGATTTTTAAAATTAAAATGATCATCATTATTATTACTATCTGCATAAATAAATTCAACTTTACGACATATAAACCGTAACGACTCTAGAGCCACTTCAGCCCGTTTGACATTATAATGTGTTTAATTCAGTTTTGTTCAACTCTCACAGAAACAAAACTTAAAACCGCATCGCTAATTTGCATAAACTAAGCGAAGATAAAACTCCAGCTCTTGTGTCGCTGATGTGGTTCGTTTCTGTTGGATTAAAAGACATGACTCAGGTGAATACAGGTTAGTGTGACCAGATTTGTGTTTGTTAAAACCAGGACAGCGTACGGGGGGAGGGGGGCGGGGACTCGTCATCGACATTGAGCGACTCTCACCTGGTAAAACTTTTTCCCACTGGACACAGAAACATATGTGCTGCTTTATACACTGTGCGCATGGACTCACACTTGTCCCAACAGAAAGAGTGGAATTTCTTGTACAAATCATCGTTAAATACACATTTGTGCTTCGGTTCGTTACAGACTGACCCACTGTTTGTGTCTCGCTCCTTCTGATGCAGAGACACATGTACACACCTGTTTGGTCACGATACACACAGCAACCTACATTCGATTTGTCGATTAAAATGAACGTAATCGATGAAATTCTTAATTCTTAATCGATTAATCATGCCCATCCCTAGCAGCAACCGCCGAGTTTGTAGCCGGAGGGGAGACGGCGAGGTGAAGTAAGAGCGACGTGCGGTCAGGTGAGGCAGGTGAGGCACTGCCACAACCAAGCTTCTCCCTACATCGTGTAATTTAGCTCACTACGTTAAGTCGCTTGTCTTTAGTGAAGACGCTCCGGGTTATTTTGACCTTTCTTCCGTTTGTGTGCAAACAAAATAATTTATTGAAACTCAATGTTTTTATTAGTTAATTTGTTAAAAAAAAGCAACTTAGAAAGCATCAACATTTCTGAGCCTCCCCCATCCCCACTCCCGTCCCGAATTTCAGCCAGTCTCATCTGGTCAGCCTAGTCTAGGAGGAAAACTTTATTTACCATCATTCCAGACATGAACCCTTAACACACTGTAACACTGTCGTTCATTCTAGTCTAGTCCAGTTTATTCCGGCTATGCTTCTGTAGTAGGGAGTATTAAACTGATGACATAGGCCAATTTCTCTATCACACTGCTCTTCAATCAAAAGATAAACATTTTTTTCATAAAGACTGAGACCAGTTGAGACTAAACTTACACAGATCTTCACCAGAAATTGGCCCAGAGGCATCATTTGCTCATCTTCAGAAGATGGAAACATTTAAAGCCTTATGGTGGGACTTTCCAGGTAAAGCGAGACCATCTCCATGACGACAAGCCACATGGTGCAAACTTCACCAATAAATAATGCATGTGTAATTCAATATCTATTAATTTATATAATGTTTTTAAGAGTATGGATGTGAGAATGTGTCTATATTTATTCATTTTACTGCTGTAGATTTGCGCTGTTGAAGTTTCGTTGTGTTTTATACAAAGACAATAAATCTAAATCTAAAAGTGAATATGGGTGTATTCCTGAATCTTCTTAAATGTGTATTATTGTATTATGAAAATGTTTATTTATTCTTTGACTTTCTGTACATTTACAATAAAAAAATCAAGTTATTCTTCATAATGACTGATATATTTTACAGTAATCCTAAAAATGAAGCCTGTTCAAAGACGGTAAGAGAGCGAGAAAGTACCTTGGCCATGAGCGTGGTGCCGAAGCCTCCCTGGTAGTTGTTGGCAGACGGGACTCCCTCCATGACCCCAGGCACCGGGTTATAAGTGTCACTGGACCAGCACCGACCCGAGGACATGTTCAGAACCTGGGCCAGGAGCTTCGGGTCGAGGCCCAGTCTGAAAGAGAGACACACAAGAAAAAAAACAAGACATACATATGAAGAGTTTATTTGCAAAAACAGAAATGGTAAACAATATGTATTTTACAGCAATAATGAAACCTCTAGACATTATTTTCATTTGAAGATGGCAACAAAAAAAAATTTCAAAACTGAGATATCTGTATAGAAATTTAACCCTAATCCTGTGTAGATTTGTAGAAAACAGCTTAGTGTCTTTTTTATCTTTCACAACCTGATATTTTACAGCGATTTGAAGCAGCTCTTCGTTTGGTTTTAGGGCAGATACTCATTGACTACTCACACTTTCTGTCACTAATAATAAGAAAATATATTCTTTTTCTGAATTTTTGGGGTAAATATACTGATTACGTTTGCGTTTTGATCATAATATTGGGTTTAAAGTTCATGTTTTAAACGCTTCCAGAAGAACTGACCAAAAGACTGAAGCATGAACTGACAAACGAACACAAGAATCACATTTCAGAACATGTTTGTACAGATTTAAAGCAGTTTTTACGCAGAATAAGACCGGAGATTTTGCCTGCGGAGGAGAGGAAACGACGGTGCTTCAAAAACCGCAGCCTTTGATTTGCCAATTCAAGCTGCAATTTCGCCTCAATTACGATTAATCTCGCATCACCGCAGATAAATAAAAAGGTGCGCGTGGTGATGGAGGACGTTTTCGTGGCCGGTCTGGAGCAGCAGGAGGAGGAGGAGGAGGAGGAGAAATATGAGCGAGGGGTCCAGAGACGGAGCTGACCCCCGGTGCACCTCGCCCGGCCCGGCCCATCCCTCACACACACCGCCTCAGAGCTGCGTAATGTGCTCTAATGCACTATTGATGTTTAGCACCGAGCATCGCTCATCAGGCCAAAGGAGGAGAGAGCGAGAGGGCAGGAGAGAGGAGAGTGGTTAAGCAGTCAACAGCAGCCATAAAACTCACAGCACACAGCGGAGATACAATGGACCGCACTCGAGCTTCTGTCACTACTGTGGATCAGCGTGACAAGGCCTATTATCCTGCAATACTTTCAATCCAAGAACTCTGCAAAACCAGCACCTGTGTGTAACAGTTTAGTGTTACATTACGCATAAGGGCTGAGTATCATTAAGAAGTTGCAGATGTGATACATGCCTCGATACATAGGCCACGATACGATATATATCTCAATACAGTGATCCTACAATTTGATACGATTCAATACGATATATTTCAAATTGATTTGATATGGTTCAGTAAAAAATAAAGGCAAAATCATGGCTGTGATACTAAGGCTACGTTCAGACTGCAGCCTGAAGTGACCCAAATCCGATTTTTTGGCCTGTACGTGACCTGTATCCGATCTTTTAATAATGAAAGTCTGAACGACCCAGGACACTTGGATATGTGCTCCTGAAACTGATACATATCTGATCTTTTGACATGTGACTTCAGTCTGAACGGCAAAAGTGCATTCATCCACCTACACGTTATCAACAAGACACAAACGTCACTATTCTGCACTGAAGTAGGTGAAAATTGTTAATGAACTCCGTGTCACTGAAGTGAAGCACATCACCACTCACCACTCTTGGCTCCGTCTCCACATCCACACGTTCCTTTCAACGTTCTGTCCCACAAAACACCACGACCAAAAACCTCGTCCTTCTCCTTCTCAATCTCCTCCTTAAAACAAGTAAGTTGTTCATGTTCTGGCTCCGGTACGAGAGGAACTTTAAAATCTCCAGGTGCTCGATGCTGCGTCCATGTTTGGACAACTTCCGTAAACACAGAGACGCTCGCTGCGGTTGACGTCGTCGTGTCTCCAGTGTCACATGTGGGACACTTTCCGTTTAATGTTCACACTAGAGACACACATACAAGTCACATTTAATTGGAAATGTGAACGACCTCGCAAAAACGCATCGTATTTCACAAAAAAATCGGAATTGAGCATTAAGCCCTGCAGTCTGAAGCCTTAGAAAACTGTGGTGTCCACTGGGAGCTGATGTCGCCATAAACATCAACATGACAAAGAGTCGGACAATGGGATAGTTCACGTCATGTTAGTACGCAATGGACTTTGTCATTTATACCAAAATTTGAGCATAAACAAATGGCTGGACTCTTTGTGAAGCTGAGACTCTCTAGTTTTGTTCTCTGTCTGATCTATTCTCATTATAAGTGGGAACCAGATCTGCACAAAGGAACAGCAAATGTAAATTCCCACCTACATTTTTTTTGGTAAATATAAAAATAGTGTCTGGAGGGATCAACCACACAGACTGAACATTTGTTTGGTTTTGATAATTCCCATTTGAAACCTGACACACACCTCAATAAAAAGGAAATTTACGGACTTCAGGTTTAAAAAAAAAAAAAAAAAGACAAAGTGGAATTCCTGATACATTTTGGTGAAATTTTAGGTTTTAGTTTTTTTTTTTTTTTTCATTTTTGTCATGTTATTTTGTGGGTGTGGAGTACAGACGGGTCCTGACTCTTCCCTGAAAGGCTGATTTGACTCAAAGTGGGTTACAGCTTCACAGTTTTCTTTAGTCAGTTGATGGATAAAAAGAAAAACATTTAAAGAAAAGAATAAAGAGAAAAACAACAAAAATTCTGAGTCTGAGGGCCCACAAAGGCTCTTCTGAGACTAAAGTTGTTGAAAAATGTTTATGGGACAATGGGCAATAGTGACGCTTAAGAGTGAAATTACTAAACGTGAACAGCGTGATTCCAAATCCTGCAGTACCAGACAAGTCCAAAGTCTAAAGTGTGGTGTAATACTGTAATAAAACGTGCACCTGCCTTTGCATGTCTCGCTGTCACATTTCAGTAAGCAGAGATAAAGGGCTTTTGTGCATCAAATTGCAGCGATGGAAATTTGTGCAGATTTTAATATGAATGTTCTATTCACACACATGAACTTTAATAGTGTTTATTAGACTGAGACAGAAGTGTTTTAAACGGCCACATCCTTTAATGTCTTCATTGTCTCCACTGTTCCTTTATCCAGAGAGAAAAGAGACTCTGAGTCGACGGTTCAAACCTGAATACTGCGGTTGTGTCCGTAGTTAAAACACTTCATGCACTGTGAAGCGGTGGTGTAATGAAGATCGTTTTTCTGTGCTGCGTCATCCCCACACTGCCAGATCAGCCCTTGTCATCTTTGCCCACATCATCCGAGGTATAATACTCCCTACAACAAAAACATAGACTGGACTAGACTGGAATGGACAACACTATCACAGTGTCCTGAGGGTTCAAGTCTCAGTGTCCTGTACTGAAGTAAATGAACGTCTGTGTTACTCCAGCCTCACGTCTCTTCTTGCTGCTCTTGGCTACTTGAAATTATTCTATAACACCAACATCTGATATTTGTCTTGCTGTTCTTCTACCACAAAAGAAATAACAATAAGAAAGGTGTAGTAAGTCTACAACTTATCTCTTTTGTAAAATATATTAAAATGTATTTTCTGTGATACAATCAGTTACGCGTGTGTATTGTATCTAGTATATTCCCAACCCAAAACATGCTACAGGTCTCCAGGAAGAACAGTTGATAGTTAAGGTCAGTTAAATACAATCAATCAATGAATTTGCCCAGAAACAACAGGTGGAAATTAGCTCTGGTGCTACAACCTGGTACAAACATCTTTCCTGTTAAGGTTAATGTAAAAATGATGCGCTGTCCCTGTCTCATTAAAATAAATAAATAAATAAATAATAAATTCCATCCATTCACTGACCAATATATGAAAACATCCCATAATATGACCAAACCTCATTAAAGATGATGATCTGTTCTCGTCAGATCTCAGAGGTTCAGCAGGGCTGGGCCTGGTCAGTACGTGGATGGGAGACACTGAGAACAGTGTCACACCTGTTCTTGTGTTCCTGGGCAAGACACTTCACCCACACAGTATAAATGTGGTGTGTGTAAGTGTTGGTCTAAAGCCTCACTTCAGTCAGTCTGCCCCAGGGCAGCTGTGGTCACAATAGCAGTTTACTCCCTCAGAGTACAGACGGGTTATTTGTTTGGCAAAACAGTGGGTGCGGATGCAGCCTGAGAGCAGAAAGCACCGCTGTCTGTGCAGATCACATGAAGCTGCAGCTCTGTCTCTCGCTGTTGTCAACACTAAAACTGTTCATCTCCGTGTGATAAAATAAGTTATGATGCTAAATGAACATTAGTGAGTGGAATACGTATTTGTTAAACACAGGTGAGTGTGTAAATGATGAGAAGAAGCGTCTCAAACTTCAGTACACACATCCACTCATACCTGATCCACACACCTGTCCCCGCCCCCCGGAGAGTCTGAAATCTACTGAAAACCTCCAAGACACTGACATGATACAGACAGAACAGAGGCTCTTTCTGCAGGAGACATGTGCAGTAGAGCCAAGTGATGAAGTCTGATAATTCCTCTACTGAGTGAATGAATAACGCACTGAATGAATGTTTAGAAAAGACTAACGAATTAATATCATAATTAAAATCACTGTCACTGATAACAGTATTAACATGAGTATATCGTCCACCTCCTCGTACAAATGTCAGATTAATACAAAAGTACAAGTCCTGACTCATTAACATGTTCACTGTGGCGACCGCCCATAAAATAAAACAGAAGTTGTTGTGATGATTATAGTTTTCTAGTTCGTACACAAACAGCGTCTGGACAAAAATGACCAAAGCAGAACAATGCCCATAAACAAAGTGGGTTCTTCCAGAGTTAATAGGCCGAGCGCAGACAGCCTCAGAGTGGGCTGCTGTTAAAGGGGTGCCACTTCAGCCACTACACTGTCTGTGGCTTTGCTTGTCACTGCACATTTTGGGACATTACAGTTGGAGCGCGCCACAACAAGGCCGCGCACCCGCCCTCGCCGCGCCCGCTCCGCATACACCGTAACGCAGAGCCAACGACGCCCCGCCCTCCTCCGCCGCCGCCACACATCACCGCACGTTTAAGAGCTGTCTCGCGACTAATTAAGAATTCTCCGGGCCTTTCTTTGTGTCTGCGGCGGGCGCTTTTAACTGCTCTAATGTTTTGGAAATGTGGCCTGACTGACGCATGCAGGCAGCGCTCACAGGGCCCGCTCTTATTTTGGTTATTTACGAGACGAGCGCGAGAGGAACAAATAAAACTACAAGATATAATGGCACTTATGTCTCTATCAAATCAGACAGCTCACAGTGCCTGATTTTGGGAAAACTGTTTGGAACTTAAACACAGCGTAATTATTCAAGCAAGGGTTAGGACAATCATATGTATTAAAGGTGTCGTAGTACTTGAGACCGGTCTTGGTCTTGAGATCAAGACGAAGACCGGTCTTGTTTAAAGCCTTGGTCTCGCCTCGGTCTTGAAAGTGTTGGGTCTCGGTCTCGTCTCGGTCTCGTCTCGGTCTCGTCTCGGTCTCGGTCTCGTCTCGGTCTCGTCTCGGTCTCGTCTCGGTCTCGGTCTCGGTCTCGGTCTCGGTCTCGGTCTCGGTCTCGGTCTCGTCTCGGTCTCGAAGGTGTTTGGTCTTGGTCTCATCTCGGTTTTGAAGGCGCATTTGCACTCGGTCTTGTCTTGGTCTCGAAAGCGCTTGGACTCGGTCTTGACTTGGCCTTGAAGCCGCATTTGGACACAGTCTTATCTCGGTCTCGACCTTTAAAAGTCTTGGTGTGGTCTTGGTCTCGGGACACTGTGGTCTCATACAGGTCTTGGTCTTGATTAATGTGGTCTTGAATACAACACTAATTAAAAGGGCCTGAATTACACTATTTTCTTATCCAAGTTATAATGACCTGGAGTTGTGTTTTGTTTCATTCCCACACGTTTAACACACAAACTCTATATTTACAATTAGTTCTGGGACACTCTGTTCCACCTTGTGATGTCATGTGGTAATAAAGCAAGTGCTCCACTGTCATTTTAAACTCCACATGTCTTCACTAAAATGAATGAACCAAGAATCAAGAATTATTTCCATCCATGGAGCCAAAACATGCCACCAAACCGTAAAACCAAAAACTGCTGCCTTTGGTCAAAATATGTTGACCATCTTATCTTAAACAGTTTAATTTTACTTTTCAATTTATATATTGTTTGTTATTCTAACAGGATGGACACAGTGATGCACCAGACTCCCTGTTTTTGTTGTGTCCACTGAAAAGTGTGCTTTTGTCTGTCAAAATAACACATTTAGAAATATGATATATTGCTGAAAATTATTATATTGAAACAAATTTATGACTGATTAAAAACAAAAAACAGCCCCCACAGAGGACAGCCCTCATGCAAAAAAATATACCAAATGCACAAAAAAGTAGCTGCAATAAATAAACAGCAGAACGACACTGCGTCAGTTTGTATCTATGAGAATCTATTGACCCCCAAAAATATTGTTCCATCTCTCATTTATTGATCGAGAAGTCGATAGTAATTACCGTGACAGGCCTACTTGTTCTTTAAAGGTCCTACATTACGCAAAATTGACTCTTGTTGTAATGTTGTTATCTCATCAAAAACAGACCTGGAGTTGTGCTTTGTTTCATTCACACATGTTTAAGTTACTCTTATTATATTATATTGTCCAGCACTTCCTGTATTACCATATGACATCACAAGGTGGAACAGTGTGTGTTTTTGTTTGAGAGAAAAACTCATGAAATGAAACAGAAAAAAAAAAAAAAAGTAAAGCACACTCACGTGGTCGATGTCCAAAAGCTATTTTTAAATAATATTTCTGCAAAAACGCCTTTTTTTCTTGCTTTGGACCACAGTCTGAGAGAAGAACAGAGTCTAAATCTGCAAAAATTTGTGTGTTAAACATCTGTGAATGAAACAAAACACAACTCCAGGTTCCACAACAGCAGCAATGACGAGAACAACAAGAACAACACAACAACAATAATAGCGGCAACAATTACAAAAGCACAACAACGACAACAATGACAACAACAAAAACAACTAAAACACAATGACACAATGACACAACAATGACAAGCAACACAAACACAATGACAACAGTGATGACAAGAGCGACAAAAGATTTATTCATTTTTAAATGACAAAACCTGCCGGCTCCACAACAGCAATGACAACAACTACGACAACACCAACAACAAAAACACCAACAACAACAATGACAGCGACAACAACAACGACTTTTTAAAGTTTTTAATTATGTTTCGGCAAAAAGCCATCATCAGATCATTTTTCATGCTTTGGACCACAGTTTAAGTGAAGAACTCAGCCTAAATCTGCAGCGTTTGTGAATTAAAACGTGTAAACGAAACAAAACACAACTCCAGATCTGTTTGTGACGAGAAAACTACATTATAACATTACACAGAAAACACGGGCTCTTTAAAATGCAGCAGTGATCCTTTTTCTCCTCGTTTACCACCACACGTCATCACTCTCTTCTATATCACCCTCCTTAACGCCGCTCTGTTAAAATAATGCTCTTCTGAATGGGGTTTGTCAGTGTGTCTCCGTCTCTCCTCCCCCTGCCCCCTCCCCCTCCGGCCCCGCTCGCTCCTGGGGGGACATATGTTGGACACGGCCCCTCCCCGCGTTCTGGGTCAGTGGTTGAAAAGGTTAGCGGTGGCGGCGGCGGCGGAGGTGGTGGTGGCGGGTACAATAAAGCGCGGCGGAGCGAGGGCGTCGTCAGTTATTGGGCCCCGGGACGCTGACGGACGGGGCCTGTTGTCCTCTGTTAACGACAAATCAATAAAATCCCTCCTGCTCGGGGTTGAGGCGTAATCTGCGCGGAGAGGAAACATGTCATGGTTTAACAAGATTGACACGGATAAACACGCAGGACATGGATACGGTTAGCATGTAGCAGCGCCGCGCTAATGTGATTATGTCAAATGAAGCGGCGAGAGAAAACAAATCAACACGACGCGGCAGGAGGCACCGGGTCCACGCGGTCAGACATCAGGCATCACAAATACACAAATGGGTCAGTCCGTATGAAATCAGATGTTTTCAAGGAATCTCCCCTTTGAGCCGTCTCAGATTTGGCTGAAAAAATGTCAAAAAATTCCAAAAAATGTCTAAAATCACCAAATGAAAGAATCTCAAGTTTTAGCACAATCCCTTGAGTCGATCCTGAGTTATGGCCCGTTGAAATTTTGGGGCGATGCTCACTTTTTCTGAAGCCGTAATTTATAAACATGTTTGAGAGACCAAAACTTCATAAAAATTAGAGCGATATTAGAAAACTATATTAACTTTTGTTGCTTTACTTATACACCATGAAAAGCTGTTTTAGTGGAGTAGATTAGGTCTCCAAACCACAAGAATCGTTTAGTTAATGGTACAAGCACCAAATTTCTCATATATTTAGCTAACATCATGCTCTTTTAGAAAAACCCGTTAGCCACCTGAAATATTCAGAATATTCAGAATGTTAGTAACACTACAGAGCCGACACTGAACCCCATGCTGAGTTTCACAGTATGCCCTGGTTGTGCTACGACCCCAACCATTTCTAGAATAAACACATATATATTCTAACAAAAACATTTTAGCACATTGGTACTACATATATTTAATATTTCTTCAGGCAGGTTTCAATAAGATTTGTCCATGAGATTTCTTTCTACTCTGTTATTATTTAATGACGTTTATTTGTAGATATTATAAATATAATGAAAGGTGATAAATAACCATCAAAAATGATTTGATGAATAATTTCACTCAAAATAGAAATAATAAATTAAATAACAAACCTATGCTTCGACATTTATACATATATAGTTATATATAGTTATTATACATATATACTATGGCAGCCATCTTGAAAAATGGCCGTCATCTTGGATAGTTTTAGTGGCTAACTGGCTTTTCATAAAGACCATGTTATTATCTATCTCCACTCCAAATTTGATGCTTGTACCACAAACTGAACGATTATTTCAACTACCAGCTCCACTATTTCTTTGTGAGATGACAATTGATCTTCCTCAAATAAAAACAGAATAAATAATGCAAACAATCCTTTTTTCATAATTTTGTACAGAGTTAATAGTTGAATTTTCTGAAAAGGATTAATGACACTTTTCCAAGCAATGTACCACAAATAATCTCCAATTGTCTTCCCTTATAACAAGCAAATAGTGTTTAAGTCTATTAAAGGTAAGTAACTACAGAGGACTTTCAGACAACATGAGATCCCGGTCTATTTCAAACACTCGAACACTTTAAGACAGAAACTGGTTCCACCCAAAGGACAAAACACCGAGACACAAACAAAGCAATGTGGTCGACTCCATTCAGTGCAGTGAAAACTGAAGTGAACGCTACATTGGAGAAACTAAACAGACACTTCACAAGAGGATGAACCAACACAGACGAGAGAGCAACACAGGACCTCAGTCTGCTGTACATCTCCATCTAAAAGCCACAGGCCGCTCACTTGAGGACAGCGACGTACAGATTTTAGTCAGAGAAAAGAATTGGTTTGAGAGGGGAGTGAAAGAAGCCATTTTTGTTAAGAAAGAGAATCCTTCTCTAAACACAAATGGAGCCTCAGACTCCATCTATCTCCTATTTACACGGCCATCCTCAAACCTAAAACAAAACAAAAAAGAAAACAACAGGTGGAGCCAGGTCAGGTCCAGAGGTGTGGAAGCTCCATTATGACCATGAATTGTTCTGCTAATTAGACCCCACACCCTGTACAGGTCTAACTAACAGAAACTGTAAACAAGTAGGTGCGTTAATTTCAGAGTAGTTTCAGTGTAGTTAGTGTTCACCAGCGTCTGACCAGAACTGAAGAAGCAGCTTGGAAAAGCTGCGAAACGTCTTCAACCAAACTAACTTTTGTCCAGTTGACAAACTGACTTTTCTCCTCGCCATGATTCTACCTGGACGACTGAGGGATTCTTCACACATCTATTAACGGTAATTGAATCTTTAATGCAGCTGGAAAAGTCCCTAAGCTCCATCAAAAATGACCTGTGAGAGCTCATTTTCAAAAATTCCATTTGAAATGAAGGAAGTTAATAGTAGATGTTTTTTTTACTTTAAATTAATCAGAATGTGCCAACGTTTCTCTGGTAAACATTTGATTAACATCTATCTGTGCCCACATGGGGAACCAAGGCTCCAAAGAAGGGACCAAAGAGACCACATTTGGTCTGTGACCATATTTGGGACTCTACACCGTCCACATGAAAGATCAGAAAAGTGTGAGGTTGTTGTCCGAAATGGTCATTCTCTCAAATATTCAGGTTCAACAGTTAGTTTGTAAATATTTACTTGGAGTAAATACATCTTGGATCTCAAAAATTGAAAAAAAATTGAGCAGCAACCAAATGTGAGATTTTGGGGACCCATAGTGCCACCCTTAATAAAGATACACATTATTTGACAACAGATTCGGAATCTATGACCAAGAATCTACAATAGTACAAATTTTCATCTTCCTAGCTCTATTTTTGATGAAGTTATGGTCTCTCAAACATACTTATAAATTAAGGCTTCAGTAAAAGTGAACATGACCACAAAATTTCAACAGGCCATAACTCGGGAACGACTCAGTGGACTGAGCTAAAATTTGAGATTCTTGAATTTTTTTCAGCCAAATCTGAGACGGCTCATAGGGGAGGGCAGCTGATTTCATATGGACTGACCCAAATGTGAGTCTCTTATCGTTTCGTATTTGAACAGTTTCTTAAAAATAGCTTCAAAACAAACAGACAAAAAATACTATTACCCTTTTAAACAATTATAGGCTACCACTTTTTAGTAGGTGACCAGACGTCTCTATTTACCCGGGACAGTCCCAAATTTGAGTCCTACGTCGCCTGTCCCAGCAGATTTACCCAAAACCACTAATTTGTCCCAGTTTTATACAAGAAATATCCCAAGTGTCCCTATTTTTGACCAATTTGACTCCTGCCGACAGTAAAGAGAGGCATAAATAGTCATTTGTTTCAGTAAAATACAGAAAATCTGCTCAAAAAAATTACCAAAACACAAAGAAAACGTGACTAGACTGACTCACATGTTAATGAATGGGCTGAGTGCAGAACAATTTTCCTTAATTGCAAACTCGTTTCACAATTTTATTATTACCAACCACCACAAAACGAGAGTGAACCAGTTTTTGTTTTTGAAAATCTGGTCACCCAACTTTTTAGCTCAGTATTAGGATGGAAATGGCACAGGAACTATGACAAATATGTAATTGTCTTTATGATTATTTCTGATGTTAGTTCTGATGAAGTTCTTACCCAAACCCAGAATTTTAAGACTGGAAATGACCAGGAAACAAGGTTAAAGCTGCATTGAGTAACTTTTATGGTGGAGAGTCTGTCAAATTCTTTTTTTCTTTGAGGAGATGTTAATACTTTGCCTGGAATGTTTCACAGTATGGCATTAAACCTTTCGATCTCCATGGAGACCAAACCAGACCGAGTGGAGAGGCAAGACTCCAACATCCACTCACAGTAATAAACTCACCTGTAATTGAATAAATGTAATGTAGAGAGGTGTTTAATGTCATATTGTGGAACATTCCAGGCAGAGTAATGACACGTATATCCAAAGAAATAAGAAAGTGACAGACACCCAACCAAAAAGTTAAAAAGTGCACCTAATATTTTCATTTTATAGACACAGAGATCATCATTTGTAATGAATAGCTTCTCAAAACAACAACAACAACACAACGACAAAGACAAAAATGGTAACGACAACAATGACGACAACAGCAATGACAACGACAACAACAACAACAACAACGACAATGACAACAACAACAACGACAAAAATGGCAACGACGACGACAATGACGACAACAGCAATGACAACGACAACGACAATGACGACAACGACAACAACAACAACAACGATAAAAATGGCAACAACGACGACAATGACGACAACAGCAATGACAATGACAACGACGACAACGACAATGACAACAACAACAACAACAACGACAAAAATGGCAACAACGACGACAATGACGACAACAGCAATGACAACGACAATGACAACAATGACAAACAACAACAACAAAAATGGCAAAACAACAACACGACAATGACAACGACAACAACGACACGATGACAACAACAACGACAAAAATGGCAACAACGACGACAATGACGACAACAGCAATGACGACAACAACGACAATGACAACAACAACGACAAAAATGGCAACAACGACGACAATGACGACAACAGACAACAACAATGACAACGACAATGACGACAACAACGACAACAACAACGACAAAAATGGCAACAACAACAACACAATGACGACAATGACAACGACAAACAGACAATGACACAATGACAATGACGACAACAGCAATGACAACGACAACGACAACAACGACAATGACAATGACAACAACAACAACGACAAAAATGGCAACAACGACGACAATGACGACAACAGCAATGACAACGACAATGACGACAACAACAATGACAATGACAACAACGACAAAAATGGCAACAACGACGACAATGACGACAAACGACGACAATGACGACAACAGCAATGACAACGACAATGACGACAACAACAATGACAATGACAACAACGACAAAAATGGCAACAACGACGACAATGATGACAAAGACAATGACAAACAATGACAACAACGCAATGACAATGACGACAACAGCAATGACAACGACAATGACGACAATGACGACAATAACAACGATAACAACAATGGCAACAATGACAACACCATGACAACATCAAGGACAACAACAACAGCAACAACTACGACGACAACATCAACAACAACAGAACGGCAGCTACAACAGCAACGACGACAACAATAACGATGACAACAACAGCGACAAAAATGACAACAAAGATGACGACAACAATAACGATGACGACAACAACAACAACAGCGACAAAAATTACAACAAAGATGACGACAACAACAACAACAACGACAACAACAACAATGATAACAAGGACAACAACAACAAAGCTTCCACAGGTAAAAAAAAACAAAACAAAAAAACAATTAACCTGTCAAACAAATATGTCAAGCATTAAACGTTTTAGTACAGTAATAGTTGTGTTAGAATGGAGAAAACCTGGGAACCAACAGGACAAATATGAATCCAGGTCTGAAAAGGAGTTCTCTAAAGTTGTGATGTGTTTACAGTTTGTTTGCTGTTTGTGTGTTATGTGTATGTTTCTTCTCCTGACCTGCAGGGACTAGAACTGTAAAATAACAATCAGTCTAATTCTAGTATATGTACATTGTTCATTAATATGCACTTTACATAAAAAAATAAATAAATCTTAGAAGCACTGGAAGTAATTTTTACTGTCTTAAAAAACATGAAAAACAGAATTGGTTTGTTTTAAACAGTTTGCAGTGGTCAAAAGTTATTCTTCATTTATCTTATGCATTCAGAACATCCTAATTATTCACCAGATTCAAGAGTTTTTAAGAGATTTTTACAACTTTCAGAGACCAGAGCAGAGTAATGCCAATAACTAGCATGCTATCCACACACTTCTTGATACTCTGGCAATAAACGTTTAATAATAAGACGCAGACAGAACACAGCAGACTTATTTTGACCTCCAGAGCTGCTTATACAATATTTCTGTAGTAGGGTAAGACTCTTTTTGGTCAAATACATGAAAAAACATATAGGTACAGAGACTTTAACCAAATCACAAATGACAAACAGATAGAGAAACAGTGCGTGCGTTGTGTTTCTGACATTACAGAGGTAAAGAGCAGGTCTGGAGTTTATGGGGCCATTTACACACCGGCTCACTCTCATCTGCATCAGCGCACTCACACTTTATTACAGCCTCAAGAGCCTGTGGGAGCTCAGCCTTAATGTGACGCTGTCTCTCATTACTGCACGTGTACATTTACAAATGGTGGTTTCGCTTTGAACGAGGCCTGTTTAATCTGAACCTGAGCTCTGCTACGACGGCTGAACAAAGGAAGAGATGCATTTTAAAATCTGTGTGATTCTGAGTTTACAGATCACAGACAAAAGGACGATCTCTAACACTCACATGAAGCGCATGGACTAAAGCTGAGTATCATTCAGAAGTTGCAGATACAAAACATACCTCGATACATAGGTGATGATACGATATTTACAGTGATCTCATGATTTGATACGATATATTTCAATTTGATTCGATACGGTTCAATAAAAAATAAAGACTAAATCATATCTGTGACACTAAAAGTCTTTGTTAAACCACTTCTTGTGCAAAGTTAAAATGAAACACAAACATTTTAATCATCAAAACAGTGAAAATGTCAAATGTGTCGCATAAATGAGTTTCCTTCCACAGTGTATCCCCAGGTTTGACTACCCCAAATTTAAGACTTTTTAAAGACATTTTTAAGACCACTTAAATGAAAATGAAGACCAACATCGCACCCATTATGCGGGCGAAAAACACCAGATCCAATTCTAATAATGACCATTACTCACTGCTTTAAATAACAAAAAATACTTTTATGACAAAACCTCATTCAGAACTCATTTACAGTCGTATGTGTTGCTTGTAAAAAGGCCAAACATGAATTTATAATATTGTAACAAGACAAACTAAGTATTGTTTGCGCATACTCCAAATTAGACGTTCATTCACCTAACATGATTTCACGTTGTTGTTGTTTTTTTTCCTCCCTCCTTTTAACATTGCACTGCAGCCCGGTTGAGTTTACAAAAAGACTTTTCAAAGGCCTTCATTTAAGAACATGAAATTTAAGACCTTTTTAAGACTTTTAAGACTCCGCGGATGCCCTGTTCCACTAAAGAAGCAACAATAGTGTAGCTGTAGCAAAATGATTTAGTAAAATATACCAAAAAATACTCTTGGTGATTTATCAATACAGCAGCCCATGATATCAATACTGTGTCAGCACATTAAACAATACAATATATCGATATTTCAATATTTTTGCTCACCCCTTGCAGAGACACATGCTTGCACTTTAGGAACGTTTTTATACAGTTATACAAGCAGAGGTCTTAAAGAGTCATGAGATCAAACAGGTTGTTCTTTTTGACAGTGAAAATAGAAACATGTGGATTAACTCCTGCTGATTAACTCAGACTGTTCACACATTAAGATCTGAAGGTAAAGGGCAGTTACAGGCATTGTAGAGATGATTGGAAATGAAAATGTCTGCATAAACTTTGCCAAACTTTCACTACGCAATGAGCGCCTGGCACAGTCCGGCTGCTCTGATTGGCTGTTGTAAAGTTGATTAATATTCAGGTGTAAATATTCAAACATATTGGAACCTTCCACTTTGAGGTTTTGGAGCTGTGACCAGACAAACAGAATCACACTGACCCCACAGACACGAGGAGCACCACCACAAATAATCACACCTTCTTTACCTCAAATCAGACTAAAGGCTGCTGCACACTACAGGATTTTTCAGTCTTAAACAGTTTTTAAATGTCACGCACACCACAGACAAGAGGAGAATCTTACGAGACTTTAAAGGTTGTATGGTGGATTTTTTTGTTTGTTTCAAATTGTCAATGAAAGTTTAAAATACTATTACAGAGACGCAGCAGCTTTGTAATTATAATGACCAAAAAAAAAAGAAAGAAAATCTATCAACTGTGGACGTGTTGAGGCCAGATAAACATCAGCCAATAGAAAAGGAGGCTGCCTCACTTTCTATTGGCTGTTAGGTTGTCAATCAATCTCCCTACGTTTCTAAGGTAACTATGCAGCGGTTCTTAGAGGCTTTTTCTAATTGTGGCTCTCGCAGTTCGCATAAAGTTTGTTGCGATGTCGGACGAGAATCCACGACCAGTTCGCCGCAAAAGAAAGTCCGTTTTTGAGGTCGCTGAAAGAAGAAGAGAAGGAGAAAAGGAGCGAAGACAAACTGAGGTGATTCTTGGAGATTCCTTTCAGTGACTGCGCGACTGAAGCAGACAAAGGGTCTAAAAACTGAGGTGTCGGTCTCTAAATTATTTCTAGAGGGACCTGTGGAGGAGGAAGGTGGTGTCAAGGACTGTCGCTGGATTTCTCTTTCCTTAAAAAAATCCTCTATACAACCTTTAAATCTCCGATCGCAAACACTGCAGCGGGATCTGTCTGCAGACCACAGCTTATAAAGTTGTGAGCGAGATCACGTCAGCTGTTTTCTGTCTACAGTAAAACGAGTCGCACTGAGACTCTTAAAGTGTTCAAAAGATCAGACTCTGCACTTCTAGTTTAGATACAAGTCAAAACCGTGTTCAAAACTTCAGATACAGGATTTTTAAAGCGTAAAATATTGGAGATAAAGTCCACAAGAAGTAGAGTCACTGTCGTTAATCTGCAGCTTCACCTCGATCCGTGCGCTGTGTGGATGTAAACAGACACACGTGAGGAACTACTCCCACCTTTTTACTTTTAAAGAACGACTCAAACTGGATTCACAGCGCCGTTTTGTGGACTGAGGATATTATTTATGGAGAAAAATTCTACGGATAATGTGGAATGAGGACTCTACACTTTAAATTTACCAGTTTACGAGAGGTGAGTAATAAAGTCTTCTCATTATTTTCGCTGTGTCCCGAGTTTGTATCTTGCGCCTCTGTGTCCGTCACTCCTCTGCCCCTGACGCTCTGGTTTATTGTCCGTTACCGTAGCGTTGCTCATGTTTGGCGGTTATGATCTGACAGAGCAGCTCACAAAGACACCACACACACACAAAATGTCTCCTCGAACTCCGGGGGAAGCAAATCGCAGCCAAAATCGGGCAAATTCTCCTGCAGAGTGCGGCGGCCTTTAGGCTCAAAACGCTGCCGACTTCAGATAAAAGAAAATAAAACTCTGAATTGCGGTTGTGATGTGATCTCGTTCTGATATTTAGCGACAGTGAGATTCTACGCTCACACTTCGGGCCGCGCTATAAAAGGAACCGGTCGTGGCTCAAAGAGACGATAGTTTCTGATCCATGAGGGAAACGTTTATGAAATTGAACATGAATAAAACAGTAAGTCATCCCCGGGAGTGAGCGCGGACATGTCTGTGGTGTTTTTCAGCCTGATGTGACAAAGCTCCACTCGGAACGGCCGACTGAGCACGAACACGAGGCCAGAGGAAGGATTAAAGAGAGAAGCAAAGAGTGAAACAAAGCAAACAGCGCCCGCAGTGTGTTACGTGTGTATGTGTGTGTGTGTGTGTGTGTTTGCATGTACGTGTGTGTGTGTGTGTGTGTGTGTGTATAAGAGAGGGAGCAGTCATAATTGTCATGCCAGGCCATCCAGTGCTCTCTCAGAACGCCACGCTCAGCTGAACACGGCCCAGCTCCATCTGAGATCAACAAATTAGCTCCAAAAGTGTGTGTGTGTGTGTGTGTGTATTTATGTGTGTGTGTGTGTGTGAGAACAGGTAAAGCACACATGTGACGAAAGGCCACAGCTCCAGTCTGGGATGAGACGGTGTGTCTAAATTGGCTGTGAGTGTTTCTCTGCATACGGGAGCGGCCCCAGTGCACCGTGGGAGCTTCATGACGGCGTCTCTGGACTTGGGCTAAACGGTTTTAAGAAAAAAATGTATAGCGATTTTTCTGGCAGATATTGCGATTTTAGTTTCATCCATGTTTTTTTTTTTTCAAATCCAGTTTCAGTGCACATGAACATTTGCAAACATCACAGAAACTTACATCATACCAGGTGTGTGGAGTTTAAAAACACAGTGGAGCACGTCCTGAATTACCCATAGAACTATCATAAAATCTGAAGCTGAACCCAAGATGGCATCGTGTTTTTTTCAGTGGTCTGTCCTCATTGGTGCATGGGCCCAAAAATAATTTTCTCTTCCATATTTACTTCCTCAACCAGGACGAGCTCCTCCCACCGTGTGATGTCTGTAACCTGCACAGCGTGGAGCGTTTGGACCAATCAGAGTGAGAGCTGCTAGAGCGGCTCAGAGCGGCGAGGCCCAGTCTGACAAAGATCATTTTAAGGAGTCACGAGGATTTAAACATTTAAAAAGTTAATGTTGTGAAAATAGAAAAGAGTTCAACAAAATATGACCTTTGTGAAAGTCAGATGCCCTGAAGAACACGGACAGTCTGAATTCACAAAAAATGCTTTGCGCTCTGTGCGAGAATTCCTTCTGCTTCAAACTACCGGAGCTGCAGTACCTGGAGTGGCCACTAGTCAGGATATAGGGGGAGGGGCTTATCCAGTTTTTATTATAGATCCATGGTATTACCACATGACATCACAAGGTGGAACAGAGTGTTTTCTCTTTGAGGGAAGAACTCCGTCTAAATGTGCAGGTTTGTGTGTTAAACATGTGTGAATGAAACAAAACACAACTCCAGGTCTGTTTGTGACGAGGAAACTACAATCAGAACACAAATCAGAAAATAGCTACTAACTACTTCTATCAAGTAATTTATGTCCTATAGTAGTTTTAATATGAATTTTCCAACAGTTGAGATTTACATTCTCAATTTCTCTCTTATTTCCATGTGCGTCCAGATAAATCAGACCAAACACAGGAACAATCATCAACATCTGAACAGGGAACAGCACAGGCACACGTCCACACTTATGGAATGAGAGCAGATCAGAAGAAAGAAGGGGTGGGGCTAAGTGCAGAAGGGGAGGGGCTTAGGACAGCAGTGGGGGAGCGCACAGCAGGGAAGTGATCATCTGGCGAAGAAGTAACCAAAAAGTATTGATCATGGGGGAAGTGCAGACCTCAAAGTGTAAAGGGCTTTTTTTTTTTCTTCTTTTCAAATCAGGTCTGAGGTATTTGGGGCAAAGAACAACATCATTACCCATATTTCTTTTACTCTGACTAGGGCTGTCACGATACTAACATTTCTGACTCGATTTCAACAATAAAGAATATAAATGGACTCACTCAAAACCGATTACAATACAGATTCTGATACCAGCTGTATTGTATTTTAAATGTTTTGGAGCATCTTAGAAATCACAGGACATCTTATAAATTATGCTTTATTTGACACCAGTCTTGCTATATTTATTGCTGCTCATTTAGAATTGATTAATTATCACTATTTATATCTTTTCTCTTTGTTATTATATTATATTGTGATGTTAGAGCTCCTGTGTCCAAGTCAGTTCTCTTGTGGATCAATAGTTTGTCTATGTCTAAAAGTATATTTTTTATTTTGAATGTTTCTATTACACTGAAAAAACCTTCAGCCTTAATCTGAGTGGGTTTGCATCTCTACAAACTTGACTCGGATCTGACTGACTCTTGCTGCTCCTTTGATTTGTTTTACCATAATGTGGAAGATAAAAGCTACTGTATATGGAAAACGTTGAAGTGATGGTTTTAACTTTATAGTTCTAACCTATTAACTGCCACCTGCCAGATGTAAACGTTTGTAGTAGATTTACTCACACAGAGTTTGGGGCAGAGTTTGGGGCAGAGTTTGGGGCAGAGTTTGGGGCAGAGTTTGGGGCAGAGTCTGGGCTGTGTTGGGGCAGTGTCGGGGCTGGGTTTGGGGCAGCTTTTGGGGCACCGTCGGGGCAGAGTTGGGGCTGTGTTTGGGGCCATGTTGGGGCAGTGTCTGAGGTCACATTGGGGCAGTGTTTAGGCAGCATTTGGGGCAGTATTGGGGAAATGTTTGGACCATATTTAGGCAATGTTTAGGTAGTGTTTGGGGCAGTGTTTTGGCCGTGTTTGGGCAGTGATTGGACAGTGACTGGGGCTGTGTCGGGGCAGTGTTTGGGGCCTTGTTGGGACAGCATTGGGACCATGTTGGGGCAGTGTCTGGGCAGTGTTTGGGGTAGCACTGGTGCATCATTGGGGCAGCATTGGGGCAGCGATTGGGGAGTCAGGGCCGTGATGGGGCAGCGTTGGGGCCGTGTTGGGGCAAGGTTTGGGCCGTGTTTAGGCAGTGTTTATGCAGTATCAGGCCATGAAGTGTTCCATTGTGCGGTGATGAGGCCATTATGTGGTTAGGGATGAGCGCCCTGACAGCTCTGTAATAGAACTCTATCAGCAGATGGAAATCAGGAACACAGGCCCCGCCCACTCATCTATCTCACTCAAACAGACACGCCCCTTTTTATGACTCAAACACACACGCCCAAATCCTCTCTGGAGCGGGCCCCTCTCTGCTAAAGACTCTTAAACCATGAGAGATTTTGTTGTTACAATCACCAACAGAGCCCAAAACAAAGTCGCCATCCTCTTGTTTCCAAACGTCTTACGGTTTTGTGACGTAAGCGTGAACAGAGCTCGCTGTGCAGGTCTATAAATGTAACGGAGCCTCACCTGATTCCGAGGTTCATGGTCTCCGCGGTCCCGATCATCCCGATGGCGAGCAGCATGTTGTTGCAGATTTTCGCAGCCTACAGGACGAAACACAGACAAACAGGAAAACAGGGTCAAATCAAAACTGTAGAACTGTTGGAATAAGCTTTCATGAATCTGCGTCATGACAAAAAGTAAAGAAAAGCAAACGAAAGTCATGTTCTGTAAAGCGATGGTGACCTGGTGCTCACTTGTGCAAAAAAATTTTTATTAGAATCTGATTTCTTGACCTTAAGTATTACTTAAATGGGACGAGACAAAATTTCTACGAGACGAGACAAGTCACGAGATTTGACAAGATTTCAATATAATTTCTCATGAATAATGTGTACCACTTAGTTCGCAAGTTCGGCTTCATAATTTTTCATTTATTTAATTTATAGTTTTGCATTAAGACACGCTTTTTGGAACTAAATCTCATCAAGTGAAGTTACTCAGCAAAGTTAACTTTTTTTTAACGAAGGCAAATGTAAAAATATAAGGAAAGAAAATCTCACAAGATCATTTTTTCTCACATGACGAGATTTTGTCCCAATTGTATTTAAATGAAAACTATCAAATCTCATGTGAGAGATCAGAGAGACCATGATAAGAAATTGAATGAATTTGCTTTTTCTTTCTCTTTCTTATAAAATTAAAAAATCTGAGCAAAACATAGAACTCAGGAATTCTGTACTGAAGTCTCCACCTTCAAGAAACTGCTCAAAACCCGACTATTTAGAACCAGTTTTAATGTCTGACCCACTTTAATCATGCTTATATTTTGTCCTGTTACCTAATTTTTAAATATGAACTTTTTCAATTGTATTCTTTGTTCAGCGTTTTTGAGTGTTTAGAAAAGTGCTTTATGAATAAAATGTATTATTATTATTATTAATATAGGGTTAAAACATTTTGAGAAAATAATTTACATTTTTTGGGTGAGGATTGTGTTTGCAGATTTACCTGTTTACAATTTTCGGTTTAATCTCACGCAGGAGTATTACACTTAAATTAAAACATTAAAGGTCTTATATTACATGAAATTTGACTCTTGGAAGCTGTAAGCAGTTTTATAACGCTGATACGTCGTCCAAAAACAGACCTGGAGTTGTGTTTTGTTTCATTCTCACGTGTTTGAGTGACTCTGCTTTATTAGTCTGTCTACATCTCCTCCTTCTTGTATCACCACGTGACATCACAAGGTGGAACTTATCATTTTCTGTTTGAGAAAAGCACTCCTAAGCCTAAATCTTCAGGGTTTGTGTGTTTAAACTTGAAACAAAAAACAACTCCAGCTCTGTTTGTGACGAGGAAACTACATTTTAAGTCTGTGCAATAAACTGAATTTTTATCACAATTTCGATTTGTGTGTCAAACGATCTCCAAACTCATAATCAAGTTGAAATTATTTCAAGCTTAACAAAGTTTTATATAAATAACTATATTTATTATATTTTTAAAAAATAGAGATTGTAGAACAGCTGGATATAGAGTCTATTTTGGATGCATTTATGTGTTTCTGTGCCTTATTTCTTGCTCAAAGTTTTATTTTATTTTATTCATTTTATGTTTTATACATCGCAAAACTGCCCTAAGGTTCAGATTTGTAGCCTGAATTTATTTTTAATTTGAAAGTTTCGTGTAAATTATCAATAACAAAGTGTTTTTTGTTGAGAGAGAAACGCTGAATAAATGCATTGTTTGAATAATCGCGATCTCAATATTGACCAAAATAATCGTCAATCAATCAATCTAACTTTATTTAGAGAGCACTTTTAATACAAAAAAATGAAACACAATGTGCTTGTGATAATGATTTTTTCCATAATTGATCAGCCAGAACAATTATGACATAAAAAACTAATATGGGCATTTAAAATATTCTCACTTTCACTTTTTTTGTTTTTGTTCTGTGCATTTCCCGATCCCAGAGAATAAAAACATGAAAAAGCTGTAGAAACCAAAACAAAACACCTGTTACGACGGTGTAGAAGTGGACCGGTGAGCTGGTCTTACCTGTCCTGACCCCACCTGGCCGCAGTAGACCACGTTGGCTCCCATACACGTGAGCAGCTCCTGGGCGGCCGTGTACTCCTCCTCTGGACCCCCCACCATGAACGTCAGCTTAGCCATACTGGCGGCACCCACACCTGCACACAAAAGAGAGAGGAAAAGGAGGTGAGTGAAGAGCTGGGCCAGAACAGGAGGACTCAGGTGCATCATCTACATCCATCTCGACCGCTTTGTTTACTGTTGTGCTCTTCCACAAAAGGACCCAGACGGACGTGACGAGTTTGAGTCTCATTGACCCGAAGAACTTTTTTTTTTCCCATTCGAGTCAATCAGACCTAAAAATTTATTTTCAAATAAATTCTTGCCAGGCGAGAAAATAAACTTTTGGGTCTGATTGATCCGCCCCAAGAGAGCGGGAAGGAAAAAAATAAAATTCTTCGGGTCAATGTGACTCCAAGGAGAGCGTGAGGGTTAATACGATTTCACATTGGTTTAGTCGTGTTCAGCAGAGTTTGAGATCAGGACTGTGAGTTTGGATCAGGACTGTGAGTTTGGATCAGGACTGTGAGTTTGGATCAGGGCTGTGATCCAAACACCATCAACCACAGACCTCCAGCCCCAGCACAGGTGTGTTCGACTCTCGCTGAAGAATATGGAGCAGTAAACCGTAAAGGACACTGTTTGTCAGCAAGAACCGCAGCGTGAGTGTCTGTAGAAAAGGTCATACGTGAACTCATACTCTCTCTTTCTTTCTCTCGCTCTCTCTCAAAGGGACAGTGAGTTTTCCTCTGGGGAGCTGTGGCCTTTTGTCCCGGGGCAGCAGCTGTGCCTGGGGCTCTGGGCAGGACCCCCCCCGGTGGACCCCTCATGGGCGGAGCGCTGACAGGACACGGGGTAATTAAGAGCACACTTTATCATGTTCAATTACGTGTGGTTGGTCCTGAGGCTTAAGGAGCGCGCCGTGTTCAGACAGTTTAACACAAACGTTTAACACCGAGGCCGAGGAGGGGGAGGTCTGACGGGGGGTCTGCAGGGCACCGCCACCAGGTCACAACCAGGGACATAACCAGGGCACAACCAGGGCACGACCAGGGCACAAACCAGGGACATAACCAGGGCACGACCAGGGCACAACCAGGGACACAACCAGGGCACCACCAGGGCACAACCAGGGGGGCACCACCAGGGACACCACCAGGGTTCTGGGGTTCTGGGTTCTGAAATTTCTTTTCAACTTTTCAAAATAAACACAGATAAATGACAATCTGCTGTCGACGGAGCCGTTTATTATGGTTTTTAAAGGAGCTGTACCTGATTTTTGCTGCATCATCACATTAAAGCTAACAACAACCAGCATGCTAATGGCACACTTCCTGTTTTGCTGACAATAAAACACTTAGAATTGGATGCAGACAAAGGTATCAAGAGCTGCTTTTATAATATATCCGTACTGGGATAAAATGTAATTGCCTAAAGTACTTAATCCCCGTCCACACTTGTTTGTATTCAAGTCGTTTTCGTTGTGGATACAGTGTTTGTTCACACTAATCAGATGGAAAATGACTCCAGAGACGGAACAATTTGGTGCCACCAGCTCCCACAAATTCATCTGAGTACAGATCTTGACTGTGTGGACGCCTGAAAACACTGATACTCTGACGTATTAGCTCTAGTTGCGTCTTTATTGGACCACGTCACTGTGACTTGCTCCTTCCTAATTCACTGGGTTCGTGATATCGATCATGTGACGCTATTGTGGAAAATAGTTTAAACAAACCAGAGACAAACCGAACCTCATCGTCGGTCAAGGAAAAGACTTTTCACGGTTGCCATCTTCCTCGGCTCGAAATCGGCTGCTGCAACTTCAGACACTGAGCTTCACTTCCTTGTTTTTACTGCCCATGTGACGTTGTGACACCAGCCTAGTCATGTGACCAGTGTTTCAGGCAGTTTCACGTTACTGTGTGGATAGCGAAAGCTTTGATTGCTGACACAAAAAAACGAAATGTCTGTACGCAAATCTTTTCCGATACGGTGATACGTTTTAGTGTAAACATAAGATGGGAGTGATTGACAGGTGGGTTAACCAATCAGAAACACGCGTTGTCCATCCGTATCCAAACAAATATGGCTGGAAGGCTTTGGATTTCTGCAGAATCTACGAGTAAAGCACTAAACTAATGTCTAATGTTAATCTGAGGTGAGAGAAGTTTGATTTGGTTCAAAATGATGGGTGACCATCCTTCGTTTTACATGAGTCGCTGAAATTAAGAAATCTGATTAAACGACCAGACTAATATCCCCCGATATAAAAAAATAATAATAATACACACAGATTAGTCGGGATTTCCAACTGTTTTGTATCAACACTGCAGTCTACAATGTACAGAATGTGAAATGTCCCATCCACTCATGTTATCGTTCAATTCTAAATATCTGAAAAAAACATATGTGCAAAAGATCAGGGACTAGGGTTGTCAAACGTATCAAAAATCAGAGACTAATCAATACCAAAACTAGTATTGAAACTAGATACTCATTTTTCACAGGTAGAGATACTAAAAAACACACCATTGACAGGACAGAAGTGAGCCTTTCCTGAATAGTTTTAGAATGATCTGGACCTGTTTCAGAAAAAGTATAATAGCACATAGACAAGTGTAAGTCCATGGACCTGGTTTAGACCTGGTTTAGACCTGGTTTAGACCTGGTTTAGACCTGGTTTAGACCTGGTTTAGACCTAGACGACTGAGGGATCACACAGATATAAGGACACATGGGGATAATATTGAGAATCACGATGTACTGTCTAAAGAAAGAGTGTTTTTATTCATTTATTTTTTTAAATTATCATTGTTGTATCAGATTCGGTATTGAGTATCAAGTCTATTGGTTAGATTTTGATTGATTTTGATCTTGTAGCTTTAAATATGTGGCAATACCGACACCAGAGACAGCATTTATATCCTTAAAACGAAACAGAAATAAGACTGAACTGATCCATATGTGTTTAGTAGCTCTTATTTATCGCTTGTTTAACATAAAAACTATGTATAAATACAGATTCAAACCTTACGAGAGTTTCTAGGCGTACTACGACCAGTAAATAACCTTATTACACCAATTTACAATGACGGAACCGATATTTCGAAGCCGATACCCGATCCAGGAAATTGTTCAGTATTGGCGAAATGGCGTGTGGATTTTTCGCATCAGTTCCGGCCCCATAAGCAGAGTTTTGGCGAACGGCGCTGGGGCACGATAGTTCCTTACGCAGCAGCTGAAACAGATGAAGTCAGCTGGACACGTCTTCAGGGGCCCATCGCGCTCTAATGAAAGGCCTCTTAACAGTGAGAGCCTCATAATGTCGCTGTTAATAATTAAAAGGGAATTAGCCGAGACAAAACAGCCCAAACGCTCGTCTCCTCCTCCAGCGCTGCGCCGAGTCGAAGAGGAAGATGAAGAGGAGGAGGAGAGATACTGTACGGGTAAACAGGGTCCATGAGATCGCCCCCTCCCCCGTCTCTCCTCTCTAATTGGCCGCTGTTGTCAGAGTATGATAATATAGTGCTGCGTGGAGCTGTCACTGGGTTATTAGGGACTACAGCGGCATAAGGACATCACACAGGAACATATGGTGCGCAATATGTACAGCTCACATATTAAAGGGGACGTGTTACGGTTTAGGGTTTGCGCCCTCTGCTGGTGATAATGGAAATAAACCACAAAAATAAACATGCTCGCAGATTGAATGGTAAACGGTCACGTTTTTATACAGCGCTTTTTCCACCTTCAAGGCTCAAAGTTTTTACAACAAGGAACCGCTCACACATTCATACACCAGGTTACACAGACACTGGGGGTGAGGTGGGTTAAGTGTCTTGCCCAAGGACAAAACAGCAGCATTCATCTTTGGGAGCTGGAATCGCTAAGCCAACCTGTGGGTCAGTGGAATAAATAAATAAATCAATTAATCGTACTATAACTTTTAAGAAGCTCAATAACTTTTCTGGATGCAATAAATTCTGTTTACATGTTTGTTTGTTTTTCTCGCTCTCTGTCGCTCTCAAAGAGACAATGTTAGAAGCTTCTATCGCTCTCTGACTCCCCTCGTTAAACAAGTGTAATGACGCTTGAACCAACGTGCGCTGTGTTTATCAGCACAGCAGATGCGTGCGCAGCCTGAGTGCAGAAAGCGCCGCTGTCTAACACAAGCGCCGCCGTCAGAGCCAAAACAGCTCATCGCCGTGTGACAAAACGCGTCATGATGCCGAATCAACACTGGGGAGTGGGACACGTCTCAACAGCCACATGCGTCAAATGCAGCAAGCGAAACGCAAACAACGAGAAGAAATGTCTCAAACTCCAACAGCTGATAAACCCAAACCCGATCGACACAAATAGCCCTGCCCCCAGGAGAGCCTGAAATCCACTGAAATCCCACAAGACACTGACACGACACCAGACAGGACAGAGGCTCCCTCATAACAGAACCAGGATCCTGTGTCGTGGGTTCATACGAACATTTAAATGACCAAAATGACGAGGCTCACAGCACCAACCACAGAGAGACGAGCCAGAATATTCCAGTGTAAGTCAACAACTAAAATCACTTTTAAGGGCAATTTTGTTACAGAGACTTAATAATCCATTTCATTTATTGTTTTGTTTGTGTTTGGTTCAACAATGATTTTGGTCAAGTGCATTTTTGTGAACAAGTTCTTGCTGTAAACCAGACACATTAGGCTAGTCCTGTGTTAACAAGTCTGTTTTATTTAGGCCTAGTTTTTTGGTTCCTGTGTTAAATGTTCTATAGAAAGTCAAGTTTATTGATCTTTGAAAGGGTGTGTTTGCATTTTTATTCCATGGTCATTATAATAGTTGAAATTGGTCTCAAAATGTCAGTATTATCGTTTATCGCGATGAATTCTTGGTCCAGTTAATCGTCCAGTAAAATCTGCTATCGTTACAGGCCTAGTTGAGAGCAGGATTCGAACTGCCAACCTTCGAATCAGTGGACAGATATCAAAATGCATCCAAACGTTTTCTGCTGTTCAGACTGACACCTGCACCAAATGGAAATACCAAAAGTAAAATAATTTTTGTCAAATCAATTCAAAATACTCAAAACACCTCACATCACCCAAAACCTCCAACCAAAGACAAAACAGTCTGCCTTGTCTCTACTGGGAGCCACGTTATGGTCCTAGAGATGTCGAACATTCAAACTGCACAAATCTGTTAATCTATGCAAATATTCACATCATGAAATCGATTTTAAATTTTAATTGTAGAATCAGTCTGAGTGAACAAGTTCCTTCTGTTTTATTCATGACCACAACATTAGTTTTGTTCAGTGTGTCACTAATGCGTCGTCGTTGTTCGTCTTTAAGTTTTCATCTTTCTTCTCTTGATAGTTGTGGATAAATTGTTCATGTTAGAATGTTTATCCTTCGTGGAGTTTGCTGGTTGAAGATTTGGTGATGGGGCAGATTTATGAAGCTGCTGGAGACACACATTTACACACACATTTTGCCACAGAAAACCATTAACTGGAAGTTCCACAAACCTACAGTGGGACACTTCCAGCCAATGTGAAAAAGGTCTATAAAGTTTGTCTAAGTCTACATCTATGTCTATGTAAAGTCTGCTTTTGAGTTTTGCTGCCACAAGGAGTTAAACCAGAGCTGAAAAATTGGCACTTTTGGCCAAGGCGTCCACCTGTGACTGTGACTCTGATTTAGTCCTGGTTTAGTCCTGGTTTAGACCTGGTTTAGACCTGGTTTAGACCTGGTTTAGACCTGGTTTTAGTCTTGGTGTTAGTTCTGGTTTAGAGGCTCACAGGAGGAAGCGCGGTTTACGCCGCGTACGCAAGAAAACACGATCCACACGCGGCTCACAGGAGCACGTCGGTGTCCACGCAGTAACTACGGAAGGAAACGTGGTCCGCGCGTTCTCAGGTTAATGACGATGATGAAGGTGTGTGTTTGTGTGTGTGTGTTTGTGTGTGTTTGTGTGTGTGTGTGTGTGTGTGTGTTTGTGTGCGTGTCCCCTCATGTGGCGGGTCATTATAGGACAGTAGTGCAGACATCATGAGTCTATGCAGGTTGTGTTCAGGCAATATTATATTTGTTATTATTTTTATATTTCACGTCGGGAGAATAAATTCCAAGACACGAATGTGTTTTTACCTGTGCACTGCTGCTCTGTTCTACTGGCTCTTCCACCTCGTCCATTGTGCGACTGACGCTGCGAACGTGAACATGACGTTTACATCGCTCTTACTGTGTGCGTTTTGTGTGGGTTTCCGGCAATGAGTGGAATTACCGAAATAAAAAAATTTATAAATGTGTTTTGTGTGTGTGTGTGTTGTCCCAACAACACATAAAAACAGGTTTTATAATAAAGAAACTCACATACAGAAACACTAAAGTTAGAGATTAAAAATGAGATTAATGCGATTAAAAAACATAACGCGCTAAATATGACTGTAATTAATTAATCGCAATTAACGCGATAATTTGACACCCCTAGATATCCTATCGTCAAAGTTCTCACAATAATATCGTGGACCATCACAATATATCGAATTACAAGTGTTTTTGCTTAAATAAAGAGTTATGGTGCAGCAATAACTAAAAAAAACACAGAGGGAACTACATAGACCATGATCCTTTGCTCCATTTCAGTGCAGACGACAAGAAGAAAGTAACAGTTCTAACACTTTTAAGTCCTTAGTTCTTTAGATTAAGTTTTGTCAAGGCGTTTTAAAAAGGACAAAGTCACATATTCACAGTTTTGTTCACAGCCTCCACAAAATATCGCAATAAATATCGTACCGTGAGACTTGGATATCGTTACATCCCAACCTGTGACACGTGACTCCACAGTGCGAGCGTCGGATAATAGATGAATAAAAGATATTAACTTAATCCAGGCTCTAAAATTTGAACACTATATGAACGTTTTGACAGGAGGCCCGGTCCTGATCTGACGTCACCTCCGGGATCCGCGGCAGAGAGCGTCCTGAGCGTCCTTCTCCTCCCTCAGAACAAACTCACCGACAGCTCCGGCTTCATTAGAGCACATCACCGAGAAGACCACTAAAGAGATTATTGATAACACAGCAACGGACCGATCGATATATCGCAGAGAGACGGAGGGAGAGAGAAAGAAAGGGTAGAGAAAAGAAAGAGGAGAGAGAGAAAGAGAATAAAGAAAGAGACACATAAGGAGGGATAGAAAGAGAGAAACAAAAGTAAGGGAGGAGAGAGAAACAAGAGACAACCAGGGATCAAGAGCGAGAAACAAAGAAATGAGAGAGAAAGAGAGATGAGGGTGAAGAGAGAATAAAGAAAAATTTAGACAGAAAAAGAGGTAGAGAAAGAAAGAGAGAGGTAGAGAAATAGGCAAGAGAAAGAGAAGAGGAAGAGATAAGGGAGATCGAAGAGAGAAAGTTAACAAGAAATCGAGCGAGAGTAAGAAAGGAGAAGAGGGTGAAGAGAGAATAAAGAAAGATGTAGACAGATAAAGAGATAAAAAGAGAGAAACAGGTGTAGAGAGAGAGAGAGAGAGGAGAGAAATAAGAGGAAAAGATAAGAGTGAAGAGAGAAAGTTAACAAGAGAGATCGAGAAAGAAAAAAAGGAGAGAGACAGAAAGAAGAGAGAAAGTTAACATGAGATCAAGAGTGAGAAAGAGAAAGAAAGGAGAGACACAGAGAGAGAGAGAGAGAAGAGTAAAGAGAAGATTAACAAGAGATCGAGAAAGAGAAAAAAGAATAGAGACAGAGTGAGAAGAGAGTGAAGAGAGAAATTTAACAAGAAATCAAGAGCAAAAAAAGAAAGAAGAGAGTAAAGAGAAAGTTAACAAGAGAGAGAAAGAGAAAGAAAGGAGAGAGACAGAAAGAGTAAGAAGAAAGAAGGTAAACAAGAGATTGAAAAAGAGAAAGACAGAATGAAAAGAGAGTAAAGAGAGAAAGTTAACAAGAGATTGTGAGTGAGAAAGAAAGGAGAGAGTGTAGGGAGGTAAACAAGAGATTGAGAAAGAGAAAGAAAGGAGAGAGACAGCGAGAAGAGAGAGAAGAGAGAATAAAGAAACCGACAGATGGATAAAGGGATAAAAAGAGAGAGAAAAGAGGTAGACAGATAGAGAGAAAGAAGAGGAAGAGATAAGAGTGTAGTGAGAAAGTTAACAAAAGATAGAAAAAGAGCAAAAAAAAGGAGAGAGAGAGGAGAGAGAAGGTTAACAAGAAATCGAGAAAGAGAAAGGAGAGAGAGAAACAGAGAAGAGGGTGAATAGAGAATAAAGATGGACAGATAAAGGGATAAAAAGAGAAACAAGAGGAAGAGATAGAAAGTGAGGAGAGAGGGTTAACAAGAGATGAAGAAAGAAAGAAAGAAACAGAAAAGAGTAAAGAGAGAAAGTTAACAAGAGAGAGATCGAGAAAGAAAAAGGAGAGAGACAGAGAGAAGAGAGAAAGTTAACAGGAACTCGAGAGTGAGAAAGAAAGGAGAGAAAGAGAAAAGAGTAAAGAGAGAAAGTTAACATGAGATCAAGAGTGAGAAAGAGAAAGAAAGGAGAGACAGAGAGAGAGAGAGAGAGAGAGAGAGAGAAGAGTAAAGAGAAGATTAACAAGAGATTGAGAAAGAGAAAAAAAGAATAGAGACAGTGAGAAGAGAGTGAAGAGAGAAATTTAACAAGAAATCAAGAGCAAAAAAAAGAAAGAAGAGAGTAAAGAGAAAGTTAACAAGAGAGAAAGAGAAAGAAAGGAGAGAGACAGAAAGAGTAAGAAGAAAGAAGGTAAACAAGAGATTGAAAAAGAGAAAGACAGAATGAAAAGAGAGTAAAGAGAGAAAGTTAACAAGAGATTGTGAGTGAGAAAGAAAGGAGAGAGTGTAGGGAGGTAAACAAGAGATTGAGAAAGAGAAAGAAAGGAGAGAGACAGCGAGAAGAGAGAGAAGAGAGAATAAAGAAAGCGACAGACACGGATAAAGGGATAAAAAGAGAGAGAAAAGAGGTAGACAGATAGAGAGAAAGAAGAGGAAGAGATAAGAGTGTAGTGAGAAAGTTAACAAAAGATAGAAAAAGAGCAAAAAAAGGAGAGAGACAGAAGAGCGAAGGTTAAAAAGAAATCAAGAAAGAGAAAGGAGAGAGAGAAACAGAGAGAAGAGGGTGAATAGAGAATAAAGATGGACAGATAAAGGGATAAAAAGAGAAACAAGAGGAAGAGATAGAAAGTGAGGAGAGAGGGTTAACAAGAGATGAAGAAAGAAAGAAAGAGAAACAGAAAAGAGTAAAGAGAGAAAGTTAACAAGAGAGAGATCGAGAAAGAAAAAAAGGAGAGAGACAGAAAGAAGAGAGAAAGTTAACAGGAACTCGAGAGTGAGAAAGAAAGGAGAGAAAGAGAAAAGAGAGTAAAGAGAGAAAGTTAACATGAGATCAAGAGTGAGAAAGAGAAAGAAAGGAGAAACACAGAGAGAGAGAGAGAGAGAAGAGTAAAGAGAAGATTAACAAGAGATCGAGAAAGAGAAAAAAGAATAGAGACAGTGAGAAGAGAGTGAAGAGAGAAATTTAACAAGAAATCAAGAGCAAAAAAAGAAAGAAGAGAGTAAAGAGAAAGTTAACAAGAGAGAAAGAGAAAGAAAGGAGAGAGACAGAAAGAGTAAGAAGAGAGAAGGTAAACAAGAGATTGAAAAAGAGAAAGACAGAATGAAAAGAGAGTAAAAGAGAGAAAGTTAACAAGAGATTGTGAGTGAGAAAGAAAGGAGAGAGTGTAGGGAGGTAAACAAGAGATTGAGAAAGAGAAAGAAAGGAGAGAGACAGCGAGAAGAGAGAGAAGAGAGAATAAAGAAACCGACAGACGGATAAAGGGATAAAAAGAGAGAGAAAAGAGGTAGACAGATAGAGAGAAAGAAGAGGAAGAGATAAGAGTGTAGTGAGAAAGTTAACAAAAGATAGAAAAAGAGCAAAAAAAAGGAGAGAGACAGAGAGGAGAGAGAAGAGCGAAGGTTAACAAGAAATCAAGAAAGAGAAAGGAGAGAGAGAAACAGAGAGAAGAGGGTGAATAGAGAATAAAGATGGACAGATAAAAGGATAAAAAGAGAAACAAGAGGAAGAGATAGAAAGTGAGAAGAGAGGGTTAACAAGAGATGAAGAAAGAAAGAAAGAGAAACAGAAAAGAGTAAAGAGAGAAAGTTAACAAGAGATAGAGATCGAGAAAGAGAAAAAAAGGAGGGAGACAGAGACAAGAGAGTGAAGAGAGAAGGTAAACAAGAGATGGAGCACGAGAATGAAAAAGAGAAGCAGACAGCAAGAGAGAGAGAAGAGAGCAAAGAGAGAATAAAAGAGACAGATAAAAGGATAAAAAGAGAAACAAGAGGAAGAGACAGAGTGAAGAGAGAAAGTTTACAAGAGATCGAGAAAGAATGGAAAGAGACAGTGAGAAGAAGGAGACAGAGAGAAAGAAGAGGAAGAGATAAGAGAGTGCAGTGAGAAAGTTAACAAGAGATCGAGAAAGAGGAAAAAAAGGAGAGAGACAGAGAGAGAAGAGGCGAAGGTTAACAAGAAATCGAGAAAGAGAAACGGAGAAAAGAGAGTAAAGAGAGAAAGTTAACAAGAGATAGAGATCGAGAAAGAGAAAGAACAGAGACAGAGTGGAGAGAGAGAAGAGAGTGAGCGTAAACGAGCGGTGTTATGGAGAGGTAAAGAAGAAAAGGCGCCGCTCTACCTCCCACTCTCCTCCTCAAATTACCTAATCACCCATAATAAGCTCTTATGATCTCCAGTGGATTTCTATAAGCGCTGACACGGCCGTGATGGAAGACGCCGCCGCCAAACAATAACGCCTCATTACCATAAGAGCGCGCCGCTGAGCTGATGCTGCTGCTGGGGGGGGGGATAGGTGAGGGGGGTGGGGGTAGGTGAGGGGGGGTGTCCCGTCGGTTCCCGGGTCGGTCCTGGCAGAGACGGATTAAAACGGAATCCTAATGAGGCTTCGGGAGCGCGGCGGCGGCGGCGGCGGCGGCGAGCTCCATCCATCCCCGGCGGAGGTGACGGGCCGCGATCGTTAAGAGACGCGAGGCCACGCGACGCCCCCTACGGGTGACGAGGGGGAGAGAGGGAGAGGAGAAGAGGAGGAGGAGAAGAGGAGGAGAGGCGAGAGAAAGGAGGAGAGGACAGAAGAAAAGTAAACAGGAGGAGAGGAAGTAAGGAGCAGGAGAGGAGAAGAGGAGAGGAGGAGAGGAGGTGAGGAGAAAAGAGAGAAAGGAGAGGAGAGAAGAGGTGGAAGTGACGAGGAGGAGGAAGAGAGAAAGAAGAGAAAAGAGAAGAAGTGAAGAGGAAGAGAGAAGGAGATGAGAGGAGAAGAGAGGAGAAAAGAAGAGGAGAGGTGAGCAGGTGAAGAGAGGAAATGAGAGAAGAAGAGGAGAGGAGAAGAGAAGAGAAAAGAAGAGGTGAGCAGGTGAAGAGAGGAGAAGAGAGAAGAAGAGGAGATGAGAAGAGAGAAGAGAAGGAGAGGAGAGAAGGAGAAGAGAGTAGAGGAGGAGAAGAGGAGGGGAGGAGAGGAGACGAGAAGGAGAGGAGAGAAGGAGAAGAGAGAAGAGGAGGAAGTGAGGAGGAGGAGAGGAGAAGAGGAGAGAAAGAGAGCAAGAGGAGAGGAGAAGAGAGAAGAGGAGGTGAGGAGGAGAAGAGAAGAGGAGGAAAGGAGAAGAGGAGGAGGAGAGGAGAAAAGGAGAAGAGAGAAGAGGAGAAGAGAAGAGAGGAGAGGAGGTGAGGAGGAGGAGAGGAGAAAAGGAGAAGAGAGAAGAGGAGAAGAGAAGAGAGAAGAGGAGGTGAGGAGGAGAAGAGAAGAGAAGGAAAGGAGAAGAGGAGGAGGAGAGGAGAAAAGGAGAAGAGAGAAGAGGAGAAGAGAAGAGAAGAGAAGAGAGAAGAGGAGGTGAGGAAGAGAAGAGAGGAGAAAGGAGAAGAGGAGGAGGAGAGGAGAAAAGGAGAAGAGGAGAAGAGAAGAGAGGAGAGGAGGTGAGGAGGAGAAGAGGAGGAAAGGAGAAGAGAAGAGGAGGAGGAGAGGAGAAAAGGAGAAGAGAGAAGAGGAGAAGAGAAGAGAGGAGGTGAGGAGGAGAAGAGAAGAGGAGGAAAGGAGAAGAGAAGAGGAGGAGGAGAGGAGAAAAGGAGAAGAGAGGAGAGGAGGTGAGGAGGAAAGGAGAAGAGAGGAGAAGAGACTAAAAGAGGAGAAGAGGAAGTAGTGGAGAGACAAAATAAACTACATAAGTCATCAGAGTCAGATGCTCTCGTCACGGCTCGACTCAACTTCTTGCACTAATCTTGATATTTTATAAAAACATATCAGCCCAGAAGCTAAATTATTTTCGTTCCAAGTAGAATTTTAACGGAATACAATGAAAAAGAAAGGAAAATGTTATAATTAGTGATCATCTCGAAAAAATATTACTTTTTGACTACACAAATGCATCAAATTATAAACAGATAATCGTTTTCCTGAGATTTTGAGACACTCCCGTTGTTCGAGCTCCATCCATCGCGCCGTTACGACCAAAAACGCATATTTGACCTTGACCGATTTCAACCTGTAACATCCAGTGTGCCCCGGTTATGTGTGCGCCAACTTGTGTGATGATTGGGTTAGGGACGGGCATTCGATTAAATTTTCTTAATCGATCGATGGGAGAATTAACGATCGATTATCGATTAATCATTAACGTTTTTATATTAAAATGATCATCATTATTATTACTATCTGCACTACTAATCTGCATAAATAAATTCAACTTTACGACATATAAACCATAACGACTCTAGAGCCACATCAGCTGTTTGACATTATAATGTGTTTAATTCAGTTTTGTGCAACTTTCACAGAAACGAAACTTAAAACTGCATTGCTAATTTGCATAAACTAAGTGAAGATAAAACTACAGCTCTTGTGTGGTTGATGTGGTTCAATTTCTGTCGGATTAAAAGACATGACTCAGGTGAATACAGGTTAGTGTGACCAGATTTGCATTTGTCAAAACCAGGACAGCGTACGGGGGGAGGGAGGTGGGGACTCCTCACCTGGTAAAACTTTTTCCCACCGGACACCGAAACATCTGTGCTGCTTTGTACACTGTGCACATGGACTCACATTTGTCCCGACCGGAACGGAAAGCGTGGAATTTCTTGTACAAGTCATCGTTAAATATGCATTTGAGTTTCGACACATTACAGACTGACCCACTGTCTGTCTCGCTCCTTCTGATGCACAGAGAGCTACATGTACGGACCCATTTTTCCCCAGACATGGACAATTGGTTTGTCGATTAAAGATGAACGTAATCGATAAAATTCTTAATGATCAATTATCGATTAATCGACTAATCATGCCCATCCCTAGACTGGGTGAATATTTTAGCCCGCAGATGGTTCAGAAATTGCAGAAACTGCTGATCCTTTATAATGACCTTTCAATTGACCTCGGATCATCACCAAACTTTTTTTTTTTTACGGCTTCGGGCACGGGGGCTTGACCCACGTACCAAATTTAGTGACAATCGGTTCATAAATGGTGGAAGTATCGCGGGCGGACAGAAACACAGAAACACAGACACACTGGGTGAACACAAAACCTGGTCAACTCTTAAAACCGCATTTTATGTTTACTTGTGAGTTTTATTTGTCTAATATTTAAGTTTGCTTGATCTGAAATGGCCAAGAGTGACAAAAGGTGCAAAAAAGTAAGACATCGGTAAAGGGGCAAATACTTTTTCACAGCACTGCAAAGATCAGAAAACAGTGTAATATGGGCCCTTTAACATGAGCAGCAATGAGCCACACACACACACAGAAACACACAAAAACACACACAAAAACACACACAAAAACACACACAAAAACACACACACAAACACACACACAGGGCTTTAGTGCAGAGATGAGTTTACAGTACGACACTAACGACACCAGATCAGAGGAGTTTTACGCAGAGGCGACTGTCTGTGCTGCACATTTTCATTCATCAGTCGAACCGCAAACACTAAAAGAAAGTCTCCGTCTGATCTCGTCACAGTGAATCTTTTAGCAGGTACTTCAGTGCAAGTTTAACAGATTCCATTTCCTCTCGTTTGACTCGGTACAAATAAAAACTGCAATTACATTTTCACAGAGCGCGGTGATCAGAGTGGCGCGGTGGAGCGGCTGAACACTTTGAACACACTTACGCGTTCATTACGGTCGTGATCTGTGCATTTAAAGATGTTTTTAAACGTCCTGTATTACACAAAATGGACTCTTGTGAGATTTAAAAGGTGCATTGTGTAACTTTTCTGGTGGAGGCTCCGTCAAATGCTTTTTTTCCCTCAGTGGAGATGTCATTGCTTTGTCCGGAATGTTTTACAATCTGGCATTAAACCTTTTTATCTTCATAATAGCACTATTAATTCAGCAAGTAATATACTCTGGAGCGACTTAAAGCCCAAAAAATATGGTAATAAGTTTCACCAGCCAAAAAATGTATAATGAGAAGAAAAAAACATTAGTTGCACCAGGCTATAAGTCGGACTTTCTGGGGGAAATTTATAAAGTTCTTCAGATAAACTATAACATAAACAACAGAACAAGTTCACCAAACTCTCCATCTCACTCCAAATCACTAAATCCATTAAATTCTTCATCCTCTGTGTCACTTCTGAACAACTCTGCCTCAACCTCCGGAGGTAAACAGACTCAGCATCAGTTCCAGTTAGAATTATTCGGGTCTTTCTGAATCCTGACAGGATGGTTTCGGTGTCACTGAAGTCCAGGCTTTGTCCATCCATCCAGTGATTTCAGGAAATTTTCACGGTGCACCTGCCCGGTGTCACAAGTTTCTCTCTCACTCCAAACTTTCTTTCTGCTGCTCGATTATTCGTTTTCAGCTGCAGATTTCACGACTTGCAGTTTGTAATCTGCAGAATCTGATTTTGTTTTTGTGTTCATTTGTGTTCAGTCTTCTCAGTCTTTGTCTTTGTAAGTTTGTTTAAATGTAAAAATGTTCAGTGGTGCAGAAGTAACGGTGCGATCGACTGACGTGATACAGACAGAACAGAGGCTCTTTCTGCAGGAGACATGCGCAGTAGAGCCAAGTGACAGTGGTACAGGAGGAACAGGAGCAGCAGATACTCACACACGAGACTAGAACCTCTCCACACTTCACTCTCAACATTTTAATATATAAGTCACACCGGAGTATAAGTCACAGGAAACACACAAACCATGAAAAAAAGTGCAACTTATAGTCCAAAAAATACGGTACTGGTATATTTTTTGTGGTGCAACAGGGTGAGTTTGTTCTGGGGTTTGGGCGTACAAAATATTATTGTAATATCAACACCATCACTCACACACAACACTTTCATACTAGGCAATGTGGGTGAAGTGTCTTGCCTAAGGACACAGCAACAGTTTTTGTGACTGGCGCCTCCTGTGGCTCCTGATTTTCCCAGTGGTCTCCAAGTCCTAACCAGGCCCGGCCCTGCTGAGCCTCTGAGATCTGACGAGATCAGGTTCAAGCTGGTACAACCACATAACATCATGTGACTCTGAGGACGACTAGAGCTGAATATCATTAAGACGTTGGCAATACGATGCGTTTTTCAGTACAGTGCACTTTTGATGCAGTACGATTTGATATGATATATTTCGTATCGATTCAATAAAGTTCAGTGAAAAAAAGGCTAAATCATGGGTGTGGTACTAAAAGTCCACTAAGTTTGTGCAAAGTTAACCCTCTCCAGGCAGGCGGATGCAGATTTGTAACAGCTAAATGCCAATTACCTACTTACTCCAAATCCATATTTTATGAACTTTTTTTTATTCAGGAGCCTTTTTTCCATCCATGCTGATAAACGTGGACGATGCAGACTGTGTAAGAACGACTACACACAAACGACCTGCCAGAAGTGTGAAGTACTTTTGTTGTTTACAAAGGATAAAAATTGTTTCTTGTAGAACCACACGAAAAAGTGATGTTGTTCTGCCACTGTAAAACTGTTACACTGAGCTTTATGTTTTTCATTGTTATGAAAAGTGGTTTACACATAAAGTTAGTGTTCATATAATTTTCAGTCTTCAGTGTTAATTTACCACCGGACCAATGCTGCAAATCTGCAACATCCCAGAACGAACTGGATGTGAAGGTCTCTGTCAAAAAAAGTCAGGATTGTATATTACTACCGCATATGATCATTTTCCCCAAATATCAGATTTTTTCCTGTTACTAAAATTCAATTTGAGCCTGAGAGGTTTAAAATGAAAAACACCAATTTTACTCATTAAAACAGTGAAAATGTCAACACAATTGTAGCTACAACACAAAATAATTTAGAAAAATATACCTAAAAATACTCTGCAGCCCACGATAACCAAACTGTATCATCAAATAATATGATACGATATCGATATTTTAATATTTTTGACACCCCTAAAGAAGACCTCAGGGAGCAGTCCAAACTGTCAGGTACGAAAACAAACTCTTGGTCTGAAAAAAGAATCTAATAACATAAATTATAAGAAAACCAAATGAACCTCACTGGACCAGACCTGGAGTTGTGTTTTGTGTCATTCACACGTTTGAGTGACTCTTTATTATTATTACTCCGTCTACATCTGCAAAGCTCAAAATGCTCTGTTCCACTTTGGTAGTTTTCAAGCTTCTCAAACAGTTTCAAACAGTTACCTTTTATCTTTTGTTCAGCAGAGATTGGCAATTCCAGAGTTTAGAATGATCCAAATGATTCTAGTGAAGGTGTATGGAGTTTAAAAACACAGTGGAGCCCTTCGTGTATTAACAAACACCATTCTCGGTCAACTTTAGGACACGCGATAACAAAAACACATCTTTAAAAGCTCACAAAGTTTCTCAAAGTTCTCCGTTCACTCTTCAGCCGAGCTCCGTCTCCACTAATGCCGTTTAAACGAACCCCACCGCCAATAAAACGTGCCAACTGCTCTGCACGCAGCTCGTAAGCGCGCCGCGGTGACGTGTGCACCTGCTCCGCTCCGTGCCGTGCGCAGAGGCGGTTACGAGGGCCCGTGTTTCTGCCGCGCGCACGGTCCTGGGTGCTAATGAATTTAATGTGGGCTACAAACGGGCTCCGCGCCACGCTTCCCCCCTGATCCGTCTGATCGGAGCACATGGCGCGCACTTGCTCCCGTCGCCGCGGTAACCGTCTTCTTCGGACGGCGCTGGTGTTCGCCTGTGAAGTCGGAGCCGCAGTGTTTACGCCACGCTCGAGTTTCCATTAGTTTAAAGGGACTCCGAGGAACCAGTAAAGCCGTGTTTGGATCTGGGTTCATTAAATCAAGTCTTTATCACATGTTTAAAGCGGGAATGATTCTCTACACCGGTGTTCAAAGGGTTTTCAGACGCGAGGGGGGGGCACTACACTTCTGCTGGGGTTTTAACCGCTAACACATCACATATTTAGATCACCATGTTCTCTTTTACTGTTTATCACTTAGCAGTTCCAGTTTGACAGTGACGAGGCTGTTTTAGTTTTCGGATTTAATGCTCGTCTTTTGAATTCGGAGTGAAACTGCAAGAGAAAATACAGAAATACAATCAGCAATCTCTTAAAAATTTCACATTCCAGGACAGAGATACTGAGAGTCAGTAACAGCTCGAGCAGTTACAACAAACTGCCCATAAAAAATATGAAAATACATTAAAATAAATACATGATTTTATCGCAGATCCGTTTTTTTTATCATTAGTAGATTATCTGAATAATGCATGATACAAAGAAAATCACAGTTAACGTAAAAAACAGCTGACTAATGCAAATAATATATTTTTTTACTTACAATTTAGTTTTTTTTAAGTAATTTATACATAAAATTACCCCCCCCCCCCATTGTTGGAGCAGCACTTTACTAGTTTTCAAACATTATGCTTTTTTGACATGAATACTGTATTTTTTGGACTATAAGTCGCACTTTTAGGGGGAAATTTATTTTTATAAAATCTGAGATCAGGAGCCAACAATTTCATGTTGAAAGCCAAGTTCTAGTAAAAACAATAGAACAGAAAACCATCTCACTCCAAACCACTAAATCCATTGAATTCTTCATCCTCGGTGTCACTTCTGAACAACTCCACTTAGAAGTGACAGATTTTACAAGTCTACACTTCTTTCTGCTCCTTTTCGTTCACATTGATGTATGAAACATAATTATTTTGTGTTCATTTTCCATGAATGAAACAAATACAAAAAATTAAATAAATGAAAGATGATAGGGGGAAGATTTGGGAGAGACACAGTCTCAACCTAAAAACACTTCACCCACGTTGACCCAGAATAAAAGTGGCACATGAGTGATTGGCACTGTCAGTCTGTCCCAGGTCCGGCTGGGGATCATTAAAAAGTTGCAGATACAATACTGACCTCGATACTTAGGCCATGATACAAAACATGTCTCGATACTGTGATACTTTCGGTTCGATATGATACACTTCAAAATTGTTTCGATGTGGTTTAACAGAAAATAAAGTGCATTTTATTTGTATAAGTGAATATGAAACACAAACATTTTAATCATTAAAACAGTAAAAATGTCAAATGTGTCGCATAAACGAGTTTCCTTCCACTAAACAAGCAACAAAACTGAAGCTGTAATAAAATTATTTAATAAAATCCACCAAAACACACTCTTGGTGATATATCGATATAGCAGCTCACGATATTAATACTGTATCATCACATTAAACAATATGATATATCAATATTTTTGCACACCTCTAGTCCCAGGGCAGCTGTGGTGGCCAAAATAATAGTTTCATAATTTAATAGCAGAGTGTGGAACAGTGAAAAGATTTGTAAAGTGCAGTACAAGTTTTATACATGATCAAATATGTAACATTATGATTTTCAATAACGTTGTAATGCTGTTTTATCATCAAATCTACCTTTGACTCACTCTGTGGAACACAAAATGATTAGTTACCTTATGACATCAAAAATAGGTTGACCAGATATTCAAAATAATCCCTGGTTTGTGGTGGTTGTTAATAATAAAATTGTGAAAGGCGTGCATAATTAAGGAAAACTGTTCTGCACTTGGCACTAATGTGAGTCAGTATTGTCACATTTTCTTTGTGTTTTGGTCATTTTTAATCTGATTTTCTGTATTTTATCAACACAAGTGACAATTTATGCCTCTCTTTAGTGTTGGCAGGGATGAGTTTGGTCAAAAATTGGGGCTTTTTTTGTATAAAACTGGGACAAATCACTGGTTTTGTATAAATCTGCAGAGACAGGGGGCACAGGCTCAAAACTGGGACTGTCCCGGGGAAACAGAAACATCTGGTCACTCTAATCATGAGGTGAGTTTAAGTGCTCAAATGACCTGTAGCCAGCAGCTTTTATTTATCCTGGTTTGAACTGTTTTACTTCACAGTGCTGCTGGTTCTGGCTTTTTACACTTCAGCTGAGTTACTTTTACTCGTTTCCCTTTATTTATAATATTATAGCTGTAAAGTGCGAAATACCAGAGTTAAGTACTTAAAAAAAAAAAAAAAACAGAATACAGGAGCTCGCATGTACTGTAGGTGTGAAACTTGGCCTGTAACTCTCACGTTAACTTTAACGTTAGCTTTGAGTTAAGAGCCCGGGGAGAGAGGGAGCATTCAGGGTCAGCGCGTTTACAGCCAACAGCGCTGCCTCGTGTGGTGCGCCGTTATAATTACACCAGAGCAGATTTCTCTCGAACAAATGAAAAACCCAAACGGGCTCAAACACAGAACACAGACACAAGCAGCTGGAGCGCAGGCCGAGCCAAAGCGAAAGGGCCGGTACGAGCTGGAGCGAACCACAGCCATGAGGCAAAATGTGGGAATCGAACTGTGATGTGACCCTCAGAGAACGACTAAATGGACTTTTAGCAACGATAAAAGGTATTAGACAAAAAGCCAACGAATTATGACTACTGCAGATAAAAATGTCTTAATTGGGACAACACAATCAAATATGTAGATTTAATTTTGGTGTACAAAGTTTTTAATCATCTTAAAGGAGTTTGCCAAAAGAAATTCAAACCGGACGAGAGCAGCTCTAGAGGTGAGGCTCTGTGCCGTTTAGGAAAAGTGCTTTTGGACAAACTCTTTTGCTTCTGGAGCAGGTCAAACTTGGAACACAGAGCAGCTCAGATACGAGAACTTTAAACACGACAGCACTTTCTAAAGCTTTAAAACAGTGATGTTCAATGGTCAAATATGTCTCCATGTTTTAACAAAACCTTTTTTTTTTCTACTGAGGTTGTTGGTTTAATTCTTTAACTCTTGACTTCTAACTTCAAAATATCTGTATTCATTCATGTAGACCAGACTATAAGTTGCCATTTATTTTGTAAAATCAGAGACCAGGAACCGACATTTCATCTTGAGTCAAGTTCTAGTAATAACAACAGAAGAGAGAACAACAGACTGTTAACGTCACATATGAACAGTTCTTCAGATAAACTATAACATAAACAACAGAACAAGTTTAACAAACTCTCCATCTCACTCCAAATCACTAAATCCATTCAATTCTTCATCCTCGGTGTCACTTCTGAGTAACTCCGTGACCTCCGGAGGTAAACAGAGCGGCGCTTCCTCTTCTGTGTCGCTGTCGTCAGACTCAGCATCAGTTCCAGTTAGAATTATTCGGGTCTTTCTGAATCTGGACAGGATGGTTTCGGTGTCACTGAAGTCCAGGCTTTGTCCATCCAGTGACTTCAGGAAAGTTGCTTATAGTCCGAAAAATATGGTACATGCTTTTTTCTGAACACTGCTTGTAACATGGCAGTAAAACGACGAGTAGTATGACAGGATTATTAAATGACGTCACTTTGTGCTCTACTGCGCATGTCTCCTGTAGAAAGAGTCTGTCCTGTCTGTATTATGTCAGTGTCTTGTAGGATTTCACACAGATTTTCAGATTTCAGGTATGAGTGGATGTGCAGCTACTGACGTTTGAGACGTTTCTTTTCGTAATTTACGCAAAAGGCCTGAAAACAGATCAGGGTGAACAAGGTGAGAAGGTGCACGTGGGGCTGAAGGTGCTCCTGTGTTGTTGTTTTGCAAACTGGGTGCATTGTGGCGTCTATTTTGGGGTGAATAAGACCAGGCTTGCCTAAATGAATGGAGATTCACCAGTAAATGCACTAGTGTTGTAGTCAAGACCGCACTAATCGAGACCAAGACTTGTCCGAGACCAAAAGGTCCCAAGACCAGGACAAAAACAAGATCGAGACTTTTAAAAGTTGAGACCCAGACAAGATTGAGACCATGGCCCATCAAGACGAAATCGAGACCATCATTTACTTGTATTTTACAGTTATTTTGGCCAATATGTATCAATGTTTTTATAAATCTATCTCCATTTTATCTGATTACTGTTCATTTAAGATTAAAATAGGCCGAGCAAACTGTACTACATTGAAATCACCCCTCATAAACAAATAATCAGTCCATATATTCGCCGCGTCGTTGTTTAAGCTGCAGGGTTCAAAGTGTGAGAAAAAAGTACCAACCTAGGCTACGTTTATATGATGACGGTTTGAACAGAAGACACAAAAGCGGCGTCGCGTCTTCACTTTTTATTCCCCATTTAGACGAGCGCTTTGGGGAGGAAATCTGCGAGCATACGGTGACGCAAACGTGTGTAATTCGATTGTGTATGATGCCAGGCGGCTCGGTGGTGATGTGTGTGACGTAAACATGTACACGACCTGAGCAGATCTGACCAGAGTTTTGCGTCTTGGGCAGTGTAGACGGAAACACTACGATGGTTTCAGATTTTTGCATTTTTAAGCCCCAAAAACGTGTCACTGTCTAAACGGAAGACACTTCTGTTAAAAATTTTGTCATTTTTACACGCAAATGTTCTCGAGTAAACAGGCCCGCATAGTCCAGAAATGACAGTACTGAAAATGCTGCAGAGATGGACAGAGTTGTGTTCAGTGTCTGGTCTTATTTTGAAGTTTTGGAGCAGCTCTTTAACACTGCAGTGGTGCTCCGGCTCTGGCCCCTCCCTCCTCTCCTCATCAGTAGCTTCATCATCATGGGTAAGTGTGCGCCCCGAGGGGAGGGCCTGGTCGATGTTAGTGACAGAGGAAGAAGCAGCACGCACACAAACACACACACACAGACGCACACACACAGACGCACACACACACACAGACGTACACACACAGACGCACACACACACACAGACGCACACACACACAGACGCACACACACACGATCAATCCATCCCCAGGTCCGAGGAGAGCCATCAGGAGGGCCACACTCTAATGAGCCCCATCACACTGTTAAAGGGACGAGACGAGTGCAGCCACCACTGCAGCCCATCACAACAGACTCACGAAAACTCCACGATTTTTATGCTGAATATGGACATGAGGGAACAACTGCTACAAACAGATCATATATTTGAAGATGCCTAAAGCAGGACAATCCAAGTAAAACTATGATAAGAGCTGCAATAATAAAGAAATGGCATATAGGAAACGAATCTCTGCATCACCGAATCAGAAACTATTTGCGTCCAGACATGTCGTTCCTGTGTCCGCAATCAAGCTGTTCCCTATCCACACAGAAACACAAACCCTCCTGAAACACAAGTCACATGACTAGGCTGGCGTCACAACGTTACAACATCACGTGGGCGGTCAAAACGAGGAAGTGGAGCACCGTGTCTGAAGTTGCAGCAGCCGATTTCGAGCCGAGGAAGATGGCAAGTGTGTCTTTTTGAGGACCGACGACGAGGTTCAGTTGTTACCGAACGCAACACTGGGTTTTGTCACGTTTGTCTCTGGTTTGTCTAAACTGTTTTCCACAATAGCATCACATGATCAATGTCACGAACCCAGAGAAACAGGAAGGAGCAAATCACAGTGACGTGGTCCAATAAGGACGCGACTAGAGCTCCTACGTCAGCGTATCAATGTTTTCAGGCGTCCACACAGTCAAGGATCAGATCTGTACTCAGATGAATTCATGGGAGTTGGAGGCACCGGACTGTTCCGTCACTGGAGCCGTTTTCCATCGGATTAGTGTGAACGAACACTGCATCCACAATGAAAATGACTCGAATACAAACTAGTGTGGCTGGGGCCATAGAAAGTTGGTAATTAACTTAAAGTCTATTATGATTCATCAAGAAAGTTCATTCAACTCCTACAACAGAAAGACCGTATTTTAAATAACTCTATAGTCGTACAATACAAATAGATAATGCACAAATACCAATGCAGAGCTAAATATTTGTAGCAAGTCTTACAAGTGGTTGCGCAAACTGAGATTCAAATAAAATGTGAAAATTCAGGGCCAATATCTATCAATTTATATAAAAACTGCATTACGCGAAGTTCAAACTGCGACAGGAGAAAGTATTATTTAAATCTGCATGTGCATCCATTTCCTTCCACTTCTATTTATAGTTCATATATTGCTGTTTTTTCTATTATACTCGATGGGGAAACACAAAATGTACACATTTACCAATATTTACCAAAGTCCTGAACCCCAGCTTTAAGTTTACGCCTTTCAGAATACTCTACAAACACTAAAGACAACACAAGACTAGATCAGGAACAGAAAGCCAAAGCACAGAACATCCTGGAGAAACAGAGACTTAGACTTTTCTCATTGTTGCTGAGATGAAGCACTCTAGAGCACAAAAACGGTAAAAATCGGTTACTACACAGGACATTTTTGCTGGATATATGTGTTTTTTAGCATTAGTTGACATCGTAATAATACTAGCGGTTGTGTCTGAGCTCATCAACGTTGTTCTCGGTGGTTTAAGCAGCTCGTGGATATTCAGGTTGGGCCACATGGGAACCAGCACCAGGAGACGGACACTGACGGATCTGACACGCCGGAGCCGTACACCAGCTGCTGTGGGCTCCATCTGCAGCACCCGCCCTGTCACTGGTCACTGCCGCCCCTCCCCCACGTCCCCCACGTCCCCCCGTCCCCCCTGTCACCAGCGCAGACAGGGACAGCCCCGCCCCCTGTCACTCTCTGCTCTGACAGTGAAGAGGCCAATAGGTGGGACGTGTTAAACAGACAGCAGCGCTAAGTGGTTTCTAAGTTTTTTGTGTATCAAGGAACTGAGTATTTTCTAAACCAATTAAGACACTAACGAGTAAAAAAATCTGAGAAAAGATCATCTGGATGTTAAAAACTTGTAATATCCTGCGTTAAATTGGACAGCCACAACCAAAAATGTTCAGTTTCCTCCTCTGAAAAGGAACATACTGGAATTTTTATTTGTTTCCAGTTCTACGACAAATATCAGTCCCCTGCTTTTGCTTTTTTTTTTTTTTTTTGTTTACATTCTGTATTTGCCCAACTGTTAATTTCTTGTATTTAATTAAAAATGTTGTATCTTCTTTTTACACTAATGTACGATGAGCCCTTGTGTTGAAGTTTTAAAAAGCACTCTTAAAAGAACACATGTTGTGCTTTTGTCTGCGATATAATTACAATCTATGACTCCTGTGGATCTTTAAGTTATAATTTGGGCATATTAAATCATTAATATTGATCTAAAATTACTTAATAAAAAGAAAAAAGTGCGCAGAGTTCCATGTTAGAAAACCGTGGTGTCCAATGGGAGCTGACGTCGCCGTAAACGTCACACTGACAAGTAGCATGTTTTGTTTTCATTTGTACCAAAGTGACCACGCAATGTTGCTGAATCCTACGTGTATCTTTGATTAACAAAAGAAAATTGGAGATTGAAGTGTGTAAATCACAGTGGGCGTGTATCGGTGATGCTGAAATCGAGGGTAGATCGGAGAAATAACGTCTTGATAAACCACAAAAACTATTCTTAAACTACAATACTGTTAAAAAAAACATGAGCAGTAATGAATAAAACAGCAGAATCAAACACTTAAGTGCTGAGTTTAGTCTGTAAGTTATTAATTCAACCTTTTACTTAATTTTACCTTTTATGTCATAAATCTCTAGCCAGGCTTGTGCCACCTAGTGCCTCCACTCAATTTCATTTCTCTCCAGTGACTAGATCAGGGGTGTGAAACTCATTTTGGTCTGGGGGTCGTATCCAACCTACTTTGATCCTAAAGGGCCGGACCAGAAAACTCATGACATATAAACCCCAAAAATAACAATAAGTTCAAATATTTGTGCAGAGAAACACAAATCTATTACAGAAATATTTTTTTAATTGATGAACTCTTTCTTTTACAAAATATTATAATATTATGAACAACCTGAAACTTAAAAAAAAAAGCAATTTCAACACAATGTTTTAACATTAACTTAAACTTGTAAACAGGAATAAGTCAAGTTTTCTTGTAAAATCCTGCACTCGGCTCCACTTTTCTCATTTTTGACATTTTTCTGATGAGGGTGTCACGGTCAACAGTCAAAACGATCGTCCTTTAAGAGCGTTTGGAAAGAGACAAGTCTTCATTTGTGCTGCTCTGGTGGGAGGGGCCACGTACAGAGACGCTGGAGACGCTGCTATGATCAGCACCGCAGAAAATTAATACGATTTTATTAGAAAATATAATTAAAATATTTTAGTAGAAAATCAGCCGAGGGCCAGATTAAAGGTCTTGGAGGGCCGGATCTGGCCCCCGGGCCGTATGTTTGACACCTGTGCACTAGACTGTTTGCAAGAACCCCGGAAGCTGTAGACAGCGCACCGACCAATCAGCTGTGAGCTGTGAAGTCATGACGTCAAACTCGTTTCGTCTGTGTCCCTTTTGTGGAACAGCACAACAGTAAACAAAGCGTCGAGACGTAGACAAAGACAGACATTCTGTGTTGGCGACGATTCCCGAGATTGAGGATTTAAAATCGGAACAAAGAGAATGTTTGGTGAATTTTATCAAGAGGAAAGACGTTATTGTCCTTATTCCTACGGGATTTGGCGCATTACATAGGTCACTACCAAACAGCAGCGATTGATTAAATAAAAAAAGCACCCGCCTACTGTCGAGCGAACAAATCCTAATGCTGCGAGGTGACACGGTTTCCACAAAGTAAAACAACGAATCAGGCTAATAAATCTCATTACACGGCCAAAAAATATAACCAAACAAGTAATATTGACCCCAAAATATAGTGTTTCAGCTTTCATTTGTTGAACGATAAGTCAATATGGGCCTACGTTTTGAATACATGAGAAAAAAGATGAGTCAAGCGTGCAAGAATCACTCCAAATACAACTTCGAGAGAAAGTAAATGAGAAGGGAAACAATTATAAAGTTTGATTCTTCTCAAATCTCTTAAGAATCTTGCGTCTTTTTTTCTTCAACACGTTTTTTATGACACTGTTGACCATTTACAAAAAAAAGTCTGATCGTTCGGTGACCACGCCCCATTACCTTTGCAATTTCAAGAATGCTGCAGTCCTCTGAAAGACTTTTTACAATTTTTGACTTCTCTTTTTAGCCCAATTTGCGTGAAGAAAAGAAGCTGCTTAATAATTATGGTGTTGATCTCTTTAAGCCACACACTGCCTTGACAAATACACATCACCAGATCTGATTAAATCCAATAATAATTCAAGTTTACACAGCTAAGAGTTGGAGAATATGCATATAAATCACAATATGGTCAAAATCCTCACTTGCCTAATACTTGAGCACACAGTGTGGTCTGTTCCTCTCACAGCAGTTCACGTTTCACCGTCTTTGAAGCTTTTTCTGACATAATAACAGAAGCTGACATCTATAATCAACACGACGAGTTTCTCAAAGAGTTTTCACAGTCGTCCATTACACAGTCACTCCTCCTCGTCAATCACACGGTCACGTAACACCTCCATACATGTGAGGGGGAAGTGTCCTGCCTGAGGACACAATTCAAAACATTTCCTGTACTTCTACTACAGGAACCTCGACAGTTGTGACAAATGAAAACTAAAATCCTTAAGGCATTTTGTATTTGCAAGAATGTTAGAAATAAACTGTTATATCTTTAGACTTTGTGGGAAATCAGAGTTTAAGGAGAACTGAAGGAACCGAGGTTTCAGAAAGAATCTTCTGTCTTCTTAAATAGAAGGTTCTGGGTTTTCTTTGTGCACAACAAGAACGAGAGGGTTAAAATTTCAGAGTCTTTAACAAAAAAGTGTTATTTTAACTATTTGAAAGTTAATGGGGGGAGCAAACATTGGTCTTGAGCCCAATATATAAAGGCTTTTAATTATTTTGTACTTTTTGATTGCCTCAGTTTTTTCAACTTTGTATTAAAGTAAGTCCCCATTTATATAACAATATAATATCTTTTCACAGACATTTTTGTCACAAAGACACTTTACAGAGCATTACATTCAGCATATATTATTCATTCACTCTATACCTGGTGTAAGCCACTGTTGTAGCCACAGCTGCCCTGGGGCAGACTGACAGAGGCGCGGCTGCCATGCCAATCGGCGCCAACAGTCCCTCTGACCACCACCATCACACACGCACACACACACGCACACGCACACACCACTTTCATACTAGGCAATGTGGGTGAAGCGTTTAGCCACTAGCACCAGTGCCCTGGACAGGTTCATTGACTGATTATATTTAATTGACCTTTAACTAGCAACTGTTCCTGGAGACCTGGAGCATGTTTTTGGTTGATGGGGGAAACCGGAGCGCATGCAAACTCCACACAGAAAGGCCCGGGCGACCCAGGGATCGAACCCGGAGCCTTCTTGCTGTGAGGCAGGAGTGCTAGCCACTCAGCCACCGTGCCACCATTAAAGTTCAGATCGTGTTTGTGTCCGTGGCATAACAACAAACAGAGATGACAAAAAAGTTGATAGCAGCTGAAGTGTGTGTTTTCTTCCAGTCGACGTAAAGATGTTGGTGTTCCTGTCCAATCAGAACCCTTCCCCACCTCCAGACACTAAATGGAATTAAATAAAGACGATTTAACGTGTTTTCCATGTAAACCTCAATTCAGAATCATTATTTCCATGTAAACTCGAAGGAGAATATTTTAATTATGAACAAATTAATTCGGAATTAAAAAACATCATGTAAACGTGGCCAGTGTTGGTTGGTTCTTCCTGTTATTGACCAATGGCTGTTTCACTGATTTGATTTTCCAACTTTCTTTCCTGTGAGGCGACCGCTGCGGTGACTTTGGGCTAAAATAAAAATAACTTAAACTGGAACGAACTGAAATAGCCTATTAAATACAAGAATAAGGATTGTATGAAAGAATGAAGAGAGAAAAGCTGACTACAGGTTTCTAGAAGCTCATGTCAGAGATCATGAGGGGACTAAAACAATCAGTGGCGTCTTTAGTAAACTTCCTCCTAAAGTCGGTCAGAAAGAGTGAAAAGCAGCAGGCCTCTGTCATGCGGTTGTGCCCATGATTAGAGCCGTGCCAACCCCAGTGCCCCAAACAGATCCTCCAGTCTTACAACAGCACCACCGCGGGCAGGAGCTGTGCCCTTCTGCAGCTCCACAGCCACTTTCCCAGGGCTCGGGGAGGAAAACAGAAAACAGAATCAAAGATATTCGGGGGATTTATATAAAAGCCGCGTCCGTTAGCGATGTGGCGCTCGATCATGGGAGTCAGACACAAACAAGGGCACTCTGGGTAATTACCGCTAACGACCGTGGCGCTCGTTAGAGTGGCTCCCCGGTGCCAACACCCAGAGAGTGACATCAGAGCGGGCTGTGGTGTACTTTCACACAGTGTGGGGAAGGCTGAAGGCTCTCACAGCACGACACACAGGCTGAACCAGACTAACTCACAAGTGTCCAACTCTACGGGACTTTCTTTAGAGCTTTTTCATTAAAGACGCACTTTGTAACATTTCTTTAAGTTAATACTTGACACAAATGACATTAAACTTACCTGGGGTTGTATGTTTAAAGGTATTATGGTGCCAATAAAGCAAAAAACATCACAAATAAATAACGAAACTAGTCCTCTACTTCGACGTCGTTTAAATCCAGACTCAAAACGGTTCTGTTTTAGCTGCAGATGACTGAAAGGTTTTCATTTTTCATTCCGCACTCTTCTCTTCTAATTTAATGTCTCTCTCTTTTAATTTTATGCTGATCATTTATGTTTTGATTTGTTTGTATTGTGATTTTGATGTATTTCTTATACCTTAATAAGCTTGCCTTGCCTGTTTTTTTTCCTCAATGGACTAAATTATCCGTTCTGGATAATGATAATTAATGATGTATCTGATAATAACAGATCCCAGTGTAAATAATAATAATGCATCAGGTCTATATAGCTCTTTTCTGGACATTTAAAGACACCTTATCATTACACATTACATTTAAAAGACACCTTACAGATCATTACCACCACCGAGTGTGGAGTGAACGAATAAACTACTATTGTAGCCACAGTTGCCCTGGGGCAGACTGACGGAAGTGAGGTTGCCAATCTGCACCATCGGCTCCTCTGACCACCACCACCACCACTCATGCACACACACACCACTTTCAGGCTTTTCAGGTCTGAACAGAAAACGCAAAAGTGGCGTCGCGTCTTCACTTTTTATCCCGCGTTTAGACGAGTGTTTTCAGGAGGAAATCTGTGTGCATAAAGTCACGCAAAAGTAGGGGTGTGCAAAAATATCGGAATATCGATATATCGTATCGTTTAATGTGATGATACAGTATCGATATCGTGGGCTACTGTATCGATACATCACCAAGAGTATTTTTATGTGTGTTTTACTAAATTATTTTGTTACAGCGCTACAGGAAACTCATTTACGCGACACATTTGACATTTTCACTGTTTTGTGGGTTAAAATGTTTGAGTTTCATATGAATTTTGCACAAGAAGTAGTTTAACAAACACTTTTACTATCACAGCCATGATTTAGACTTTATTTTTTATTGAACTGTATCGAATCGATTTGAAATATATCATATCGAATCGAAAGTTCAGTGTATCGAGGAATGTATCGTATCGTGGCCTGTGTATCGAGGTGTGTATCGTATCGGCAACTTCTTAATGATACCCAGCCCTACGCAAAAGTGTGTGGAATTCGAGTGTGTGTGCATGCCATCCAACATGTTTGTTACACCACTAGTAGTAGGTATTGTTCAAGTACCGGTACCTGAATTGACCTGAGTGGTTAGAATTCATGCTCCTCAGAGAGACGTTTCCGTGTTCTGATCTGTCTGTGTGGAGTTTGCATGTTCTCCCTGTGTCCGGGTGGGTTTCCTCTGGGCTCTCTTCCCCATATCAGCCCAAAACATGCACAACAGGCCAAATCCTCCAGCTGAGGTAGTCCTGACCAAGACCATGATCTGGAGTAGGGACGGGCATTCGATGAAATTTTCTTAATCGATCGTCGGAAGAATTAACATCGATTATCAATTAATCATTAACGTTTTTATATTAAAATGATCATCATTATTATTACTATCTGCACTACTAATCTGCATAAATAAATTCAACTTTACGACATATAAACCATAACAACTCTAGAGCCACATCAGCCCGTTTGACATTATAATGTGTTTAATTCAGTTTTGTTCAAATCTCACAGAAACTAAACTTAAAACCGCATCGCTAATTTGCATAAACTAAGCGAAGATAAAACTCCAGCTCTTGTGTCGCTGATGTGGTTCAATTTCTGTCAGATTAAAAGACACGACTCAGGTGAATACAGGTTAGTGTGACCAGATTTGTGTTTGTCAAAACCAGGACACAGCGTACGGGGGGAGGGAGGTGGGGACTCGTCATCCACATTGAACGACTCTCACCTGGAAAAACTTTTTCCCACTGGACACAGAAACATATGTGCTGCTTTATACACTGTGCACATGGACTCACACTTGTCCCGAACGCAACGGAAAGCGTGGAATTTCTTGTACAAATCATCGTTAAATCCACATTTGTGCTTGACTGACTGTGTCTCGCTCCTTCTGATGCAGAGCTACATGTACACACCTGTGTGGTCACACTACGCACAGCAACCTACATTCGGTTTGTCGATTAAAATTAACGTAATCGATGAAATTCTTAATGATCAATTTTCGATTAATCATGCCCATCCCTAATCTGGAGATGGTCCCTGAGCTCCTCCTGACAGGTTTACCCAGACCGAAGAATCGCTCATATGCAGAAAATCGATATCTTGTGAGGGAAATGCATATCAAAAGTATATCTTCTTCTTTTTTTGTTAATTAACGCAATAAGGGATTAAACGTTCTCCAGACCCACCAGAATCCTACCTCAGCATCAGTGAGAAACGAACACTTCAGAATTACACCGACTTCATCTATGAGGTTTTTCAGCTATGGATTTGGAACCAAGATATACCTAGACAAATATTTCTCCACCACGAACCCTGAGTATCTGTTGTAAATACACAGAGAGGTGTGCAGGTACCAGCTAAGACCAATGCTAATGCTTTAATTCAGGAGTATTTCCATGTGTCAGGTTTTACTGCTGTGACCCGGCGTGAGTGAGAAAATCTTTATCTCAGAGTGACCACAGAGATTTCCATATTTCACTCGTCCGTAAAAGCCGTATGCTTCTGTACAAAAGCCCTCGTTGGTGTTACACGGTCTGACGCCTTCTGTTTACATGTACATTTGCATTTTTTTACAGCGCATAAAAATTACCACCCACTGTTTTAAAGCTGCACTGTGTAACATTTCTGGTGGAGGGTTTGTCAAACATGAAATATATGATTATGTGCATATATCAGGTTTGGACCTGTGAACTTTAATATTTACATATTGTAAATATTGGGTTCCTACCTCACTGAACAGCCATTCATTCACTGTTTATTGTTTGTCTATAGACCTTTTTCACAGCGGCCAGAAGTGTCCTGCTTTAGGTTTGCGGAACTTCCAGTTAATGGTTTTCTGTGTCAAAATGTGTGTGTAAATGTGTGTAAATGTGTGTCGTTTTCTCCAGCAGCTTCATAAATCTGCCCCATCACCAAATCTTCATCCAACAAGCTCCACAAAGGATAAACATTCTAACATGAACAATTTATCCACAACTATGGTCACATTTTTGGTAAATGGTCACGTTTTCCACCTTCAAGGCGCTCAAAGCTCTTTACAACAAGGAACCACTCACCCGTTCACACACCAGTGTACGCAGACACTAGGGGCGAGGTGGGTTAAGTGTCTTGCCCAAGGACACAATGTGGGAGCTGGAGTCACACCAGCCAACCTGTGGGTCATTGGATCTGACCTCTCAATTATGTTTTATTTCAAAAGCGGGATTCAAACTGCCAACCTTCAGATCAGTGGACGAACGCTCTACAAAACTGAGCTACTGCCTATCAAGATAAGAAAGACGAAAACTTAAAGGAAACAACGACGACGCATTAGTGACACACTGAACAAAACTATCGTTATGGTCATGAATAAAACAGAAGGATTCTACAATTAAAATTAAAAATAGATTCCATGATGTCGATATTAGCACAGATAGATTTGTGCAGTTCGAATTAGAAACATCTCTAACATACCGTAACATTAGTTTTGCTCAGTAGTTCACCAATGTTCTTCGTTGTTGGAATGCTTATCCCTTGTGGACCTTGTTGGTTGAAGACTCAGATATTTACGCACGCATGCTGACAAAGAAAACCATTAACCGGTAGTTCCACAAACCTACAGCAGGACACTTGGGCCTAATGTTTACTCTTTAATACATGGTACCATCTAAGGCAACCTTCAGTCTGTGCCTCCTCTCTCCCTGAGTCATACTTAGTCCTTCTGGTTTTCTAGCCCGTCGTTCTTATTACATTATTACACTGCATTATTACCTTGTTATTATGGTACAGTGCAGGGGTGTCAAACTCATTTTGGTCCGGGGGCCGTATCCAACCAACTTTGATCCCAAAGGGGCCGGATCAGAAAACTCATGTCATATAAACCCCAAAAATAACAATAAGTTCAAATATTTGTGCAGAGAAACACAAATCTATTACAGAAATCTTTTTTTAATTGATGAACTCTTTCTTTTACAAAATATTATAATATTATGAACAACCTGAAACTTTAAGAAAAAATTTATTTCAACACAAAGTTTTAACATTAACTTGTATGCAAATAAGAAAAAGTCAATTTTTCTTACACAATCCTGCACTCGGCTCCACTTTTCTCATTTTTGACATTTTGTTGATGAGTGTGTCAAGGTCAACAGTCAAAACGATCGTCCTTTAAGAGCGTTTGGAAAGAGACAAGTCTTCATTTGTGCTGCTCTGGTGGGAGGGGCCACGTACAGAGACGCTGCTGTGATAAACACCACAGAAAATTACCAAGATTTTAATAGAAAATATAATTAAAATATTTTAGTAGAAAATCCGCCAAGGGCCAGATTAAAGGTCTTGGAGGGCCAGATACAGCCCCCGGGCCGTATGTTTGACACCCGTGGTATAGGGTGACCATATTTCCGTTTGCGAGGTGAGAGTAGCTCAATGTGGGTTTTCACTGTGCACATGGCCTCCCACTTGTCCCAACCGGGACAGAAAATGGGGAATTTTTTGTCCAAAGACGCCCAGAACAGTACGCAAAAAACTGATATGTTCGAGGAAAAATGGATGTTTGGTCACCCTATTATGGCATAATTATTAGTATAATTATAATTATTTATTACTGGTTTCTTTGTATTTAGGCAGTACTCAGCGGTGCTTATTACTACTCTATGCAGGGTATTTGCTACAGAAGTTTCAGTTTATTTATTTATTTATTTTTTTTTTTTTTTGATGCTCCAAGTCTCCCCTTCCCTTGCTCCCTGTGAAGTCACTCCCCCTACAGAGCATCATCACAACACACGATAATGAAACGACTGCACATCGGATCAGGTTTGTGAAGTTGTAGTGATGAAGAACTGCGTTGTGGAGGCTGGCAGGAGCACGGGTGACGAAGGTTTGTGGGCCGAGTTTTAGACAGCTAACCATAAAGAGGCTTTGAATAAGGCCTGGGAGAGATCACTAAATTACTCAAACACGAATGGATGACATTTAAAACCACTTCAAGCATGTTTTTGACGAGGAAACAACATTATAACACAGCAGAAAGCTCCAAGAGGTCGATTTCGCATAACACCCCCTATTTAGGACCGTAAAAATCAAGTCCCGCTTCTTTAAGTGCGGTGAAGACTGAGAAGCTGGAACCGTGAGTGAGTTTGTTGTTGCTTTTTAAAGGCGATGATGAGTGGGCAGCGGAGGTCTGACGCTCAAGTGCCAAACCCAGTGACGCACAGGCTGTACACAGGCCCTGGTGTTAAACATGCCACGGCTCAAAACACGCACACGGACTTTTCAATCACAGGGAAATTACAGAGCGAATCCAGGAAACGGACACCGAGCTACATGCAGCCGGCCAACAGCGCACAGGCTTAAGACTTCAAATGACTGCAGGAGTGTGAGATAATCCCAGTTTCCCATACAAAAGTACGTCAGACGGCAAACCACTTTCACTGAGATATTTGGCTGACAAAACATTTTATTTAGATTATAAGGATTTAAAAGAGGCGACAGCAGAAAGGAAAAGTGAGTTAGATGAAGTTTGGGTATTTACTAGGGATGTCCCGATCACATTTTTTTGCCCCCGAGTAAGAGTCATTTGATTCTGACTATCTGCCGATACCGAGTCCCGATCCGATATTTCTATAAAAATCATAAAATTAACTAAGAGCAAAGAATAAGATCCAGGATGTTTGTGGGATCAGATTGTGTTGATTTCATGTGAAGTATTTGACTGAACTTGTGAAAAATCAAATGTCCAAATCTTTCATTTTATTCACTTTTCTAACCATGAACCATCATTATTGAAAATCTTGACTTTTACCACAGTTTGGTCTTGGAATGTGTAACTTAGTAAACTTAATGAACTGGACAAAACAGGAACCAGACCAGAACCAGATCAGACCTGAGACTCGACTCTGCACAATCTACACTTTGTATTTTTGATATTATATGTTTGCACGTGTGTTATATTTGAAACATTTAGGCTCGTCTATGAAATCCAAATAATAAAAAATCTTACCAAATAAAAACGAAATGACAGAAGCCCCACAGCCCCTGCTCCCCCGCACCAACACCGCATCCACAAACCCACAGCGGAGAAACACCGCAACATCACTCCCACCGCTCAATAGACACTCCTCGCTGCTATTCCCACCCTCGCCGCCAAAAGTGCCAACTCTGTTGCGCAACATGCAAATAAAAAGCACCGTGCGACGACGCCATCGGTCGCGCAGGTGTGAACACGAACCACAGATCCACAGGTAACAGCGCCCGAGCACGACACGACCCAAAAGTCCCAGCATGAGTGTGTCTCTAGTACAACAGACACTGGGACAGAGAGATGCGCTGATGAGATGTCCCTGAACAAATCCTCCGTTTAAAAAAATAAAAACTGTTGTTGTGTGTTATATATGTATATTATTTATCCAATACCTGATTGGAACATAACGGCCGAGTCTGGATCGAGTCCATAGTCACGTGATCGGCGCAGATTTTCGATCACGTGATGGGATCGGGACAACCCTAGTATTTACCTTCAAGTACATTTGTCTTCCCTTGCTTTTTGTTTCTTAATTTTGCTATTAATACTCTCCCTTTTGTCACTTAATGAAGTGTTATACATCATTTTTTTCAGTACAACCTGTTATTTTACAATCTGCACAATGTAGTTGTGTCATATGGCCATAATAAAAGCTATAGGACCAGAAATAAAACTTTTTGGACATAAAAAAAATCTTAATTTAGGGCCTTAGCTACAAAAGTGTAAAATATCAATTCTGTAAGTAAACTAAAAATATCCTTATTTACGAAAGCTGAGAGAGCTCATAACAAACACAAACACTGCAACAAATACCAACGCGACAACACAAATGTAAACGTGACAAACAAAAAGCCACAAACTGTAGGACCAAAGACGAAAAACATCCTGACTTTCACCTGTCGGATGCAGAGTTGACTGACTGCAGGTGCCTAATGACTCTGGGTGTTTTTGAGGAGCCACGATGGACGAGTGTGACTCAAATGTTTGTTACTGCACGAGTGAACACTTTGGAGAACTTTAACGTACAGTTTTATCTGCAGACTGAACAAATCTGACAATGAAACAATAATGTCACTCACAAATTTGAGATTCAGAGCAACACGACATCAGTCCAACATGTGGAGAAACTGGTACATCTGTCTTTTAAAAATATAAATGTTTCAAAATCATTTTGCCTTGTCCATTTTCAAAAGAAACAGAAAACGCACAGCAAAATTCTTGTAGAGGTGCAAATGCAACGAGCAGCAAGACAAAAGCGAAAAAATGTATAGCACACTCAGATTGTCCAAAAGCCTTTTTAATTTTCAAAATAACGTTTCGGCATCAGATATTTTTCTTGCTTCCTGTGGTCCAAAGCAAAAAAAAAAATCTGATGAAGGCTTTTTTTGCCGAAACGTTATTTTGAAAATAAAAAAAGGCTTTTGGACATTTTTTCACTTTTTTCTTGCCTTGTCTGTTTTAACAATGGACCATGAATCCGGAATAAAGACTAATTGAATATTTATGTTGAAAATGACATAATAAAAAAGTTATGTTTATATTCACCAATTATTTTTCATGATTTAAATTGAGTTTGAAATAAACACCAATGTAGTGTCAAAGTCTGTAATATCTATCATCATCGTTAGAGCACTTCTGTCCATGTTTGTTGGATTTTTTTAACCAGACGTGACTGTAAAACCCGCCTCCAGTGCAGGGGTTTGGCGGTCACCCTCTGAGCAGCGAGGAGAGTGACAGGGACAGTGTAGAGTGCCCTCTCCTGGCAGCAGAGAGACACAGGAGGTTCACTAGGCCTGATGAATGTACGTGTGTGTTAAGCCTCTGATAATATGAAAATAAAGCGAGACAAACCCATTAAAACATTTTTTAAAGAGACGGAATCACTAAAAGGTCTCAGCTGCAACAAATAAATAACAGAATGAACCAATAATTATCCACAGGAGTTAATTATTCAACCCTCTGCAGCTCAAATGTTGATATATTACAATAAAAATAACAAAAATCTCCCCAATTTTGCAAAGAAAAAGCTCCGAAAATATATAGTTTCAGCTTTCATACACTGTCGACACAGTGATTATCATGACGGAGCTGTGTGTGTGTGTGTGTGTTTGTATGTTTTTGTGTGTGATTTGTGTGTGTGTGCACGTCTATGTGTGTGTCTGTGTGTTTTTTGTGTGTGTGTGTGTGTGTGTGTGTGTGTGCGTGTGTGTCTGTGTGTCTGTGTGTGTTTTGTGTGTGTCTGTATGTGTGTCTGTGTTTTTGTGTGCGTTTTTGTGTGTGCGTGCGTCTGTGTGTGTGTCTGTCTGTCTGTGTGTGTTTTGTGTGTGTCTGTGCATGTGTGCGTGTGTCTGTGTTTTGTGTGTGTGTGTTTTTGTGTGTGTGTCTGTGTGTTTTTGTGTGTGTGCGTCTGTGTGTGTCTGTGTGCACGTATGTGTGTGTGTCTGTGTTTTTGTGCGTGTGTGTGTGTGCATGTGTGCGTCTGTGTGTTTTTGTGTGTCTGTGTGTGTGTATGTGTGTGTTTATGTGTATGTGTTTGTGTGTATGTGTCTGTATTTTTGTGCATGCATGTGCGCGTGCGTGCGTATGTGTGTGTGTCTGTGTTTTTGTGCGTGTGTGTGTGTGTGCATGCGTGTGCGTTTATGCTTGTGTACATGTGTGTGTGGGTGTGTGTGTGTCTCTCTTGTGTGTCTGTGTGTGTGTTTTTGTGCATGTGTGTGTGTGTGTGTGTGTGTACATGTGTGTATGTGTGTCTGTGTGTGTGTTTTTGTGCATGTATGTGTCTGTGTGTGTGTGTTTTTGTGCATGTGTGTGTGTGTGTGTGTGTGTGTGTGTGTACATGTGTGTGTGTGTGTAGGGGACAGGGGAGGACACGTCTGTACAAAAGGAGGAAGTGTCTTTACGAGCGTTTTTTTCTCTCAGGTTAATCCGGGGTAAACAAGGACGGCCATCTTCTGTGACCTCCGACCCCCGCGCCGACATCAGAGGAAGTGTCGCGCACCAGGCGAACGAGCCGATCCCCGATAAAGACCGAGACCAGAGCAGAGACTCAAAACAGCTTTTATTTACTTAAAACTAAAATAAAATGAAACAAAATTAATCCAAATGTGTTATGGGGCTGTTATTAATCCCTCAAGTAAATACAGAATAAATCAGTATAACGAAAATTCCAAACATTCTGTGACTTTCTGGGCGACTATGATCACTAAATAAACTTATTACAACAATGAATGAATGAATAAATGAATAAAATGACATTAACGAATGTTCTTGATTCTGTTTAGGAGCTTGATTTTCAATTAAAAAAAGCTCCAGCAAAGTCACTTCTTTCTGGTCATGTTGTGTTCATTCATAAATTTTGAGCCTTCTTTAATCATTATTATTAGTTTGTACGACCATAAACAAAAACAAAAATAGGATCTTTAAAAAATGAAGATAAGAATTAAAAAAAGAAATATTTCTGTTTGAGGGATTAGTTTATGGAACAATCTGAGTGATGTGTTTAAAAACAGTATAGAACATTATAGAAGCCTTAAAAAAAAAAATGTTTTGAAAGATACAGAGCTCTGGAATTAATTAATTACGTGTTCAGTTTAGTTTGTTTTAATTTACTGTATATTTTGTCCCTTATTTATATATTAAGTCGAAAGTGAAATGGTAAACACAAACTTGCCGTTCTTTCTTTTAATTCTGTCATTGTTTAAAAGGATCTAGTGGTATAAGTACTTTTTACTTCAGTCTAAACCAGGCATGTCCAAACTATGGCCCGGGGGCCAAATGCGGCCCTCAGACAAATTTTTCTTGGCGCTCTCACTTCCAGGTGAATTGGCCCAAATTACCTTGCATCAAAGAAAAATTAACTTTTTATTGCAAGTTTTTTGAAAATCTACCTTGATAAAGCTAATATTTAATATTTAGTTTGTGGTTTTAAGGATCTTATCATGAATAAAGTCTGATGTTTCATTCTAACGTGTTAAACATGCACAAATTTCAATTATTCCCTGTACTGAGCGTCAATCTACGGCCCTCAGTCGGCCCTCTGCTTTGTCTGTGTTTAGATATGTGGCCCTTGATGATAAAAGTTTGGACACCCCTGGTCTGAACCCTTTCTGTCATGATCTATGGAGCTGTAGTCTATGTTTCTTTTTGTTTGGCTGCAAAATGACAGAATAAAAACAACAACTACAACAACTACTACTATTTCAAGCTCAGTGTAAAGTCTAATCTGACTAACAGAGCTTCAGACAGAGCAGGGCCTACAGTTAACTTCACACTCCCGTGGAATGTTAATGGTATCATCTGCAAATGATCAATACATAAATATCTAATTTCATGTTTTAGGATTTCAATTTAAGTTGAGGAGGAAACACACACACAGGCCTGCAACGATGAACAATGATCTCACAGCACCACACATTAAAACCATAGAGCTTTCCATAGATTTGCCATGGTAGGCTCTGGCTGTTCCCGGTAGAGGCTCTGGCTCTTCCCGGTAGAGGCTCTGGCTCTTCCCGGTAGAGGCTCTGGCTCTTCCCGGTAGAGGCTCTGGCTCTTCCCGGTAGAGGCTCTGGCTCTTCCCGGTAGAGGCTCTGGCTCTTCCCGGTAGAGAGGCTCTGGCTCTCCCGGGAGGCTCTCTTCCCGGTAGAGGCTCTGGCTCTTCCCGGTAGAGGCTCTGGCTCTTCCCGGGAGGCTCTGCTGTGTGTGTGGGCTGCATGTGTGTTAGTTTGGACAGTGCTTTTCGGCTCTGACTCTTGTAAAACTCTGTGTCTGTGTGAGGACAAACAGCACAGGAGAGACACTCTGTGATCTCACCATCTGCACTCCACCTGAGCACACACACACACACAGACACACACAGACACACACACAGACACACACACAGACACACACACAGCACACACAGACACACACGCACACAGACACACACACGCACACACACACACGACACACACACACGCACAGACACACACACAGACACACACAGACACACACACACACGACACACACGCACAGACACACACACAGACACACACACAGCACACACACACACACACACAGCACACACACACAGACACACACACAGACACACACAGCACACACACACACGCACAGACACACACACACAGCACACACACACACAGCACACACAGACACACACACACACACAGACACACACACACAGCACAGACACACACACGCACAGACACACACACGCACAGACACACACACACACACACAGCACACACACACACACACACACACACACAGACACACACACACACACACACAGCACACACACACACACACACACACACACACAGCACACACACACACACACACAGCACACACAGACACACACACACACACACACACACAGACACACACACACACACACACACAGACACACACACACACAGACACACACACACACACACACACACACAGACACACACACACACACACACACAGACACACACACACACACAGCACACACACACACACACACACACAGCACACACACACACACACACACAGCACACACACACACACACACAGACACACACACACACAGACACACACACACACACAGACAGACACACACACACAGACACACACGCACAGACACACACGCACAGACACACACAGACACACACGCACAGACACACACACACACATAGACACACACACACACACACGCACACACACAAAAGTACACGCACACAAACACACACATCATTATGTCTTAAGACCCACTTTTACACTCTGGCTTTTAACACTGCGTGAGTTCTGTGATCCTCTGTGTCTTTTTGTTTTTTTTACTTAATTAATTTATTTTATATATATGTATTTTTTAATAATTTTTAGTTTTATGCATTTTAACACTTTATTTATTGCTACTTACTTGCTACTGCCATAGAAAAGTGGATAGGCAGAAGATGTTTTTTTTTTTTTTTTAATTGCATCTGTGTTTGTTTACATGTCACTTTTCGCAGAGAAAATAAGTCCAGCGGCAGAAATATCTATTAATTAGTGAGAGTGATATGAGTCCTGCTGTGATACGCTCCTCTGTGAGCTCATGGAGATAACAACAGCTCGGAGCAGTGAGAACAGCCGAAAGAGTCTGTAAAACTTCTGTCACTGTCACAGTCCTGACTGAAGGTCAGTGCAGATTCTGTGTGTGTTTTGGAGCGGAGTTGATTTCGTGTTTTCCTCGTATGAGTAACATCAGCGCCCTGACAGAGCTCCTCAGTTTCATACAAATTGTTTTGCTCCCAGTGATCCTCAACCTCATGTGCGCCAAGAACCAGTTTTATGATCCACAATATTTCACGAACAGGATGAGACACGGTCCTGGTCCTGTTTTTGTCCGGTTTTAGACCTGGCTTAGACCTGGTTTAGATCTGATTTAGATCTGATTTAGACCTGGTTTTAGTTCTGGTTTAGACCTGGTTAAATCCTGTTTTAGTCCTCGGATTAGACCTGTTTTAGACCAAGTTTAGACCTGGTTAAATCCTGTTTTAGTCCTGATTTTAAACCTGGTTTTAGTTCTGGTTTAGACCTGGTTTAGACCTGGTTTAGACCTGGTTTAGACCTGGTTTAGACCTGGTTTAGACCTGGTTTAGACCTGGTTTAGACCTGGTTTAGACCTGGCATTAGTTCTGGTTTAGACCTGGTATTAGTTCTGGTTTAGAACTGGTTAAATCCTGTTTTAGTCCTGATTTTAGACCTGGTTTAAGTTCTGGTTTAGACCTGGTTTTAGTTCTGGTTTAGACCTGGTTTAGACCTGGTTTTAGACCTGGTTTAGACCTGGTTTAAGTTCTGGTTTAGACCTGGGTTTAGACCTGGTTTAGACCTGGTTTAGACCTGGTTTAAGTTCTGGTTTAGACCTGGTTTTAGTTCTGGTTTAGACCTGGTTTTAGTTCTGGTTTAGACCTGGTTTTAGTTCTGGTTTAGACCTGGTATTAGTTCTGGTTTAGACCTGGTTAAATCCTGTTTTAGTCCTGATTTTAGACCTGTTTTAGAGGCACGGGAAACACGGGAGGAGGCAAAGTCCATGCGACGTACGGGAGGAGGCCTGGTATCCGTAATCCGAGGGTTGGGGACCCCTGTTTTGTTTTGTTTTGTTTTTTTTTTCCAATATTTCTAACATTACAGCAGTGACCACACCTTATGAAAAAACTAGTTTGCAATAAAAAAAAATAATTCCATAACTCGCTAATAACACAATATTTTTGACAGCACTAGAATTTATTATTACCATTTATATTTCTTTCTCTGTTATTATATTATCTTGTGATGTATGAGCTTCTGTGTCCAAATAATTCCTCTTGTGGATGAGTAAAGTTCGTCTAAGTCCAGAGTGACGAGTCTTGTCTGTTGAGCGGAGGTTTAAACGGACTGAACCTGACGCAGACTCTGTGACGGACACTTTTACAGCCGCTGTCTCGTCCGTATCTTATCAGACTCCTCTCCTCCTCGCTCCGGCTCGGCTGCGCTCCTCGCTCTTTATGACTCTTTATCTCACATGAAAGACACTGGCAGAGGACGGACGCCATTACGGCTCCATCAACATGAAACAGGCTGACGTGGGCTTGTCCGGCGCGGTTTGGCCCGGCGCGGTACGGCCCATTAAAGAGGAGTCTGGCCAGTGTCAGGGAGCGTCAGCGTAATGAGACTTCAAACCTTCACCTTGTCTCCAGACGGCGGTCAAAGGCAGCAGTAAAAACCCAAGAGCACTCAGTAATAACGACGTGTCCCTACGCCAAACGCCGGGGCCCTAACCGCCACTTAGCCCCGAGGAGGAGAGGTCAGGTACACACCGAGACCTCACAGGGACCTCACAGAGAACAGAGACCACAAAGAGACCTCACAGGGACCTCACAAGGACCTCACAGAGAACAGACCACAAAGAGACCTCACAGGGACCTCACAGAGAACAGACCACAAAGAGACCTCACAGGGACTTCACAGAGAACAGAGACCACAAAGAGACCTCACAGAGAGAACAGACCACAAAGAGACCTCACAGGGACCTCACAGAGAGAACAGAGACCACAAAGAGACCTCACAGGGACCTCACAGAGAACAGAGACCACAAAGAGACCTCAAAAAGACCTCACAGAGAACAGACCACAAAGAGACCTCACAAGGACCTCACAGGGACCTCACAAGGACCTTACAGGAAACAGAGACCACAAAGAGACCTCACAAGGACCTTACAGGGACCTCACAGAGAATAGAGACCACACAGAGACCTCACAGGGACCACACAGAGAACAGACCACAAAGAGACCTCACAGGGACCTCACAGAGAACAGAGACCACAAAGAGACCTCACAGGGACCTCACAGAGAACAGAGACCACAAAGAGACCTCAAGACCTCACAGAGAACAGAGACCACAAAGAGACCTCACAAGGACCTCACAGGGACCTCACAAAGACCTTACAGGAAACAGAGACCACAAAGAGACCTCACAAGGACCTTACAGGGACCTCACAGAGACCTCACAGGGACCACACACAGAGAACAGACCACAAAGGAGACCTCACAGGGACTTCACAGAGAACAGAGACCACAAAGAGACCTCACAGAGAACAGACCACAAAGAGACCTCACAGGGACCTCACAGAGAACAGAGACCACAAAGAGACCTCACAGGGACCTCACAGAGAACAGAGACCACAAAGAGACCTCAAAAAGACCTCACAGAGAACAGACCACAAAGAGACCTCACAAGGACCTCACAGGGACCTCACAAGGACCTTACAGGAAACAGAGACCACAAAGAGACCTCACAAGGACCTTACAGGGACCTCACAGAGAATAGAGACCACACAGAGACCTCACAGGGACCACACAGAGAACAGACCACAAAGAGACCTCACAGGGACTTCACAGAGAACAGAGACCACAAAGAGACCTCACAGGGACCTCACAGGGACCACACAGAGAATAGACCACAAAGAGACCTCACAGGGACTTCACAGAGAACAGAGACCACAAAGAGACCTCACAGGGACCTCACAGAGAACAGAGACCACAAAGAGACCTCACAAGGACCTTACAGGGACCTCACAGAGAATAGAGACCACACAGGGACCTCAGAGGGACCAAACCTCACAGAAACTTCACAGGGACCTCACAGGGACCTCACAGAGACCTCACAGAGAACAGAGACCACAAAAAGACCTCACAGGGACCACAAAGAGACCTCACAAGGACCTCACAGAGAACAGAGACCACAAAGACACCTCACAAGGACCTTACAGGGACCTCACAGAGAATAGAGACCACACAGGGACCTGAGAGGGACCAAACCTCACAGAAACTTCACAGAGAACAGAGACCACAAAAAGACCCCACAGGGACCACAAAGAGACCTCACGAGGACCTCACAGGGACCTCACAGGGACCTTACAGAAAACAGGTTAGATACAGACTGAGACCTCACAGGGACCTCACAAGGAATTCACAGGGACCTCAGAGACCTCATAGAGACCTCAGAGAGCTCACATAGAACAAGTTAGATACAGACTGAGACCTCAGAGACCTCACAGAGATCTCAGAGAGACCTCACAGAGCAGAGAGCTCACAGGGACCTCACGGGAACCTCACAGAGACCTCATGGGAACCTCACAGAGACCTCATGGGAACCTCACAGAGACCTCATGGGAACCTCACAGAGAGCAGGTTAGATACAGACTGAGACCTCACACAGACCTCACAGGGACCTCACAGATTAAATACAAACTGAGACACCTCACAGAGACCCCAGAGACTTCACAGGGACCAGGTTACGTACAGACTGAGAGACCTTACAGCAGGAGTCTCCAACCATTTTCCTCCGGTGAGCAAACAAAAAATGCCAGAGCGCTACTCGTTTTAACTGCTGCAAGAAACTGAGACAATTACTAGAAACTCGAGGGCGAGCATTTGGATACAGTTAGGCGCCAAAAAACATAAATGATTGTCCAATTTTTAATGCACAAAGTTGGGCTTCAAAATGACACATGTACAATGGTAAGAGGCATGTAATAAACCAAAATTTAGTTATTCAGCACAATGGTTTAACTCTGAAATCCTTTGGTGAGCTACTTGGAAGAGGGTGAAGAGCTACTGGTAGCTTCCGAGCCCCCTGCCTCACAGAGAACAGACCTCACAGAGAACAGACCTCACAGAGAACAGACCTCACAGAGAACAGACCCCACAGAGAATACACCTAATAGAGACCTGACAGAGACCTCACACAGCAGATATGCACAGGTTTGACAAACACAAGAAGAGGCCCAGGGTTGAAATGCTTAAACTCTGATGCTCCGGAGAGATAAAACAGGGCCGCAGCTCAGAACTCAAATCTTTCAAATCTACTCAGTCTCCAGCTCAGTTATCACAATGTTTGAAGAGACAAATATTGAAGGTACTGCCACACAGCACTGAAACAAAAAGGCCCGTCTAATTTATACTAATCAAGTTCTGTTTATAAAAGTTTAAATTAAAAATAAAGTAAAACTAAAACATTATAAAAGGTAAGGATTCCTCACAAAATGTTATATCCGACTCAACAACAGTCACATCTGTTCTAGGGCTGAGCAAAAAAATAGATTGAAGTTCAAACCGATTAGTTTGGAGAAAAATCGATTTATATTTTCCTCACTTTCTTGCATTGGAAATTGTAATGGAAATGCACGACAGACCTCTCATTGCAGTCACAGGGGCAGAGTTTAACACAGCGACATGCAGCTGATGCTCTGAAATCAGTAACGTCAAATTAAATGTCGGAGCTGCATGTTTAATGTAACGTTTGTTTTATCTCATTCGTTAAAGATTTCCCCCAATGGGTTACATATGAACAGCACTTCTCAATAGAATCTTTTTAGTTCTAATTATTTTTTGTAGTTTGCAGAACATTTTCAGTAGAGGGGGGTTGACAAAAAAAATATATCATTTTAATTTCAGATAAAATTGCCCAGCCCTAGTCTGTTCAATCGCAATAGTGGAAACAACTCTGAATACTGTTTAAACGATAATGTGACCATGAACAGCCTGACTCACTCTACAGGATCAGTCACATCTGCACACAACTGTATTTCACAGAACAAAATACAATAATAAGCAGATTTAGTGTTTAAGAGAGAGATTATCACTTTCATTTTGGAGACCACATCCACTAAAAGAAACTAAAAGAACTCAAGAGCCGCCACTTTGGAAATCCAAATGCCACAGTTTAAGTATGAGTTAGATATTTTCCACAAGGCTTAAATTATCTGCAGAGACGGCGCTCCAACGGCTTTATGGAAAAACACAACCAACCAAGAGCAAACCCTCACCTCAGAGGAGACCAGGACAAGAACTTAACACCAGTGACTCTAGTACAGGGGTCTCAAACTCAAATTACCTGGGGGCCACATTAGATAAAGTCTGAGTGAGGCTGGGCCACATTGAGTATTCGATAAACAGCAGTTGCACCAAAAAAAAAAAAAAAAAACGCGGTATGTGCACGTGTACTCGTATTAACAGATCCACTTAGACTCGTTGCTTCACAACTGCTGCAAGTTGAGTTTTGGGATGTAAGATGCGTTAATAATCTGTTGTTGAGTCTGAGACCCCTGCTCTAGTATTTGTGTTTGTGCGTTTGTGTGTGTGAGTGACACTTACCTCCTGACACTGGGGCGTCCATGAAAACTGCTCCCATCTTCTCGGCGGTCACTGCCATGTCCTTGGACACGTACGGGTCTATGGTGGACGAGTCGATCAGCAGAGTGCCCTTCTTCACTTTCCTACACAAACAACACACACACACACACATAAATATTAGGCTTAGAGCAGAAAGGCCAGAGCTGTGCATGGGCCTAGTGTGACTGACAGCATGTGTGTCTGTGTATTGTGATACTGTGTTTATTTCAGGTTCAAGTTCAGAGTTTACTGTCAATTCTTCATTTTAAAAGATCATACAAAACAATCCAAATTGTGTTTCTCACTATCCCATGAGTAATAAGTAAATAAATAAATAATTAAATAAATAAATAAATAAATATAAAAATACATTAATTAATAAAATAAAATAAAAGTGATAAAGCTTGAGATTTAAACGTTTGTAATCTTATATTTTTATCTTTCACAAACCTAGATTCAGGCAGCATTCTTTTTTTTCTTTTTTTTTTTTTTGCTGCTCATTAGTTGAATAAATGTATTTAAATGTATTGCCTGTTTGTTATTAGTAAAATGTACTACAGAGTAAATTCCCCATTATGTGGTGGTGGTAGAGGCCAAAGTCTAGATACATGTTGTGTCCAGTTTTCATTGATCCACAGGGGCCACCGTAATGTTACGTATTACTTCAGGTAAATGCCGGCTACGTTAATGATTTCTTTACAGGCGATTTTTGCCTTTAAGACGAGTTACAGTCTCAGTATCGTTTAGAGCTCCTGAGTTTAATCACAGACCAAAGAGGAGAGCTCTACTTATGACAGTCATGAGTGTTGTCACGGCGTACTTGAGGATGCCGTTGTTTCCCATGTAGGCGTCGATCACGTTGGGACTTGAAGGCAGCATGGTGATGATGCGGTCGGCTCTGTCCGCCACGTCGGCCGGAGTGTCCACCACCTGCACCAGAACACACACTTTAAACACATCTGCAGTGATGTTGAGAGAATTCTGAACGAACTGACATGTGCACGTGTGGGCGACTTGACCCATAGTAAAAAAGAGTTAATGTTGTGTCTAGGGATGGGCATGATTAGTCGATTAATCAATAATTGATCATTAAGAATTTCATCGATTACGTTAATTTTAATAGACAAATCGAATGTATGTTTCTGTGTGTATCGTGACCAAACAGGTGTGTACATGTGTCTCTGCATCAGAAGGAGCGAGACACAAACAGAAACAGTGGGTCAGTCTACAACGTACCGAAGCACAAATGTGGATTTAACGATGATTTGTACAAGAAATTCCACACTTTCCGTTGCGTTCGGGACAAGTGTGAGTCCATGTGCACAGTGTATAAAGCAGCACATATGTTTCTGTGTCCAGTGGGAAAAAGTTTTACCAGGTGAGAGTCGCTCAATGTCGATGACGAGTCCCCACCTCCCTCCCCCCGTACGGTGTCCTGGTTTTGACAAACGCAAATCTGGTCACACTAACCTGTATTCACCTGAGTCATGTCTTTTAATCCAACAGAAATTGAACCACATCAGTGACACAAGAGCTGTAGTTTTATCTTCGCTTAGTTTATGCAAATTAGTGATGTGGTTTTAAGTTTTGTTTCTGTGAGTTGAACAAAACTGAATTAAACACATTATAATGTCAAACGGGCTGATGTGGCTCTAGAGTCGTTACGGTTTATATGTCGTAAAGTTGAATTTATTTATGCAGATTAGTAGTGCAGATAGTAATAATAATGATGATCATTTTAATATAAAAACGTTAATGATTAATCGATAATCGATCGTTAATTCTTCCGACGATCGATTAAGAAAATTTCATCGAATGCCCGTCCCTAGTTCTGTCAGTCCTGAAGTCAACTGCAGAAAGGAGAGAGGACAGCCTGAGTCCTCAAGGTCCGTGTACCATCCGTTCTTTTGAATTTTAATTAAGAACAAAAAACAATAAAATGTGAAAACAGTTTATGTCATTATTCTGTTTTAGTGTCAAACAAAAAAACAGATTTCGACAGTCTCATGCCTATTTCAGTTTTGATATTTCATTCTCTCTGGTTTATTTGCCTCAGAAGTTCTGCTACGAGAAGGGCTTTCCTAAAAAAAATCTTTGCAATTTTGTGCACAAACGTGTCGTCTTCTTTTATAGCGACGCGTTTACTTTTCCATTTTAGAAAGTCATTGTTGAACTCCATGATGCAGGAAGCAGCGATAAACTCTCCTTTGTTCAGATGACACTGAATTCGCACGCAGCAGAACTTTCGGGGCAAATAAACCAGAGAGACTAAAATATCAAAATTAAAATAGGTATGAGACTGTTTTTTGATGGGTGTTTTTTTTAAAATAAACCTTAAATTAAATAATGGAAATAGAGGTCCAAATCTGTTTTTTGTTTGACACTAAAACTGAAAAATGAAATAACAAACTGTTTTCCATTTTATTGCTTTTCGTTCTTAATACAAATTGAAAAGACTGAATGGTACACAGACCGATCAAGATCACGAAAGCTTCATTCATTCATTTCAATGTTAGTTTTGTTTTGATGTGAAACACGCCCACCTATTTAAAGTGTTTCATTCAGCGTGTGTGTGTCTCATGTGCACAAACATGTATGAAACAAAACACACAGTTATAGCCCAGAGCTTATTTTAACCGTGATTCAGCGTCTGCCTCACAAAAACACACACTCTTGCAGACAGATGAGCGTCTTGCCCAAGGACACAACAGCCGGACGCCCTTGTGAGAGCTGGAACTACAGTAGTGACAGCAGCAGTGTGGTGTGACAGTGTTTTGTTTTTGTTCAGAGATAGAGATCTTGTACTGCCGGATGTGCAGCTACATTGTGTGAAGTATATAGTACAGTATAGAATAGTATAGTACAGTACAGTATAGCGTGTTACCTGAGCGCCTATGTCCTGCAGCTCCTTACACGACTCGGGGAACACGTCCGTGCAGATGACGGGGTAACCGTTCTTCAGCAGGTTCTTGGCCATCGGCGTTCCCATGTTCCCCACACCGATGAAGCCCACTGGGGTTTTAGAGGCCATGGTCCGCGTACACACTGAGCAAACGACACAAATACACACTGAGCAAATAAAACAAACTCACACTGAGCAAACAAAACAAACACACACTGAGCAAACAAAAATTATCAGGACCTCACGCTGGCCTCAACAGCCTCAGATTTCCCCAAAGAAGATTTAAGCCCAATTTCTGGTCACGCGTCAAATCGTCTGCGTCGCCTTGAACTCCCTCTGTGTCGACCGATGTGTACCTCCGAAATCTTCTAACTACGTGTTAAAACGACCCAGACAATTACGGCTGTGATTGGTCGTCTCTACATCCACTCCATATATATTTCCGGTGCTCCGCTTTCCCGCTTCATTTTGTAAACACCAGCGTCAGTTTTAAATCCTCGCCTCCTAGTGTTGTTGCTAGGGATGTAACAATAACCGAAATATCGTGATATCGTATCGTCAAAGTTCTCACAGTAATCTCATGGACCATCCCAATATATCAAAGTCTCTTCGCGTAAATTAATGAATTTTTGCTTCATTTCAGTGCAGACTTCAAGAAGAAATAACAGTTCTAACACTTTTAAGTCTTACTTCTTTGGGTTAAGTCTTGTCAAGGCATTTTAAGAGGAAAAAGGAGCATATTATTGTTCACAGTCTCCATAAAATATCGCAATAAATATCGTAACATGAGATGTATATTGTGAAAATATCGTACAGAGAGATTTGGATATTGTTACATCTCTAATCGTGAGGCTCCCCAACATATCGTGAGCTTTCCCATGATATCGCAATAAATATTGTACCGTGAGGTTCGTACCGTGATGATATGGTATCATGAAACTTGGATATCGTTACACCCCTAGTTGTGGCGGTGAATTACTTTGCGGCGCATAGACCTCGACGCAGATCCATAAATCAAAAACGACGAAAACAAGACGACAGTGTCAGTGTGCGTTGAGTCGACACAGAACGATAACTCTGCCTTTTGGCTACAAGGGTTGAACCATTTCTGAAAAAATATCTGGTTGTGATTTTTTTGACTGCAGCTAGATTTGTGATTTATGTTAAACACCACGAAAATATAAAGAAGAAGAATTAAAAACACACTTCCTTTAGACAATAGAATGAGTGTATACCGTATTTTCTGCACCAGAGGACGCGCCCATAAGCCTCCAACCCCATCAGAAAACGACCGCGCGCCTACAATCCAGACGCCCTATACACGAATCCACTCAGACGACTTCAGTAAACTACAAAGCCGCACCACCCGCAGAACACACAAACACACACGGGGCAGACAGCGACCGCACAGCGAAACACACCCACAGACACACTCATCACTCCACGCCGACGAGGAACGGAACGGAGGAACGAACCGAAAAAGTGAGTGAATCCTGTGTATCATTCATTCATTCGTTTTTCAATATAAAACCAAAAATAAGAAAACGAAAAAACAACTGTTTTCTTCATTATTTGTCTCCAAAACCAAAATGAAAAAACGGATAATGATTCGTTTTTTTCAGTTTTCGATTTTGTGTTTAAACGAAGAATGGAAAAAACAGATAGATAATGTTTCCCGTTTTCGTGACTTTCGTGACTGCGATGCCGGACTTTTACACTGCATACGGACTGAACCAGGACTGATCCAGGTTCGAGACCAGACCGGAACCAGGACTGAGACCAGAGACCTGAGACCGGGAGAGACCGAGACCAGACCGGAGACCGGAGAGCGACCAGACTCAGACCGGACCGGAGGCTCGCAGAGGGCTCAGACCCCCGGAGGCTCGGAGTCAAAGCTCGGAGTCCGCCCTGGTCCCGCCCTGGTCCCGCCCTGGTCCCGCCCTGGTCCCGCCCTGGTCCCGCTCTGGTTTTGGACCTGGATCAGTCCTGGTTCAGTCCGTATGCAGTGTAAAAGTCCGGCATCGCAGTCACGGAAGTCACGAAAACGGGAAACGGCCGTTATCGTTTTTTCCATTCTTCATTTAAAAACAAAATCAAAAACTGAAAAAAATCGAATTGTTATCTGTTTTTTTATTTTGGTTTTGGAGACAAATAATGAAGAAAACAGTTATTTCGTTTTCTTATTTTTGCTTTTATATTGAAAAAAGGAATGAACGAATGATACACGGATTCGAGTGCAACGTGCCGCTTCTAGACACGACTGAACAACCGAGTCACTGCGAACACGCCGACAATCCGTTGGTCCCAGACAGCACCCTCCCTACACGCCACAACTGAACAAAGCCCAGAGTCACCGTGAACGAACAAACAAACAAAACCACTGAAAATAGACCATTTAATGACAGTGCGCCTTATAATCTAGAACGCCTAATAGTGCGGAAAATACGGTACTAATCTATGCGCTCTTATACTTGTTCTAATGCAGCTTCAAGATCATTCTTAAGACGTTCATTTCGATCCTGTCAATGGGACTTTTTAGTATCAATACCAGCTCGTCTATCTAGGTTTTATAGTAGTTTTAGTATCAGTTAGTGTTAGATTTCTACACTTTTGACGGCCCTACTACAGAGTAAACATTGGCAGCAGTTGTAGGATTGAACTTTGGGCCGTTCTGTGAAAACACTGTATGTTTATAACGCTGACACAGCACACGTTCACTCACTGATCGACCAGAGACCAAAGCGAAACAACACACGAAAAACACGGAGAAAGTCCCACTAAACTGTCCAGGATTTAAAGGAGCACCGCGTCACTTTTTTACCTGCTCGTCTCCATGGTGATATTGTTGCTTGGCTTAGAGTGTTACACAGAATAGCGCTGAACTTTTCTACCAAATAAAATGAAACACAGGCTGGACAGATCAGGTTAATGCCAAACTGCGGAACATTCCAGGCAAAGCAAACGTAACTCCATGGAGACAAGCAGCAGAAAAGTACATAGTGCATCTTTAATTTCAACTTGAGTTCAGCCTAAAACATTTCGCCCTCAAAGTGTTTAAGATGATAGTTCCATTGTCGTTCATGCAAAAATAAAAACTCTCACTGAACCAACAAAATAAAGATCTGTGTAATATTTGTGCTTTTGAATTTCAGTTAAGAACAAAAAACAATAAAATGGGGAAAAAGTTTGTTATTTCATTATTCTGTTTTAGTGTCAAACAAAAAAAAAACCAGAATTCAACCTCCATTTCCAATATTTAATTTAAAGTTTATTTCAAATAACACCAATCAAAATAAAATAAAAAAATAAAAAAAACTGTCTCGGTGCCTATTTTAGTTTTGATATTTTATTCTCTAGCAGCAGCAAAACTTCTACTACATCGATTCGCGCATTAACTTCTGTCCCTTCATTTAAAAATGGTCTGGTTCAATATTTACAGAACCCGTGTCATTGTTTTGTTGAATTTTGTTGTTCATCTTGTTGATTTTGTGATTCATCTTTGAACTCTGTCTCAGTTTCTTTGTTCAAATTTACTTTATTATGTGTCAAACATTCAAGTGTGAGTGTGTTGATTTTGTTGTTTTAATGTTTATGTGAATTTCTATATCCTCCTGTCTGCCCTACTGGATCTGTCTTTTGTTGTTGTAACTATGAGGACCCCCTCAAAAACGAGCTCCAAACAAATTAATTCAAACTTTCCAGGGCAAATAAACCAGAGAGAATAAAATATCATAATTAAAACAGGCACGGAGGCTGTTTTATTGGGGTTATTTGAAATAAACAATAGAAATAACAATTTAAAATAAACAATAGCAATAAAAAATTTAAATCTGTTTTTTTTTTTTTTTACACTAATAATGCGGAATAATTAAATAAACTGTTTTCCGTTCTTAATTGAAATTCAAAAGAACGAATGTTACACAGACCAACAAACTAACCATTATATCTTGGCACGTTTTTCCTCTTACATGCAGTAATAAATACAATCTTTGCAAACAGAAGTAAATACAAAGCCAAAGGATTATGTAATTTCCTGTCACTACCGGTCAAAAGTTTTAGAACACCCTCATTTTTCCAGTTATTTATTGCCGTTCAAGTCGTGCAAGTCCAACAAAGAGCTTGAAATGGTACAAAGGTAAAAACTGAACAGACAGAGGTTGAAAAAAAGATAAAAGATACAAAACACAAGTCCAAGCTCGGCCAAAACTACCTCAGGAAAAAAGAACAAGATGGTAAAGCTTGAAAACCTGGAGTGTCCAGCAGCAGCACAGTGTCCAGACTTAAACCCCATGGAGCTGGTTTGGGATGAACTGGACAGAAGAGTGAAGCGACCGACAAGTGCCACACATTTATGAAAACTTCTGCAACAGACTTGGGAAAAACTTTCTGAACAATATTTGATTTCTTTTGTAAAAAGATCGAGCCATGAGTGTGTTCAGCTGTTATATCTGCCAAAGGTGGACACTTTCATCACTCAAAAGTTTAGAATACGTTTCGGGCAACTGTAAAGTGTACAAAATTGGAAAAAGTGTGGTGTTCTAAAACCTTTGACCAGTAGTGTATGTTCTTATTAGGGGTGTAATGATATTCAAGTCTCACGATACGATATGGTCACGGTATGAACCTCACAGTACGATATTTATTGTGCTCACGATATGGTGGGGAGGCTCATGATTAGGGATGTAACAATATCCAAATCTCCATCCATCCATCCATCCATTTTCTTCCTCTTATCCAAGGCAGCAGTCTAAGCAGGGACTCCCAGACTTCCTGGACACTTCCTCCAGCTCCTCCAGGGGGATCCCGAGGTGTTCCCAGGCCAGCCTAGAGACATAGTCCCTCCAGCGTGTCCTGTGTCTTCCCCGGGGCCTCCTCCCGGTGGGACATGCCCAGAACACCTCCCGAGGGAGGCGTCCAGGAGGCATCTGAAACAGATGCCCGAGCCTCAACTGGCTCCTCTCGACATGGAGGAGCAGCAGCTCTACTCCGAGCTCCTTCCGTGTGACTGAGCTCCTCACTCTATCTCTAGGGGAGCACCCAGACACCCTGGGTATCCAAATCTCTCTGTACAATATTTTCACGATATACATCTCACTGTTATTATTATTTTTGTTGCGATATTTTGTGGAGGTTAAGGTACTACTTTTTCCTCTTAAAATGCCTTGACAAGACTTAACTCAAAGAACTAAGACTTAAAAGTGTTAGAACTGTTATTTCTTCTTGTAATCTGCGCTGAAATGGAGCAAAGGATCATGGTTTATGTCAGGGGTGTCAAACTCATTTTGGTCCAGGGGCCGAATCCAACCTACTTTGATCCCAAAGGGGCCGGATCAGAAAACTCATGGCATATATACTCCAAAAAACAGCAATAAGTTCAAATATTTGTGCAGAGAAACCCAAATCTATTACAGAAATCTTTTTTAACTGATGAACTGTTTCTTTTACAAAATATTATTATATATTATGAACAACCTGAAAATTTAAGATAAATTGCAATTTCAACACAATGTTTTAACATGAACTTGTATTCATATAGGAATAAGTCAATTTTTCTTGTAAAATCCTGCACTCGGCTCCACTTTTCTCATTTTTGACATTTTTCTGATGAGGGTGTCACGGTCAACAGTCAAAACGATCGTCCTTTAAGAGCGTTTGGAAAGAGACAAGTCTTCATTTGTGCTGCTCTGGTGGGAGGGGCCACGTACAGAGACGCTGGAGACGCTGCTGTGATAAACACCACAGAAAATTAACAATATTTTAAAAGAAAATATGATTAAAATATTTTAGTAGAAAATCAGCTGAGGGCAACATTAAAGGTCTTGGAGGGCCGGATCCAGCCCCCGGGCCTTATGTTTGACACCTGTGGTCTATGTAGTTCTGTCTTTTTTTTTAGCTATTGCTGCACCAAAACTCTTCATTTAAGCAAACAGACTTGTAATTCGATATATTGTGAGAACTCTGATGATACGATATCACAATATTTGGGTTATTGTTACATCCTTAGTTCTTATATAAGAAAATAAACAAACATGCATCAGAGCATCAGACACAGATGAGGTTCTGTCTTTGCTCTTGTGTCTCTGGATCTAAATCTAAACAACAGAACCCGGGGACAGACGCAGCGGGACACATCAGGGCTTTTCTCCCGCGTGTGAGCCTCCGTGAGCCGCAGGTGAGCCGCAGGTGAGGGGCGCCCGTGCGTCTGGGTCTGATCAGGAACAACACTGTTTACCTAACGGAGCTAACGTGCTAGTGCTAACACCGCCCGCTGCGTGCAGAAAGAGCCGTGAAAAGAGCCGGTGTGAGGAGCGGACGCGCGGCGCGGCGGATACGTTACCCAAGGCGGAGTCCACATGTTTGTTCCAGCTGAATAAAAGTGTGCGTGACCCCCGGAATAGCGCGGCCATGCTTGTTTCCCCTTGACCCCTGCGTGCGGTGACAGATCAGCTGTCCGGAAGTACGGCAGAGTCAGCGCGTCCCGACCAATCAGAGCGCAGGATTTATCCCACATGACCAATGGGAGTGAGGTTAAGGCGGGACTTCCGGTTCAGTGCACAACAAACCTCCCACTGCCTTTTTTTCTGTGCAGGGAAAGTTGATCACAGTTTGATGTTTTAATGTGAACAGGTTTGGTCACAGGTTTGGTTCGTTTTTGTTTTTGGATTTCTCTTTTCGAGTGCAGTTCCACAGTGAAAATGTCACTTCTGTTTCTGTTTTGTTTTAGATCCACATTAGTGTTGATAAAATAATAAATACTGAAGCACAGGATATAAAACAGAGGTGGGCAAACTACGGCCCGGGGGCCATCTGCGGCCCTTTCATCTTTTTAATTTGGCCCATCGAACTTGAATAATAATAATAAAAATAGTGTTTTAAAAGTCATTTCAATAAATAGTAAATACTGTAGGACTTGAAAGACAGATATTGTGTTGTAATACTTTGTAATGATTTTCAAATATGGGATATATTTATATATACCATATTGTATATGTATACCATAATTGAATATCTCGTAAGCTTCATTGTCTCTCATCATTATATGAGGTGGGCAGTAACACAAAGGGTCTTGCCCAAGGACCCACACTGGTTATCTCATTGCCCATCAGAGGGGGGATTCGAACCAGACATTGTGGTGGTGGATAAGAAACAGAGCAGAGCCGTGGTGGTGGAACATCACAACATCAAGAGATGGTAACATCAGGAAAAAGGAACAAGAGAAACTAGAGAAATACCAGGGGCTCAAGAGGAGCTGGAGAAAGTCTGGAAAGTGAAAGTATCAGTGGTGTCTGTGGTGATCGGACACTCGGGGCTGTAACCCCCAAACTGGAAGAGACGACAACAGATACAGGGGAAAAAAAACAGAACATCTCAGTCCAGAAAAGTGCAGTACTGGAACAGCAAAGATACTGAAGAACTCTCAGGCTCCCAGGACTCTGGTAGACGACCTGAGAGAGACCAACCACCATGCAAGGGGAGAAACACACACACATATATATATATATATATATATATATATATATATATATATATATATATATATATATATATATATATATATATATATATATATATCATGAGATATGATTACCAAAAACACTCCTGGTCCGACCCTTGCGTCAAATTTTAGAACCCTTTGTGGCCCACAAGTCAAAAAGTTTGCCCTCCCCATACATAATATGAACATAATATTACTTAGTATTAACTGAGTGCTCGTGTTGTTTTTGTGGTAGTTCGTGTTGTACAGATAATAACACAGACAGTTTGTGAGCAGAACCTGCACGAGGACGAGGCAGGTCTGCATGAGCCACAGAGCTGGATTACACTACCTACGCGAAAAGGCCTACAGATGAGACCCTCAGACCCTCAGACCCTCAGACCTCAGACCCTCAGACCCTCAGACCCTCAGACCCTCAGACCCTCAGACCCACAGACCCTCAGACCCTCAGACCCACAGACCCTCAGACCCCACAGACCCTCAGACCCTCAGACCCTCAGACCCACAGACCCTCAGACCCACAGACCCTCAGACCCTCAGACCCACAGACCCACAGACCCTCAGACCCACAGACCCACAGACCCTCAGACCCTCAGACCCTCAGACCCTCAGACCCTCAGACCCACAGACACACAGACCCTCGTGTCCCTTTAAGAATCCTCTCACGTGAGTCTCCTCCTCAGCATCACCCCGGAAGTGCCGCATCCCTGAGCAGCAGCAGCAGCAGCAGACGCGTCATCGCCACAACAACAAGAGCACCACCACCACCACCACCATCAGCAGCACCAGCACCACCGCGGCACCAGGACAGACAGCGGCAGAGGAGCAGCCCGAACCCCTCCCCGAACCCTCCGAAGCCTCCGTGCCCGGGCGCACTCAGTCTGACATGGGTACACAGCGTCTCCTCTGCGCGCTCTGACTGCAGACTCTCCGCGGGGCTAATGTTGTGCTAAGACAGGACGCGGACAGGACAGGACAGGACGTGGACGTGGACGTGGGCAGGACGTGGACGCGGCCTGCTCGCTCCACGATCCGTATTTAATCAGATTATTCCGCGAAACTGGGCTCGGTGTTATTGTCAGCGTGTCATAAACGCACGTTCTGCCGCGGGGGACGTGACGTGGGTTTGCTGCGTGTTATGGGCCACTGTCTCTCCGCGTTTTCATCATTTATTTTACCACATTACACGTTTTTATACCCCAGTTTGGCTTTATTTTTGCACAATAATCCGCGTACTTCACTTGGCACTGCGCACTGATGTTGTATTTCCGCCGTACGGATCCTGCCCTGGCACCACCCTGAGAATGGCTCGTGCTGATGTCACGAAAAGGACAAAATCTGGGTGTCCACGCGTCCCAGTTTACCCGGGACAGTCCCAGTTTTGAGCCCAGTTTCCCCTGACCCTGCAGATTTATACAAAACCACAGATTTGACCCAGTTTTATACAAGAAACGACCCAGTTCTCTGCAAATTTCTCTGATCTGGCCAAGATTTTAAGGCTTATATCAGGTTATTTCATGTTGTTTTCAGATTTATTATCGACTTACTAGTTCTGAGATGATTAATTCTAGTCTAGAGGTTGTTTATTTTAAGATAAATTGTCAAATAAAATGATCTTGCCGCATGCCGTAGTAGTTTTATTAGTAGTAGTTTATTTGGTTATTTTGCAGCATGACAAAACAAAACATAGACTAGAACAATCCCTGTGTCATTCGTTCATTCGTTTTCAATATAAAATCAAAAATAATAAAAGAAAAAAAAAAAAAAAACTATAAAAAAATTGATAATGGATTGTTTTTTCAGTTTTAGATTTTGTGTTTAAATGAATAAAGGAAAAAACGGATAATAACCGTTTCCCGTTTAACTGCGACACTGGACTCAACCAGGACTAAACAAGGACTGAACTAGGACTGAACCAGAACTGAACCAGGTTTTAGTCCTTTGTTTAGTCCGGGATGGGCCCGGTTTAGGTTGCAGTTTTATTTCTGTTTTAGTCCTGTTTTAGTCCTAGTTTAGTCCTTAGTTTGGTTTAGTCTTGTTTTAGTCTTGGTTTAGTTTAGTCCTGGTTTAGTCCTGGTTTAGTTTTGGTTTAGTCCTGTTTTAATCCTAGTTCAGTCCTGGTTTAGTCCTGGTTCAGTCCAGTTTTAGTCCTGGTTTAGTCCTAGTTCAGTCCTGGCTCAGTTCTGGTTTAGTCCTGGTTTAGTCCTGGTTTAGTCCTGGTTCAGTCCTGGTTCAGTCCTGTTTTTTTCCTGGTTTAGTCTTGTTTAGTCCTGGTTTAGTCCTTAGTTTAGTCCTGTTTTAGTCCTGGTCCAGTCCTGGTTCAGTCCTGGTCCAGTCCGGCATCGCAGTCTAAGTTACAGAAACAGGAAATGGCCGTTATCTGTTTTTTCCATTATTCATTTAAACACAAAATCGAAAACTGAAAAAAATAATTGTTATTTGATCCTTACCAGCACCAGCTTATCCGGCCAAGATTTTTAAACTTGTATCAGGTTATTCATCTTGTTTTCAGATTAATTTTTTGCTTACTTGTTCTGAGACGCTTCGTTCTAGCCTAGAGGTCGTTTATTTTAAGAGAACTCGTCAAGTAAAATGATCTTGCTGCATGGACACATCATTTCAGCAACTTTTAAGTCATTTTCTGATGGATTTAAGTGTTTATTATGTCTAAAATTTTGGCCAAGCTTTTTCGCAGTGTAAAGAGAAGAATATATTGTCATTTGTTTGGCTAAAATACAGAAAATCGTGCTTGAAAACAACTACAAAGCGAAAAAATGCACCAACAAATGTCCACAAGTGAGTCTAGAATGGACAAATTCACTCGCTCTTTTCACAATTCCAGACAAAACCGTATTAAATCCAGACGTTAAAATGAGTCAGAAGACCATGCAGACGTAAACATTAGGGTTGTCACGTGTGTTCTGCTTCATTTTCTCAATATAAGTTTAAATATTATCTTTTATCGTCCGGCACTAAACTCCTTAGTCACACCCAGTGGATGTTTCTGAGGTACATGGAAAGAAATACAACTTATAATAATGTGAAGCTAGTCTCTATTTAGTCTTTTTGTTAATATTTTGAGTCCTTTTACTAGTTAATAAAAGATTCACTGCATGGTTAAATATTGTTGTAATATCATAGTGGGTCAAGTGTTTTTCTCTGACCAGAATTTCAAAATAAAAAACTGGGACATCCCTGTTTTTTTGATAAATAATAAAATTGTAAAACGAGGGCGTAATCAAGAAGTTACGCAGAGACCATTCATGACCAAAATGTGAGTCAGTACAGTCACATTTTCTTTGTGTTTTGGTCATTTTTAAGAAGCTTTTCTGTTATTTATCGAAACGAATGACAGTTTATGTTTCTCTTTACTGCTGGCAGGGATCAGATTGGTCAAAAATAGTCCTGTTTTAGTCCTAGTTCAGACCTGGTTTAGTCCTCCTCTTCAGTCCTGGGTCAGTCCTGGTTTAGTCTCGGTTCAGTCCGTGGCGTAGGCATCGCAAAAGTTTGATATGTTTTTGATATTTGTTTGATATAAGTTTGAATCTCGGGTTAATGGGCAGGTGTGGTCCTGTCCTGCACGGGTGCGAGTCTCCAAAATGGACCCGTGCAGGACTCTGCGCTGTAGGTCTCCATTATGGAATAAATGAATCTTCGGTTCGTTACATGAAGAAGGAGGAAAATAACAAAAGGACGACAGCAGCAATAAGTTTTAAGAAGGATGTAAAAAGGGTTGTAACTGTCCTGTCTGAGAAAAGTGTATAAAGTTTATGCTGACGGGTTTTACAGCCTTAAAACAAATATAATAATTGTAAAATATAAAGCTGACTACTTTGCGGATTTCACCTATCGCGGGTTATTTTTAGAATGTAACCCTCGCGATAAACGAGGGAACACTGTAATTACTTAGAATTAAGTAATTAAATGTTGAGAATGATCAAGTTGCGTCCAAATACAAAATCTAATCTTGACAACACAGGATCTCACAGCACAGTTAACAGAAATGTCTCCGGCATGACAGAAACTCTGCACTTTTAGTAATATTCTGAGAGAGTTTTGAGCTTTTACAGAAGAAAATGTGTCACTTTTTGTACATTTGGGTTCGGTCAAGTGGTAACGGAGGGAAACAGGGGCAGATTTTTGACATTCAAATGTCTCTTATTCAGAAACTAGAGGAACTATTGAAATAAGTAAAGTATCAGAATGTAGGAAAGAGTTACACTCCAACAGGGTCAAGTTAAACCTGTGAGATTCTTTCAAGTTGTTGACAAAACATTTAAAAACTCATGTCGGTAACGGAGGGAATGAAATATGCAGCACTTTTTGGTCAATAAATCCAAACAGTGATAACTCTTGGTTCTCACTTACAAATCCTTAACAAACTGGTTTGAATATTTGCTTCATATAGTTTTTCTACCATATGGTACAAGATTAGGTTGAAAAACCTCTTACTTTTTGACTCATGATTTTTTATTAAGAAAGATCATGGTAACGGAGGGAAAAGTAACGGAGGGAAAATTGTACAAACAAGTAGAAGGTGCAGGATTTTACATCATTTGTCGCTTTTTTCTTCCGAATACTTTAATATTACTTCAAAATGAAAGGAAACTATTTCTATAAAATATGTCAGTCCTTCCAAGCAAATTTTTATCATTTTAAATATTATATTTTTTTAAAAATCCTGTACCTTCATCAACAGTTCAAAGATGGAATAACACAAGATATGATGAAATACATCCATTTATTTACATGATTTTCAGGTCTTTGAAATTTGGGAAATAATTTTTGTTCCATGTTTCATACATGGTCTGTTTAAAACATATGGAACTTTAGAACCAAAAATGGTACAGAAAAAAGGTCAACAGTTTCATAAACTAGAGTACATATGTATCTGTTCAATACATTTTTATATCAGATTAACTAGAATTTTTGGCCTTGCTGTTTACTTCTGCTTGACCGGGTCCATTTATATCCCCTTGCCACCCACTAATAAAGCTCTAAATGTCATAACGTCATCTGCAAAAAGCTCTAAACTGACTTTCTCCTGTTCCAGAGCCCTGAGGAGATCTGAGGAGACCCGCTGGAGACCATGTCCTCGTTCCAGGTGGTGGACTCCTCCCCGGGCAGCAGCGTCAGCATCATGGAGACCTCCAACTTCGCCCACGTCATCTTCCAGAACGTGGGCAAGAGCTTCCTGCCCCAAGCCCCCCTGGAGTGCCACTACACCCTGACGCCCTACATCGCCCCCCACCCCAAAGACTGGGTGGGCATCTTCAAGGTACGCATTACGGTTTAATTACAGGGCGCGGCACGGAACATCTGAGACGAGCTGATAACTGATATTTACGGGGAAATGATTGTAATTACGGCGGAGTGTTTTGACATGGATCACGTGTTAAGGGTTTTATGAATTGGGCTCAGTGTTTGACGGAGACCGCGAACACGTTTGTAAAGATGACGCTAATGGGGAGACTTCCTGGTACATGTTGGAGGAGTTTACCACAGGCTTTGGTGCGGCGGAGGAGGAAGGTGAGGGGGTGGGCGGGTCGGGGTAGGTCTCGCTGTGGGGCAAACAGTCGTTGCACATTTGCTGCGTTCTATTGAATGTCGGTAGTCGATAAATCCAGGTCAGTTCTTCCGACGTCCGTTGTAAATGTACAGAAAACCTACAATTGTGCACCAGTCTCTTTCACTTTACAAAGGAGTTTAAATGTTTAACTCTGGACAGAAACATGAAATATGATTCTTAGTTTGTGCTGTAGAACTTTGTTGTTCTGTTTCTGATTTGTTTGTTTCCTCTCGCTGTATTTATGAAGATGAGCTGGTGTTAAGATGACGCTCTGACAAAGGAATAAAGGGTAAAGGCAGAATAAGCTTTAACTTCAACCTACACCTGTGTATGTTAAATATGACTGTCTGTGAATTAATGTCAAAATATACCTGTGACCGGAATAAATAATCAATCAATCAATAATCAGTCAAAATGCGTTCCATTGCAACAGTCGGGGAAAATATGGTAGGGTGACCAAACGTCCGTTTTTCCCCGGACATGTCAGTTTTTTGCGTCCTGTTCTAGGCGTTTTTTTTTTTTAAGTGACGGAAATGTCCGGGTTTTCATGATCTTTCATTGGGGCCGTTAAACTGAGCGTCTCTCGTAGCGTCTGTGACCCAGAAGGAGCGAGACACAAACAGTCGGTCAATCTGCAACACGCCGAAGTGCAAATGTGCATTTAACAATGACTGGTACCGTATTTTCTGGCTATTAGGGCTATTATAAGACGCACTGTCATTAAATGGTCTATTTTCTAACTTTTTTCACAAATAAACCACGTGGGACTTTAAAGGAAACACAACAGTTGGATGGGTGAGTGGTTTTGTTTGTTTGTGGCGTTCACGGTGAGCAAGACCCCACATCTCCAAAGCTCAAAATGCTCCGTTCCACCTTGTGATGTCATGAAGTGGTAGTTTCCAAGTGAACAGCTCATTTTACCTTTTGTTCAGTAGAGATTGGAATTTCCAGGACTGAAATTATACCAGTGATTCTAGGGAAAAAGTTTAAAAACACTCGTACACACTTCCTGCATTTCCACATGACATCACAAGGTGGAACAGAGTGTTTTGTGGTTTTGTTTTATTAAGGACAACAGAATATATAACATTTAACAAATTACAGTATTCAGCATTTAACAAAACAGAAAAACGTGAAGCAACACCCACAACAAACACAACAAAAATACAAAACAAAACAAAAAAAATTAATTTAGGCTGAGTTCTTCTCTCAAATTCAAAACAGTTTATTGTCAATTCTTCATACGAAACAAATGAAGAATTGAAATTGCGTTTCTCATTCCCAAGCGTATAAATAAATAAACAAATGGAAAAGTCCAAGTGTTCTTTGGAGAGACGCTTCAATAAATACATTTGCAGGACTTGTGTGTTTTAACATGTGCGAGTAAAACAAAACACAACTCCAGATCTGTTTGTGATAAGGAAACGACTTTAGAACACAGATCAGAAAATACTTTACCCTTTCATCGTGTTATTTGTTTATTTGCATAACTCCAGCTCTGTTTCAGTTGTGGCTGCCAGAGTAACAGAGGCTTAAGGGAGGAGTAAACGTGATGGACTGGTTACAGCACGTCGCTATTGAACACATAATTACATCTTCACCTGTCAATCACCAAACGGTATCAGTACACAAGGGAAAGCCCGCCCGTCATGACACTGCACATTTCTCTGATCTGGCCTAGATTTGAAAACTTCAGTTTATTTTATCTTGTTTTCAGTCTAGAGGTCGTTTGTTTTTAAGAGAACTCGTCAAGTAAAATGATCTTTCAGCACAGATGGATCATTTCAATCTGTGTATCGTTCGTTCATTCGTTTTTCAATATAAAACCAAAAATAAGAAAACGAAAAAACAACAGTTTTCTTCGTTATTTGTCTCCAAAACCAAAATGAAAAAAACGGATAACGATTAGTTTTTTCAGTTTTCGATTTTGTGTTTAAATGAAGAATGGAAAAAACGGATAACGGCCGTTTCCCGTTTATGTGACTTCTGTGACTGCGATGCCGGACTTTTGCACCGCATACGGACTGAACCAGGACTGATCCAGGTCCGAGACCAGACCGGGACCAGAGCGGGACTGAGACCGGGACCAGACTGAGACCAGACCGGGACCAGAGCGGGACTGAGTCTCAGTAGCGCTCTGGTCCCGGTCTCAGTCCCGGACCTGGTCCATCTGAACCAAAAGCTCTTAGTTCGGTTCGTTTTCGTTGGGGTGAAAGCTTGGAGTCCGGTCTGGTCCCGGTCTGGTCCCGGTCTGGTCCCGGTCTGGTCCCAGTCTGGTCCCGGTCTCAGTCCCGCTCTGGTCTCGGTCCTGGATCAGTCCCGGTTCAGTCCGTATGCGGTGCAAAAGTTCATCGCAGTCACAGTCACGTAAACGGGAAACGGCCGTTATCCGTTTTTTCCATTCTTCATTTAAACACAAAATCGAAAACTGAAAAAACGAATCGTTATCCATTTTTTCATTTTGGTTTTGGAGACAAATAACGAAGAAAACTGTTGTTTTTTCGTTTTCTTATTTTTGGTTTTATATTGAAAAACGAATGAACGAATGATACACGAATTCATTTCTCTACTTTTATGTCATTTTCTGATAGATTTAAGTGTTTATACCTTAAATTTTGGCCTTTTTTTTGTTTTTTGCAGTTCCTGATTCTGATTTCTAATAATGCAATTTTATACACTATATTTTCTAAAGTAGGAAACGGGGCTCATTCATTTATTCGTTCAACGTTATTCTTTCCTGTACAAATATCGCGATCGCAGCACTTGAACAATAGATGCTTAACTTAAAGCTGCACTGTGTAACTTTTCGATTAGTGGTCCGTCACCTGCTCGTTTCCATGGATATGTCATTGCTCTGCCTAGAATGTCCCGCAGCGTGACATTAAACAGCTTTACGTTACATTTATTTAATTATAGATGGTTTTATAGGTGAAAAATACCAAGAAAAAGAGACGTTCTTACTCTGAGCGGGGTCGCCTCTCCACAGATCTGGCATGTAACTTGGTCCGGTTTGGTCTCCATGAAGATAGAAAAGTTGGTTTATAAGTAGTAGTTTATTTGGTCATTTTGCAGCACTTCAAAACAAAACAAAACAAAACAAAACATAGACTACAACCCCATGGATCGAAAAAATAAAATAAAATAAAAGGATGTTAAAGGGGCAGCAGCAGCTCAGGTGGTCGAGCTCGTCTTCTGATCTGGAGGTTCATCTTCGGTTGATCGGCCTGATTCACTGAGCCACAGGTTGCCAGATGAATACTTTTGCTGTGCCCTTGAGCAAGACACTAAACCCCCCTCGATGTGTGAATGTGTGCAAATGGGTGAGTCATTCCTTGATGTAAAGAGTTTTGGGGAAAAAAAATAAAAGCTAATGACATGTTTGGGTAGGACACAATACATTTTAAAACGTCTGTTCTATCTACTCCTTTTGAGCACCAGAAATGGTCCCAGCATTTGTACGTGTGCATGTCTTTGTGTTTGTCATGTACCTTTATACAGACATGCTGCTCAAACTAATGAAAATGAACAAAGAAAAGTGCCTTGAAGGTGGAAAAACACATGACTCTTCTAACTATTCAACGCATTGAGTTTATGAGTGATTTTCACAACTTTCCAAGACCAGTTTAGAGTTTTTACATCATGGTAAATCTAACAACTAGCATGCTAATCTACACTTGTAACATTGTAAATACCTAATGCTTTGTGATATGGTAAATGGTCACATGTTTATTTAGCGCTTTTTCACATTCAAGACCGGCTTGTCAAAAATCCTGATCCCGTCAGATCTTAAGAAACTAAGCAAAGCTGGTTAGTACTTGGATGGGAGGCCACCGGGAACATCAAGTCGCAAAAAAATGACTTTGTGTCCTTAGGCAAGACACTTTTGGAACAACGGATGGAAATTAGCCTGACGCTACAATCCGGTGTGTTTACATTCATGTTGTGTCATGTTGTGTAACGTCACTTCACCCACATTGTCTAGTATGAAAGTAGTGTGTGTGTCAGTGATGGTGGTGGTCAGAGGGGTCGATGGTGCAGATTGACAGCCTCGCTTCCGTCAGTTTGCCCCAGGACAGCTGTGGCTACAATAGTATCTTACCACCTCTTGGTCTGGAGTGAATGAATAATGATCTGTAAAGTGTCTCTGAGTGTCCAGAAAAGCTCCATGTAAAACTGATGCATTATTATGATTATTATTTTTCAGACATTCAAAGCGCTTTACAACAAGGAACCACTCACACATTAAAACACACCAGTGCACACAGACTCTGGGGGCGAGGTGGGTTAAGTGCCTTGCCTAAGGACACAACAACGGCATTCATCTGTGGGAGCTGGAATCGCACCAATAACCTGTGGCTCAGTGGATCTGACCGCCCAACCAGTGATGTTTATGTCGAGAGCGCGATTCGAACCGCCAAAACTTCAGATCAGTGGACAAACGCTCGACCAACTGAGCTCCTGTCGCCCTAAATCAGAGGTGTCCAAACTTTTTTCATCAAGGGCCACATATCTAAACACAGACAAAGTAGAAGGTCGATCGAGGGCCGTAGACTGACGCTCAGTACAGTGAATAATTAAAATATGCGCATGTTTAACACATTAGAATGAACCTCAGTCTTTATTCATGCTAAGATTCTTAAAACCACACACTAAATATTCAATATTCGCTTTATCAAGGTAGATTTTTCAAAAAATCTGCAGTAAAAATTTAATATGTAATTGATGTAAGGTAATTTGGGTCAAGTCACCTGGAAGCCTGAGGGGCAAGAAAAATTTGTCCGAGGGCCGCATTTGGCCCACGGGCCGTAGTTTGGACATGCCCGTTTTACAGAAACAAAACTTAAAACCGCACGGCTCAATAATTAAAATACGTGCAGGTTTAAACACGTTAGAATGAACCATGAGTCTTTATTCATGTTAAGATCCTCAAAACCGCAGACTAAATATTAAATACTGGTTTTATCAAGGTCGATTTTCAGAAAGCTTGCAGTAAAAGGTTCATTTCTAATTGATGAAAGGTAATTTGGACCAATTCATCTGGAAACCCGAGGGTCGAGAAAAATTTGTCTGAGGGCCGCATTTGGCCCACTGGCCGTAGTTTGGACATGCGGGCCCTAAATATACAGATACGGTGTGTGTGTGTGTTTGAGATTGGACAGTGTGTATTGTTCTTATTGTTGACTCATGGCATTGTATAATTACATTTATAAATTAGGGACTGCAGATGGAAACAGGCTTTTCATCTAAAATCTGGTGCGGCACATTTGTTTTTATGAGCTTCATGTCTCTGTGCATTGTCCCTTCAAATAAAAAACTAAACTAAACCAAACCTTCCTAATTCCTAATAATAAGCTTTATAATTAGATGCATACACTCCTCTCTCCTTTTCCCATCTCTCCTCCCCACATCCCTCTTTTCTTTTATCAACGCCATCAAATCTCACACATAATTAAGAGGAAACCCAAAGCCTCGTAAAAGTCCAGAGACAACAGTCGAGTCCCGTTAACCCCGCGACTTCAAAACACGCCGCGTCATTAAAAAGGAATCAGCGGCTGCCTTTATTTGGAAAAAAGTTGATTGGAAAATGTGATTGTTGTAACGCGGCCGTGAGCTTTGATGGTGAGGAGATGGGCCCCGGGCAGGAAGCGCCGGGCCCCGGATCTGACGCGTGTGTGGCTTGTCTGTGGTACGAGGAACGAGAGGCTTATCACAGAGCTGGGTTTGTAAAACAGAACCTGAGCTTTTTGTGGAGCGGTTGTGTTCAAAGTTATAATAGGTCTGATGTATGTTATAATGAGAAAACGACATGAAAAAGTGTTTCACTCACACATGTTTAACACACAAACCCTGATGATCTCAAATTGAAAACACTCATGTGACGTCAGGTGGTGATGCAGGAAGTGAATCCGTGTGTCATTGGTTCATTTGTTTTTCATTATAAAACCAAAACTGTTTTCTTCATTATTTGTCTCCAAAACCAAAATGAAAAAACAGTTAATGATTTGTTTTTTTCAGTTTTCGATTTTGTGTTTAAATGAAAAATGGAAAAAAGGGATAACGACCTTTTCCCGTTTACGTGACTTCAGTAACCGCGATGCCGTACTTCTGCACCGCATACGGACAGAACCAAGACTGATCCAGGTCCGGGACCAGACCGGGACCAGACCGGACCAGACTGGACTCCGACCGGACTCCGAGCTTTGACTCAGAGCCTCCGCAGAGTCCAAGCCTCAGCTATGAGCTCCAGCCCAGCCGTGGGCTCTGAGCCTCCGGTCTGTTCCTGGTCTAATCCCAGCCTGGTCTCAGTCTCAGTCCTGGTCTCAGTCCCGGTCTCAGTCCCGGTCTCAGTCCCGGTCTCAGTCCTGATCCTGGCCTGGTCCCGGCCTGGTCCTGGTCTGGTCTCGGTCTCAGTCCCGGTCTGGTCCCGGTCTGGTCCTGGTCTGGTCCCAGACCTGGATCAGTCCTGGTTCAGTCCATATGCGATGCAAAAGTCCAGCGGTCGAAACGGTCATTATCTGTTTTATCCATTCTTCATTTAAACACAAAATTGAAAACTGAAAAAAAATGAATCATTATCCCTTTTTGCATTTTGGTTTTGGAGACAAATAATGAAGAAAATTGTTGTTTTTTCGTTTTCTTATTGTTGGTTTTATATTGAAAAACGAATGAACCAATGATACATTGATTGAAGTGCTCCACTGTGTTTTTAGACTCCACACACCTTTAGTAGAATCATCTGGATCATTCATCAGACGGTTTCACTTTGTGGAAACCGTCTGACCTCGCAGCATTAAGATTCGTTTGCTCGACAGTAGACGGATACTTTTTTTTATTTAACCAATCGCTGCTGTTTGGTCGTGATGTATGTAATGCACCAAGTCCTGTAGGAAGAAGGACAATAACGTCTTTCCCCTTGATAAAATTCACCAAACATTCTCTTTGTTCCGGCTTGAAATCCTCGATCTCGAGAATCGTTGCCAACACAGAATGTCTGTCTTTGTCTACATCCATCTCGACGCTTTGTTTACTGTTGTGCTGTTCCACAAAAGGGACACAGACAGACGCGGCGAGTTTGACGTTTGCAGCTCTTCACTGATTGGCAAACCGTCTTGTGTATTTTGATTCCTGACCTAGTCACTGGAGAGAAGTAAAATTGAGTGGAGGCACGAGGTGGCACCAGCCTGGCTAACCTGTTAACTCAGAGGTGGGCAATTATTTCTTCGATGGGGCCACATAAGAAACAGAAAACATTATGGAGGCCAAAATGCTGAAATCAATTCTGCATAATATTAATTCTATTTCTTTACATATAAAAAATTTGATGAGCTGCTTAGACTGGAAAGAGTTTATGTTCTAAGCAATGAAAAAGTGAGGCCAAACAAACAAACAAAAACAACAAAAAACAAAAAAAACTCTGAAATAAAAGCAATTCATCTTGGAATGGATGTAAATGTGGGATTGTTTATAATCACTGTAAAGCATTTGTGTTACATTTTTTGTATGAAAAGCGCTTTATAAAGTTTGATTGATTGATTGATTGATTGAAAGGCCATGAAGTTGTACAATGCCCAGGTCTTTGTTCACTTGAAAACAACCACTTCATGACATCACAATGTACAACAGAGTATTTTGAACTTTGGAGATGTAGACAGACATAATATTAAGATATTCAGGATGAGTTTTTGTACAGTTGTAGGGAGTATTATATGTCCCTCTATAGTCTGGCTGATTGTACAGTTGTAGGGAGTATTATATGTCCCTCTATAGTCTGGTGCAATCAGTGAGTTGTACAGTTGTAGGGAGTATTATCTGTCCCTCTATAGTCTGGTGCAATGGGGGAGTTGTTGTACAGTTGTAGGGAGTATTATATGTCCCTCTATAGTCTGGTGCAATGGGGGAGTTGTTGTACAGTTGTAGGGAGTATTATCTGCCCCTCTATAGTCTGGCGCAGTGGGGGAGTTGTTGTACAGTTGTAGGGAGTATTATATGTCCCTCTATAGTCTGGCACAGTTGTAGGGAGTATTATATGTCCCTCTATAGTCTGGTGCAATCAGTGAGTTGTACAGTTGTAGGGAGTATTATCTGTCCCTCTATAGTCTGGTGCAATGGGGGAGTTGTTGTACAGTTGTAGGGAGTATTATATGTCCCTCTATAGTCTGGCGCAGTGGGGGAGTTGTTGTACAGTTGTAGGGAGTATTATATGTCCCTCTATCGTCTGGCGCAGTGGGGGAGTTGTTGTACAGTTGTAGGGAGTATTATCTGCCCCTCTATAGTCTGGACTTGCACGACTTGAGTTGCAATAAATAACTAGAAAAATGAGGGTGTTCTAAAACTTTGGACCGGTCATGAATAAGACTATACACAGTTTTCTACGCAGGAGTTGATGCAAAAACAAAACCAGGACTAAAACAGGACTAAACCAGGACTAAACAATATGACACCAACAGTAGGTGGACCTAATTTAAAGCAGCAGTGATCTCATATAAAAATAATTTCTCTATCAATAATATTTTTAACATGTTTAAGTAAAGACTGGACTTTTTCTTGTCTTTTAGCAGATAAAACAAAACATCTTATGTTAAAATCTTCATCTTTGTTTCTCTACAGTAAAACAAAAGTCTGTTCATGGAGACTTGGGCTCAACAGACAATTTGAAGAAAACAAACAAGAATTTTCAGGATGTGGTTGGTACATTTATGTTGTTTTAAAAAGCACGACAACATCAAGTAATCTAAAGTAATCAGATTACATTACTCACTTTAAGTAATTTAATGGATTATGTTACAAACTACATTTTGGTGTATGTAATCTGTAATCTGTAGGGGATTACATTTTAAAAGTCACCTTCCCAACACTGTTTATAATCACTCATGGAAGTCTGTTTTCTTTTATGCAGTTATGCTTTAGCACAGGTGTCAAACATACGGCCCGGGGGCCAGATCCGGCCCTCCAAGACCTTTAATCTGGCCCTTGGCTGATTTTCTACTAAAATATTTAAATTATATTTTCTATTAAAATCTTGTTAATTTTCTGTGGTGTTTATCACAGCAGCGTCTCCAGCGTCTCTGTACGTGGCCCCTCCCACCAGAGCAGCACAAATGAAGACTTGTCTCTTTCCAAACGCTCTTAAAGGACGATCGTTTTGACTGTTGACCGTGACACCCTCATCAGAAAAATGTCAAAAATGAGAAAAGCGGACGCAGAGTGCAGAATTTTCCAAGAAAAATTGACTTATTCCTATTTACATACAAGTTCATGTTAAAACATTGAGTTGAAATTGTACTTTCCTTAAAGTTTCAGGTTGTTCATAATATTATAATATTTTGTAAAAGAATGAGTTCATCAATTAAAAAAGATTTCTGTAATAGATTTGTGTTTCTCTGCACAAATATTTGAACTTATTGTTATTTTTGTGGTTTATATGACATGAGTTTTCTGATCCGGCCCCTTTTGGTTCAAAGTCGGTTGGATACGGCCCCCGAACCAAAATAAGTTTGACACCCCTGCTCTATAGGTAGTCCTAGTCATATATGTTTGGGTTGTTCCTAGTCGGCGTCCAAGGGAGAAAGAGTTAAGCACTACAATAGACAATATTCATAGGAGTACACCACAGAATCTGCTCTATAAACCATTTAAACGCATACAATGAGACAGTGAGAGAGATCCTATAAAACCACAGCCATTACATGAAACTTGACATTTTCCTTGTTAAACCATCAACAGTAATTTATTATCCCGCGTTATGTGTTTTAGCTGTAACTATCATAATCATTTACTCGGTGCGGGGGTAAAACTACCTTACACAAACCCTCCTCGAGCCGAAAAACAAAGGCTCCACAACTGTGCAGCCGGCGCGGGATTGGTCGAGAGCCACTCTGGCGTAACCTGACATTACCTGCGTCTTCAGAACTGGCTGCGCTCGCTGCCCCGAGGCCAACCGTCAGATATGAGATGAGTCAGGAGGAGAGGAATCCAGCCCCCCCTCGCCTCGCTTTCTCTCGCTCTCTCTCGGTCTCTGTTGGCGTGTGCAGGTGTTTAACTGCGTGCAAGCTGCTTCTCCAGGCGCAGCAGGAGGCTACAGCGAGACACACACGCCCCCTAGTGGACAAACGCACACCTACAGACTTCACTGACCCAAAAAAAGGAAATTACTTCTGCAAAATCTGCTAAAATAAAACCCAGATTTTTCATTTTAGTTGCTTAAAGTGCTTATTTTCTCTTCTAATTCAGTTTCCTCATCACAAACGCACCTGAAGTTGTGTTTTTTATTTAATTTACACATGTTTAACACACAAACTCTGCACGTTTATTTAACCTGATCTCTTCTCTCGAACTCAAAACACTCTGTTCCACCTTGTGATGTCATGTGGTGATACCGAAAGTCTAAAATAAAAGCCTGATTTTTCATTTTAGTTGCGTTTAAAGCGCTTATTTTCTGTTCTAATGTAGTTTCCTCATCATAAACAGACCTGAAGTTGTGTGTTTTATTTCATTTTACACATGTTTAACACACAAACCCTGCACGTTTATTTAACCTGAGCTCTTCTCGCAAACTCAAAACACTCTGCTCCACCTTGTGATGTCATGTGGTGATGCCGAGAGTCCTTCATGCACCTTCACTAGAATCATTTAAATGTTTTCAGCTCTGGAATTCGCTTTTTTTTTTTTTACTGAATTTAAGGTAGAATGTGGCTGTTTACTTGAAAATGACCACTTTATGACATCACAAGGTGGAACAGAGCACGCAGGAGCTCACACTTTACATTATATTACAATAACTAAGAGTAAAAAGTATAAAAATTTTAGTAAAACTTAGAGAATAGCGAGGGACTGGTGTCAATAAAGCATAATTATATAACCGTATATTATTATTATTATTTCTATATCACATTTCATAAACTTGCACAATACAGATAAAATAAAATAAAATAAAAAAGGCAATGGAAATATAAACTGAAGCTTTATCTAAGGCCACTCGTCCTAATTAAGATAATAAAACGAGTCATGAAAGCTTAACAGAGTCGTAAATGAGCTGTACACGCGCTTTGTCATGTCGTTCTATTGATGTTGACTAATTTGTGCTGGTCTGGTCCTGGTCTGGTTGGTCCTGTTCTGGTTTAGACACGCTGTAGTTATTTATTGTTTTATTATTATTATTGGCTTCATGTCGTGTCACATCGCCAATGCAAATTCGTACTTTGTGTTTTTTTTTCGTGACCGTGTTATTAAACCTTTTTCTGATTCAAGTTTTGACCTAGTTTAGGTTTGATAATATTTTAATTTATGTTAGTTGTGGTCCTGTTTTTACATGATTTACTCACGGTTTTTACTCGGTTTAATCAGTTTAGTCCTTGATTTGTCCCGATGCAGACCAAGTGTAGTCCAAGTTTAGACCTGGTCAAGTCCTGCCTAAATTCTAGATGAGTTTTTGTCCTGTGCTTTCATTGTTTACGTGTTGTTTATTTATAGATGCACTGATACAATACAGGTATCGGATATCGGTGCCAATATTGAACATTTTGGTGGATCGGAAATCGGCTTTGAGGATATCGATTCAGCCGATATCTCACTTTTGTCTGTAAATTGGTGTAATTTCCAGTGTCCAGTGTTGGCTCAAAATGTTTCATAATATTAAAAGTGCATTTTTTACAGAGAAGTTCTGCAGTTACAAAACACACGAGTATTTTTTATTTATTTATTTTTTACATTATTATTATTATTATTATTTTATTTATTTTATTTTTTTTTTTTTTGCCTTCTGCTGTTTGCGTTTAAATAAAATAAATATTATTTTCAGTCTCTGCCCTGGTATCGGTTGATATCGGGTGTCATTTGATACTTAAAGTCAAAGTATCGTCATTAGTATCGGAACAAAAAACAAAAAAAAAAAAAAACCTGGATCGGTGCATCCGCAGGTTTAATATCTAGGTTATTCCTTGATTTATGGTGTAGCCCAATTACAGGCCTGGTCTGGTCCTGGCTTGGTTCTAGTTTGGACCTGATTCAGTCAAGTTTTGATTTATACTTACGTTATGGTTTAATTCTAATTTATTTGTTTTAATGCTGACAATACAGAACTGGTCTAGTCCAAAGTCAGGACTAGTCTATACCTGGTTTAGTTTAGTCCGGATTTAGCCCTGGTTTAGTTGTTGTTTAATCCTGGATTATCCCTGGTTTAGCAATGGTTTAATTCTAGTTTAGTTCTGGTTTATACCTGGTTTAGTCATGTTTTGGTCATGTTTTAGCCCTAGTTTAGACCTGGTTTAGTCCTGGTTTAGTTCTGGTTTAGCTCTGGTTTATCCCTGGTTTATCCTTGGTTTAGTCCTAGTTGAGTCCTGCTTTGCTCTGGTTTAGACCTGGTTTAGTCCTGGTTTAGTTCTGGTTTAGTCCTGGATTATCCCTGGTTTAGTCATGTTTTGGTCATGTTTTACTCCTGGTTCAGTCCTGGTTGAGTCCTTGCTGAGTCGTGGTTTAGTCCTGGTTTAGTCCTGGTTCAATCCTGGTTCAGTCCTGTTTAGTCCTGGTTCAGTCCTGGTTTAGTTCTGGTTTAGTCCTGGATTATCCAAGGTTTAGTCATGTTTTGGTCATGTTTTAGACCTGGTTTAGTCCTGGTTTAGCTCTGGATTAGTCCTGGTTAAATCCTGGTTAAATCCTGGATTTGCCCTGGATTATCCAAGGTTTAGTCCTGTTTTAGTCCTGGATTAGTCCTGTTTTAGTCCTGGTTCACACCGGGTTAGATTCTTGTTTTTATATTCACAGTGTGACCGTTTCCCGCCGCTCAGACTTCTGCAGATTTATGGACGTTAGCATCGTTAGCGGCATTAGCGGCATTAGCAGACATTAGCAGCGTTAGCGGCGTTAGCGTTAGCGTCAGAAAGCCCCTGCTGCGGCGGTGGGTCGGAGCATGTCTGATGTCTGATGCCTGGTGCTTGATGCCTGGTGCTTGGTGCCTGATGGCGGCTGGGACAAACCCGTTGCTGTGGTGTATAATTAGCTTGTCATCACGACGCTCACTCACACCTCAGCCTCATGATGGATATACGCTGCTCCTGTCATTATTTTATAACATCTCAGCGGCGCAGGAATGCTCCGCCGCTCACAAACGCACGTCACTCAAACCTGCACTCTGCAATTACACAAATAATTTATGAGCTCGGCTTTCTCCACATGTGAGTCTGGAAACGGTCCAGCCAAACCGGGAGGCGGGAAGAATGTCCCTGGCCCTGTTTGCTTCGGTCCTGCTCACGGAGTAATGTTACTGCAAAATAACAATACTCAAGTACAAGTACAAAGTGGTGGCCCGAGAAATTACTCCAAATCGTGACTTTAAGGATTATTATGAAACTGTTTTACTCCTGACTTTCTTACATGTAAAACAGGATTTCTAGTTTAGTCCTGGTTTAGTCCTGATTTAGTCCTGGTTTTAGTCCAGGTTTTAGTTCTAGTTTAGTCCTGGTTTTATACCAGGTTTAGCCCTGATTTTAGTCCTGGTTTTAGTTCTAGTTTAGTCCTGGTTTTATACCTGGTTTAGGCCTGGTTTTAGTCCTGTTTTAGTTCTAGTTTAGTTCTGGTTTAGTCCTGGTTTTATTTCTAGTTAGTCCTGGTTTAGTCCTGGTTTTAATCCTGGCTTTAGTCCTGGTTTTAGTCCTGGTTTTAGCCCTTGTTCAGTCCTGGTTTAGTCCAGGTTTTAGTTCTAGTTTAGTTCTAGTTTAGTCCTAGTTTTAGTTCTAGTTTTAGTTCTAGTTTAGACTTGGTTTAGTCCTGGTTTTAGTCCTGGTTTAGTCCTAGTTTAGCCCAAAATGTGAAAACAGGAAAATCCCGCCATATAATCCATTTATTTCAACAAAGTAACTGTAATCCAATTACCACTCACTGAAACAGTAACTGTAACTGAATACAGTTACTCATCATTTGTACTCTGATTATGTAACTCTGGTACATGTAATCTGTTACTCCCCAACACTGAAAATAATAATACTCAAGTACAAGTACAAAGTAGTGGCCCAAGAAATCACTCTAAATCATGAATTTGAGGATTATTATGAAACAGATTTATTCCTCACTTTCTTACTTGTAAAACAGGATTATTGTGCTTTTGCAGATTTACACTGTCCCCAAAATTAGACATTTTAAAAGCATTTATCTTGAAAACTAAAATGTCTAGCTCAGTATAATTGAACAGTTTAGGTGTTGAACATCAAAACTTTATTGTGGGACTTTTTTTGCCAGATGGGGAAGTTTTTCCACAGTCTGGGATGAGTGTGAGTGAGCAAATTCCAAAACACAAAAGTTCTTCTGTTTGTGAAGCTCAACCTGAAAACAGAACAAAAAGAAAACACTAAATATAAAATCTTGATCTGTTTCTAAACGTTATGTGAAAATTTGAGGAGATTTCAACAAGAAGTTCCAAAATTACTGGTGTGTTAGTGTTGTGAAGGTGACTTTTAAAATGTATTTCCCTTCAGATTACAGATTACATATCCCAAAATGTAGTTTGTAACGTAATCCATTAAATTACTTAAAGTGAGTAATGTAATCTGAATACTTTGGATTACCCTATGTTGTCATGCTTTTTTAAATGACGTAGAGAAGCAAAGACGGGGATCTTAACATGAGATGTTTTGTTTTATCTGCTAAAAGACAATAAAAAAATCCAGTCTTTAGTTAACCAGATTAAAAATATTATTGATAGAAAAATGATTTTTATATGAAGTCGCTGCTGCCTTAAAGTATGTCCACCGACTGTTAGGTGTCTTTTTGTTTAGACCTGGTTTTAGACTTTGTTTTAGTCCTAGTTTAGTCCTGGTTTAGACCTGGGTTAGTCCTGGTTTTAGTCCTGGTTTTAGTTGTAGTTTAGTCCTGGTTTTAGATTTAGATTTAAATTATTAGTCAGTGAAATGATGTTAAATGTATAAATGTGTATACAAATATAATTGAAAGTGTATAATGAGAATGGAAATGTAAAGAGCTTCCTGTATTTAAAAGACAATTTAAATCAAGTCAAATCAATTCAAATTGATTTGAATTTGTTGACTCATCGATTCCATTTGCGTTTTTGCTTTAATTTGAGCCACAGTTTGGGCCCTGCACTGTAATGGTTGTGATGCACAGTAAAGTTCAGGGTTGAAGGGTTAAAATTTTAGAGTAAAATATTTCAGAGTTTTATATTTTAACTCTATGAAAGTTAAATGGGAGTTCAAGTTTGTGTTATTTGTCAGAGTTGATATGTCTGAAGTTAATTCAACTTCCCTTAGTGTTAATTCAGCTTCTCCATGGAAAATGCTCCAGTATGAGGCTTTAACTTTCTGTTTTCATGGAATCATACAGTTGAATTTCCTCCTCCGGAAAGTTACACACTGTAGCTTTAAGTATTTCACATAGACTTAAATCAGTGCTGTGTAAATGCTCTGTTGTGTAATTATCTGGTCTAGTCCTGGTCTAGTCCTGGTCTAGTCCTGGTCTAGTCCTGTTTTAGTCCTGGTCTAGTCCTGGTCTAGTCCTGGTCTAGTCCTGGTCTAGTCCTGTTTTAGTCCTAGTCCAGTGCTGGTTTAGTCCTGTTTTATTCCTGTTTTAGTCCTAGTCTAGTCCTGGTTTAGTCCTGGTTTAGTCTTAGTTTAGTCCTGCTTTAGTCCTGTTTTTGTCCTAGTTCATTCCTGGTCTAGTTGTGGTCTAGTCCTGGTCTAGTCCTGGTCTAGTCCTGATCTCGCCCTGGTCTAGTCCTGGTCTAGTCCTGTTTTGTTCCTGTTTTAGTCCTGGTTTAGTTCTGGGCTAGTCCTGTTTTAGTCCTGGTTTAGTTCTGGGCTAGTCCTGTTTTAGTCCTGTTTTAGTCCGGGTCTAGTCTTGGTTTAGTCCTGGTTTAGTTCTGGTTTAGTCCTGTTTTAGTCCGGGTCTAGTCCTGTTTTAGTCCTGTTTTAGTCCGGGTCTAGTCTTGGTTTAGTCCTGGTTTAGTCCTGGTTTAGTTCTGGTTTAGTCCTGGTATAGTCCTGGGCTAGTCCTGTTTTGTTCCTGTTTTAGTCCTGGTTTAGTTCTGGGCTAGTCCTGTTTTAGTCCGGGTCTAGTCTTGGTTTAGTTCTGGTTTAGTCCTGGTTTAGTTCTTGTTTAGTTCTGGTTTAGTTCTGGTCTAGTCCTGTTTTGGTGTTTTCAGGATAAAAAAAATACCAAAAAAATCCTATTGTCACTTAAAGTTTTTGTCACTTTAGACTCACAGTTACTTCAGTAAAAATGCGCCTCAGGTCGGAGTAAAAGTTTGCGACTCTGAAAAGTGAAAAGTTCTATTGTCCATAAAACGACTTAAGTAACTCTGCCTCTGTTCGGTCAAAGAAACGTCGTGCATCTGGAAAACCTGATGTTGTTTTGTTCCGTGGAAACACCGAGAGCCAGAAGGAGCCGTGGGTGATTTACGGTGATGGTTTTTGGCTCCGTTGACGTTACAAAACAAACAGGTTGGCGAGAACTGGCACCAACCGCTGTTTACATCGGTTTGAAAAGTCGCCAAGGTTTTATTTATGATTCTCAAACACTAATAGCAACATCATAAAATCTAATGGTATTACAGGTAACTTCATTCACTTTTAATTTCGAAAACCTTTGTCATTTAACAGTGAATCTTATGACTAAATGTTTCTGTATTTATTTAAATTTTTTACTTGGGGCGTAATATCATGTTCAACTAGATATTAATAATGGTCCAAATTTATTGTGTTAAAGCCACAGTGTGAAACTTTTAGCCAAAAATCTGCTAAAAAAACAAACGATTTTTCATTTTAGTCGAGTTTAAAGGGCTCGTATTACGCTTTTTTCTGAAATAATGTTGTTTCGTCGTCGCAAACAAACCTGGAGTTGTGTTTTGTTTCATTCACACACGTTTAACACACAAACCCTGCACCTTGTGATGTCACGTGGAAATACAGGAAGTGCTCCACTGTGTTTTTAAAGTCCGCACACCTTCACTAGAATCATTTGGATCGTTTCAATCCTGGAATTCCCAATTTCTACTGAACTAAAGGTAAAAGGAGCTGTTCAAAACTACCACTACATGACATCACAAGGTGGATCTGAGCATTTTGAGCTTTGGAGATGTAGACAGACTAATAATAAAGAGTTACTCAAACACGTGAATGAAACAAAACACAACTCCAGGTCTGTTTTTGGGGAGGAAATTACATTATAACTTGTCAAATCCCTCAGTCGTCCAGGTAGAATCCATGGCAAAAGAAAAAATTCTATTTGTCAGCTGGACAAAAGTTTATTTTGGCCGAAAATACACCACAAAAATAAACTCTTGTCCAGCTGACAAATTAAATTTCTCCTTTTGCCAACATTATAACATGATCTAAGGCTCACAAGAGTCCATTGTGTGTAATATAAATAAGATATAATGCATTAAAAAGATTTGTGTCTTTACTGTGAGCGGCTTGCATCTCCACAAACCTGACTCGTATTTGTTTGGGTATCTATCTTGTATATGTCCCAAAGTAGTCCTGGTCTTGTCCTGGTTTAATACTGGTTTAGCCCTGTTTTATTCCTGGTCTAGTCCTGGTTTAGTCCTGGTTTAGTCCTGGTTTAGTCCCTGTCTTGTCCTGTTTTATTCCTGGTCTAGGCTTGCTTTAGCCCTGGTTTAGTCCCGGTTTAATCCTGGCCTAGTCCTGGTTTAGTCCTAGTATACTCCTGGTCTCATCCTGGTTTAATCTTGGTTTAGTCCTGGTCTCATCCTGGTTTAATCTTGGTTTAGTCCTGGTCTCATCCTGGTTTAATCTTGGTTTAGTCCTGGTCTCATCCTGGTTTAATCTTGGTTTAGTCCTGGTTTAGTCCTGGTATACTCCTGGTCTCATCCTGGTTTAATCTTGGTTTAGTCCTGGTCTTGTCCTGGTTTAATCTTGGTTTAGTCCTGGTCTTGTCCTGGTTTAATCTTGGTTTAGTCCTGGTCTTGTCCTGGTTTAATCTTGGTTTAGTCCTGGTCTTGTCCTGCTTTCCTGGTTTAATTTTGGTTTAGTCCTGGTCTTGTCCTGGTTTAATCTTGGTTTAGTCCTGGTCTTGTCCTGGTTTAATCTTGGTTTAGTCCTGGTCTTGTCCTGGTTTAATACTGGTTTAGTCCTGGTTTAGTCTTGGTCTAGTCCTGTTTTATTCCTGGTTTAGTCTTGGTTTAGTCCTGATTTAGCCCTGGTTTAGCCCTGGTTTAGTCCTGGTTTAGCCCCGGTTTAGCCCTGGTTTAGCCCTGGTTTAGTCCTGGTTTAGCCCTGGTTTAGCCCTGGTTTAGTCCTGGTTTAGTCCTGGTTTAGTCCTGGTTTAGTCCTGGTATACTCCTGGTCTCATCCTGGTTTAATCTTGGTTTAGTCCTGGTCTTGTCCTGGTTTGATACTGGTTTAGCCTTGGTCTAGTCCTGTTTTATTCCTGGTTTACTCTTGGTTTAGCCCTGGTTTAGTCCTGGTCTTGTCCTGTTTTATTCCTGGTTTAGTCTTGGTTTAGTCCTGGTTTAGCCCTGGTTTAGTCCTGGTTTAGTCCTGGTTTAGTCCTGGTTTAGTCCTGGTATACTCCTGGTCTCATCCTGGTTTCATCTTGGTTTAGTCCTGGTCTTGTCCTGGTTTAGTCTTGGTCTTGTCCTGTTTTATTCCTGGTTTAGTCCTGGTCTTGTCCTGGTTTAGTCTTGGTCTTGTCCTGTTTATTCCTGGTTTAGTCTTGGTTTATCCCTGGTTTAGTCCTGGTCTTGTCCTGTTTTATTCCTGATCTAGTCCTGGTTTAGTCCTTGTCTGGCTCTGGTCTAGTCTGTCTATTATTAAACATTTGAAAGTTAAATTAGTTTTTTTTATCTTCTGATCTTTTCTTAGAACTGACATGATTTCCGTTCTCATGTGTTTCAGCCGCAGAAGAGTTAATCTGACATAATTATCCTCGTGATCGTTTAATAACTTAATTTGAACATGAAAATCTGCCAACAGAAAAATGACTGAACAGTTCCTCAGGTTCAGTGACATTTCCTGCTCCAGACCACAGGAACTCAAACACAACAAAGTCTTCACGACAAATATGTAATAACGATTTCTCTGACAAGCATCGTAAAGTTTCTCTGCAATAAAAACACTCTTACTTTTATTTTACTCGCTTTTTTGGCTCGAAAGTTACATACTGAGGTGTTAATTACATTAAAACGGAAAAATAAACACAAAACAACACAAAATAATAAAGTTAATTGAATATTTTTCGATATTTTTATGTTACGCAATCTAAATAATTATATAAAATGGCTGCAGCTGCTGAGATTTGCTGATTCGCTCCTTTCCAGTTGCATTTTTGCTTTAATTTGTGTAAATTTCAGGGTTGAAGGATTAAAATTTCAGCGTACAATATTTCAGAGTTGTTTTTTAACACCAAAAAAAGTGTTGTTTTAACTATTTGAAAGTTAAATGGAGGTTCAAGTTGGGGTTATTTGCCAGAATTGATATGGTTGATATTATTTCAACTTCCCCTAGTGTTAATACAACTTTTCCTAGTGTTAATACAACTTTTCCTAGTGTTAATTTAACTTCTCCTAGTGTTAATACAACTTTTCCTAGTGTTAATTCAACTTATCCTAGTGTTAATTCAATTCCTCGTAGTGTTAATTCAGCTTCCCTTAGTGTTAATTCAACTTCTCCTAGTGTTAATACAACTTTTCCTAATGTTAATTCAACTTTTCCTAGTGTTAATTCAACTTTTCCTAGTGTTAATACAACTTTTCCTAGTGTTAATTCAACTTATCCTAGTGTTAATTCAATTCCTCGTAGTGTTAATTCAGCTTCCCTTAGTGTTAATTCAACTTCTCCTAGTGTTAATACAACTTTTCCTAGTGTTAATTTAACTTTTCCTAGTGTTAATTCAACTTCTCCTAGTGTTAATACAACTTTTCCTAGTGTTAATTTAACTTCTCCTAGTGTTAATTCAACTTCTCCTAGTGTAAATACAACTTTTCCTAGTGTTAATACAACTTTTCCTAGTGTTAATTCAACTTTTCGTACTGTTAATTTAACTTCTCCTAGTGTTAATTTAACTTTTCTAGTGTTAATACAACTTTTCCTAGTGTTAATTCAACTTCTCCTAGTGTTAATTCAACTTCCTTTAGTGTTAATTCAACTTCCCTTAGTGTTAATTCAACTTCCTCTAGTGTTAATTCAACTTCCTCTAGTGTTAATACAACTTTTCTTAATGTTAATTCAACTTCCTTTAGTGTTAATTCATCTTTACTAGTGTTAACACAACTTCTCTTAGTGTTAATTCAAATTTTAGTGTTAATTCAACTTCCTCTAGTGTTAATTCAATTTCCTTAGTGTTAATTCAACTTCTCTTATTACTAATTCAACTTTTTTAAATGTTAATTTAACTTCCCTTAGTGTTAATTCAACTTCTCTCCTCACACCCACCACTTCAAACTCCTGTGAACCACCATACGTTTGACCCAGTTTTGTTCATAATTTTATCTTAAATTAACTCAAATAAAGTGTAAAAATAAAACTCCTCTGTGTGTTGTTGAGCTAAATCAGGATAACTCTACAAAGTGTTATCTGTTTACTCTCAAAACGTTCATATAACTCTTGATTTTGGGATTAAACAGGAACTTTAGTCCAGTGTTACTTAATTAACATTTCCAAAAATATGAAATGAACTAAAAATAGAACAGACTGGACACACATAAACCCTGAGAAAATGTTCAAATTGACTCTGTGAGAGTTCATTTTAACACTGTAGTTTTTGCTGTGCTGTGATAGTGGGAGGGCCCCTGAGCTGTCGGGGCCCGGTGCTCAGAATGCTGTGAATGTGGATCCGTGCTCTTATGTAACCCGGGATCACACCTGTGGGAGTCAGTGGCAGATTTATGACCCTCTGAAAATGTGCACACCTTCATTTAACAACTGTCACCTCCGACGCACCAGAACACGAACAGCACAAGAGCAGACGCCACGGCAGAGACGCAAGAAAGTTTCATTGAGTTTTATGTAGAGATATAGAGAAAGAGAAAGTTTCTGTTGATCTGGTGTCTAAAAATACTCCCAAAGCTTTATTTTAATGTTAATATGAAAAGGAAGCTGCACAAAACACAAAATATACAGCTGTTTCTTCTTATAACTGTGATATACTTTTGCACTTTTGCACTGTTTACATCAGGAGAGTCAAACTCAAATTCACATTGAGCCGAAATTAAAAACTGGGACTAAGTCCTGGACCAAACTAAATATTTATTGAAAAATTTCATCAACATCTGCATGTTTTTGCTTCCTTCGAGTTATGTAATGTTAAACCTTTTCTTATTTAAATAAATGTTTAATAACAGTTTTGCTTAAACACTGAATCCAGAACAAGCTGAATATAAAATAATAACATTTTAAAAATAAATAATGTCTCTATAGCCTATCTGTAGCTTTTGAACTCCTTTTAAATTGTATTTTATTTTATTTTATTTTTTTCACAGTCCAACAACTTGCTTCAATGAAAATTGAATCTTTCAACAATGAACAGTCAAATATTATAAAGAAAACTTTCATCCAAGCTCAGTTTACTGGACTGTGATTTACTCTAAAGCATCATCAGAGTAGTAGTGTAGTAGTAGTAGTAGTAGTAGTATTAATAGTAGTAGTATTATTTAGTAGTAGTATTAATAGTAGTAGTAGTATTAATAGTAGTAGTAGTATAATAGTAGTAGTAGTATTAATAGTAGTAGTAGTAGTAGTAGTATTAATAGTAGTAGTAGTATAAATAGTAGTAGTAGTATAAATAGTAGTAGTAGTATAAATAGTAGTAGTAGTAGTAAATAGTAGTAGTAGTAGTAGTATTAATAGTAGTAGTAGTATTAATAGTAGTAGTAGTATTATAGTAGTAGTAGTATAGTAGTAGTATAAATAGTAGTAGTAGTATAAATAGTAGTAGTAGTATAAATAGTAGTAGTAGTATAATAGTAGTAGTAGTAGTATAAATAGTAGTAGTAGTATTAATAGTAGTAGTAGTATAGTAGTAGTAGTATTAATAGTAGTAGTATTAGTAGTAGTAGTAGTAGTAGTATATAATAGTAGTAGTAGTAGTATTAATAGTAGTAGTAGTATTAATAGTAGTAGTAGTATTAATAGTAGTAGTAGTATAATAGTAGTAGTAGTATAAATAGTAGTAGTAGTAGTATAATAGTAGTAGTAGTATAGTAGTAGTAGTAGTAGTAGTATTAGTAGTAGTAGTATTAGTATAGTAGTAGTAGTATTAAGTAGTAGTAGTAGTATAAATAGTAGTAGTAGTATATAAAGTAGTAGTAGTTAGTAGTAGTAGTAGTATAAGTAGTAGTAGTAGTAGTAGTATAAATAGTAGTAGTAGTATTATAGTAGTAGTAGTAGTAGTAGTATTAATAGTAGTAGTATTAATAGTAGTAGTATTAAATAGTAGTAGTAGTATTAAATAGTAGTAGTAGTATAAATAGTAGTAGTAGTATAATAGTAGTAGTAGTATTAGTAGTAGTAGTATAAATAGTAGTAGTAGTATAAATAGTAGTAGTAGTATTAATAGTAGTAGTAGTATTAATAGTAGTAGTAGTAGTATTAATAGTAGTAGTAGTATTAATAGTAGTAGTAGTATAAATAGTAGTAGTAGTAGTAGTAAGTAGTAGTAGTAGTAGTATTAATAGTAGTAGTAGTAGTATTAATAGTAGTAGTAGTATAGTAGTAGTAGTAGTAGTAGTATTAATAGTAGTAGTAGTATTAATAGTAGTAGTAGTATTAATAGTAGTAGTAGTATTAATAGTAGTAGTAGTATTAATAGTAGTAGTAGTATTAATAGTAGTAGTAGTATTAATAGTAGTAGTAGTATTAATAGTAGTAGTAGTATAATAGTAGTAGTAGTATTAATAGTAGTAGTAGTATTAATAGTAGTAGTAGTATTAGTAGTAGTAGTAGTAGTAGTAGTAGTAGTATTAATAGTAGTAGTAGTAGTAGTAGTAGTAGTAGTAGTAGTGGTGCAGCAGCTGGTGAGCAGGTCTAATCCATATTTGATATGATCTCGCGGGACAAACATAAGTATATTGTGGGCCAAACTCGGCCCCCGGGCCTGAATCTGACATGTCTAGTTTACATTTACTATTTATTTATTTGCATGGGAATGAGAAACACAATATAAGCCAATATTGACAATAAACTTTTTAAACTCTGAATATACTGTATTTGTATTAAGATATTTGTTTTTTCACTTACTGTCCACACATTTATATAATTTATTTGACACCAGTCTCTTGATCGTATTTAGAAGTTTATTACCATTTTAAAAATATATTTTTACTTTTTGCTATTGTAATATATAAAGTGATGCATACATAGATAGAGCTACTACATTCGGCAGAACAGCAGAAAGCCACTTGTTGAACTGTTTGTATTTACAGTATTGTATTATAGTACTGTATTTATAGTTTGCAGTGAAGTTTTTGTCCATTATTTTACGATGTGGCCTGGAAATAGCGGCCGTAGAACTCTGGAGGATGTGATGCTTCGTTTTTGGTGGTAAACAGTAGAACACGTGGCTTTGTTCTGGCTCGCTGTTAATATACGAGATAACGTGAGATTATCTACTACTGAACACGTCGGCGCTAACGTTAGTATCAGATTCAGATTTACAATTAAGACGAAACAGCAGCGATATCAGTGATACAGACGACATAAGAACACTTCTCAATTAATGTTGTTGAAATAAACAGCCAACACCGTGGAGCCTCCCTGAAATGATGGAGTTGTAATCTAAATAAATACACTCTATGGTTGTATCCACTTCACTCACTATTTTTCTCTCTAGATTGTATAAAAATGTGTAGATTAAACCTATAGCCACTCGCTGCTTTATTGAGCTTGTTGGATGCTCGTTGAAGTCTACCTGTGCTCGGGCCTAAGCATAAATCGAGGTGATTAAGATGTAACTGGACACGTTATGTATTTGTCTTAACGTTTACTCTATGACTAGATGTTATTTTGAAACTTCCCTTTGAGAAAACTTTAACTGTGGAAAGCTGTTCATCCGGATGTCGATGTTAAGAGAGCCGGATGTTAACAGTGACGAGGAACGGAGCCCCACCCGCATGGGAACGCACGTTTGTGTCCACAGCTGGATGATATTGGCTTTTACTGCCTCAGAAAAGCTTTTGTCGTCTTTTTGCGTTGAGTCAGTTCGTCGCGCTGCCGTCGCCAAAATCTCACCTGCAGCAGCTCTGTCTCCTTCTTCCACAGCCTTTGTCTTGAAGTTAAAATCTGCATCATCTGCATTTCTTCGCGTGTTTTCCATGAGGAGGGTACGGAAGCCGAGAGAGGGTCACAACAAACGCAAACGCCGCAACAAATACAAATGCGACAACACAACAAAAAAAGCCACAACGGAAATGACAGCGACACTCTATTTTAATGCAAAGACGCAACAAATACAAACGCAAAAGCCGCAACACATTAAAAAGCCGCAACACATTAAAAAGCCGCAACACATTAAAAAGCCACAACACATCAAAAAGCCACAACGTAAGTGACCGCGGGACTCTATTTTCCGACAGACCGATTAAGCGGCAAGTGAAGAAGAAGAACTACAACGTGAAACGAATAATGTTAAAACAATAAATTACTTTTACTTACGTTTCCCACTTCTCCGTTCCTTTACTTTTCACGTTGTAGTTCTTCTTCTTAGAGTCCCGCGGTCAGTTCCGGTTTGGCTTTTTGATGTGTTGTGGCTTTGTGATGTGTTGGGGCATTTGCGTTTGTGTTGTGGCATTTGTATTTGTTGCGGCGTTTGCATTAAAATAGAGTCCCGCGGTCATTTCCGTTGTGGCTTTTTGATGTGTTGTGGCTTCTTTAATGTGTTGCGGCATTTGCATTTGTGTTGTGGCATTTGTATTTGTTGCGGCGTTTGCATTAAAATAAAGTCCCGCGGTCATTTCCGTTGTGGCTTTTTCTGGTGTGTTGTGGCTTTTTGATGTGTTGTGGCTTTTTTGGTGTGTTATGGCTTTTTGGTGTGTTGTAGCTTTTTAATTTGTTGCGGCATTTGCGTTTGTGTTGTTGCGTTTGTATTTTTTGTGGCGTTTGCATTAAAATTGAGTCCCGCGGTCATTTCTGTTGTGGCTTTTTTTATGTGTTGTGGCTTTTCAATGTGTTGTGCCTTTTTGATGTGTTGTGGCTTTTTAATGTGTTGTGGCATTTGCGTTTGTGTTGTGGCGTTTGTATTTTTTGCGGTGTGTGCATTAAAATTGGGTCCCGCTGTCATTTCCGTTGTGGCTTTTTGATGTGTTGTGGCTTTTTTTATGTGTTGTGGCTTTTTAATGTGTTGTGGCTTTTTAATGTGTTGTGTCTTTTTGATGTGTTGTGGCTTTTTAATGTGTTGCGGCATTTGCGTTCGTGTTGTGGCATTTGTATTTTTTGCGGCGTTTGCATTAAAATAGAGTCCCGCAGTCATTTCCGTTGTGGCTTTTTTTTGGTGCGTTGTGGCTTTTTGTTGTGTTTTCGCATTTGTATTTTTGGCGGCGTTTGCGTTTGTTGTGACCCCTCTCGGCTTCCGTACAAAATAACTGTTCAGAACGCAATCAAACGAGCGCGTTTCTCTGTTTCTCGGCGCATCGTCTCTTCCGCCGGTCTCTCTACTGCTGCGCATGTCTCCTGCAGAAAGAGCCTCTGTTCTGTCTGTATCATGTCAGCGTCTTGGAGGATTTCAGCAGATTTCAGACTCTCGCAGGGGGCGGGGACAGGTGTGTCGATCAGGGATGAGTGGGCGTCCGGCTGTTGAAGTTTGAGCCGTTTCTTCTTGTCATTTACTCACCTGATTTAACGCATATGACTCATTAAGACGTATCACACTCACTAATGTTCGTTTAGCGTTCTCTGTGTCCTTAAACAAATAATCCGTTGATATATTCACCGCATCGTTGTACAAAACACAGAGTTCAAAGTGTGAGAAAAATTTGCGCCTAATCGTCCGGAAATTACGCTTATTATTACATCAATGTTTTGGTAATTAATTTTGGTAATGAATCCGCATTACTGTAAAATTCTTATCGGTTCATGATCAGTTTAATGAAGATGTCGACAGCCAAACCTCAATGAAAGCCTGTGGTTTGGAGCGAAGTTCAAACGTTTTCACCTCCACCGGGACACACCCACTGATCCGTGCTCGCATTTTACAATTTCATTTTATTAATCGGTGACACACGGAGGATTTGGCAACGCCGCGTAGCCAAACGAATCAGATGAGTCAGTCGGCTTCAAGTCGTTTTAGATGAATATTACGATTTTAAATGGCCAAAAATAATAACGTAAAGATCCACAGGTGTAAAAGATTTTAACGATAGAGCAAACACGAGCACGATTGGTCTGATTACCTGGTCCCCGAAGAGTTGACCAGGTTTTGTGTTCACCCTGTGTGACTGTGTGTGTGTGTGTGTCCATCCGCGATAATTCCGCCATTTATGAACCGATTGTCACCGAATTTGGTCAAGCCCTCGTGCCCGATGCCGCAAAAAAAAAAAAAAAAAAAAAAAAAAAAGTTTGGTGACGATCCGAGGTCATTTGAGGTCACACAGGTCAATTGAAAGGTTACGCGTTATAAAAGATCGGCGATTTTGGCAATTTCTGAACCATCTGCGGCCTAAAATATTCACCTAATCATCACACGAGTTGGCACACACATAACCGGGGCACACTGGATGTTACAGGTTGAAACCGGTCAAGGTCACTTGAAGGTCAATGTAACCAAGGTCAAATATGCGTTTTTGGTCATAACTCCGCAAAGGATCGAGCTCGAGCAACAGGAGTGTCTCAAAATCTGAGAAAAATTATGATCTATTTATAATTCTCTGCATTTGTATAGTCAAGTATAAATAGTTTTCGAGATAATCACAAATTATAACAGTTCCTTTCTCTTTCAGTGTTTGTCGTTAGAATTCTAATTGGAACAAAAATAATTTCCATTTCTTCTTTTTCTGGCGACACACAACACACAACTAACACACACACAACTCATGAAACATTACATTTTGTTCCACACTAGTAAACACAGACGTTCTCATGTGTGACCAACATCACACAAATGTTCATGGGCCTGTACACATACACACATTGCATTGTGGATATAATGATCATGTGATATGGGCTGGGTTTATAACTCCTCATAAACTGTTTCTGTGCTGATGAACTGAACCACCGACGCCTCATGGGACCAGGTTGATATGTCTAATTGAGCTTGTTTAAATTGAAATGGTAAAAAATATTCTTGTTTAAGTTCAGGAAATGAAAACTGAAATAGATTTTTAAGACAAAATAACATAAAACTGAAAATCCATGACACATTTTTTTGTCAAATCACTCAACTCTATCCTTAAAGATGCATTGCGTGACTTTTTGGTGGAGGATATATTACCTTACCCTCGTACCTGTTTGTCTTCATGTCGTGTTATTGCTTTGCTGAGAATATTCCGCGGGTAAGGTCTGTGGAGAGGCGAGCACACTCAGTGTAATAACATTAGAGGTTGCTCATGACACTTGAAAATTGCCCTGTACTATAAAATAGAACCAAATAAATAAGGCATATTTGAATAATTTCTGTTTGCAGAATGAAATGACAAACTGAAATTTACCTTAAAATTACTTAGAAAGTTCATAAAAGTTGCTTATAAAGTCCGTAAAAAGTGACTTGAAAACACAAAATCAATACATTTTCAGAAAACTTCATGCAGATTGAGCAGCATCAAAAACATCTCCTTTTTCTTCCAAATTTCTTCCTTAATCATCTTTTGGAGCTAAAATCTAACACAGGGTTATTTGAAACTTTATTTTTTATCGTACTTTGATTGAGGAGTGTTTTATAAATTTAACACCAAAGAGTTTTTAAATAAAGGGACAGAAGTGAATGCAGAATAATCTAAAACCTCCAGCTCTCCTTCCCCGTCTGGACTGGGTTGTGTGTGTGTGTTTTGGGGCGAGTGCGCATGTGTGCCCGCCCCCCGTACCCGCCCCCCCGTGCCCCTCCTCTCTGTGGCACCCTGTGGAGCGAGGGAGCGAGGGGGGAGGGAGGAAGAGGAGGTGTGGAAGAGCGGTTTCCTGTTATAGGCACAAGTATACGGCTCAGTCTGACTAACTAGTTTTATAATGACACACTGAAGCGCTGTGAGGACCGGCTGCGTTATAGGCCCGTAATTAGCCAATCACCGAAGCTGTAATTAAAAACAACAAAGTCTCTTGTGTCTTAAAAGCGTCTTATTTTGGATAAAAGACTCTCCAAGAACATGTTTCGAAATACTTACACATTCTTGTTAGGTAGATAAGCGCTCACTCTCTTTCTCGCTTTAACTGCTTCACATTTTTAATCCAGAGCTCTACAGCCAAGGATTTTTATGTATTTATTTTATTTATTTTTTTTCTGGTAGAGGGTCGATCAGATGCTTTTCTCCATGGAGATGTTATTGCTTTGTCTGGAATGTTTCACAGTATGGCATTAAACGTATCTTCATGGAGAAAAAACCAGACCAAATTCCAGTTTTTCTAGGTATTTTTGATCAATAAAACCACCTGTAATAGAATAAATGTAAAGTAGATTTGTTTAACGTCAACCTGTGGAACATTGGAGTAGATGATTAATCCAGAATCAACTTTTCCGAGCACCCAAAATGTTGCTTTTGCATTTTGCTTGGATTGTTGCGTCATAGGTAAAAATACAAACTTGTCCTGTACAGTAAGATCACAGAGGACGTGAGAGTTCCAGAGAATCTTGGTTAAAAGTCCACAACAGGAACTCCTCAAGGACAAGGCTCAAAAGCAAAAACACATAGTGAAAATGACCAAGCTTGTCCCATGCAACAATTAAAGGACTTTTAGTCTAATTCCAACAGAGTGCCTCAGACTTTGCAACCACTTTTTACTTTATCACAGTAAGTTTTTACATTTCAAGCTTGGTCATCTTCACTATCTGTTGTCCTGTACTGTTTTTAAGCCCATAAACCATCACTGGACTCATTCTGTCTTTTCTAAATGCAGACACTGGACAAGTTGGAAAATGTGAAACAATGATCCCAAGCTTTAAAAGGGAATTAAAGTTACAGGAATGCATAACATGTGTCCGCGTTATCTTGAATATATACATTAAAAAAAGAAAAGAAAGAAAGAAAATCACAAGTTAAGATTGATCAATATGAGGGGGAAATTACCACTTTCTGCCAGCACAGTAAAAAAGGAAGATGTTTTATAATGAGCTAAAACAAGACCAAAACTTTCAAAAACAGTTCAAAGTCCACTTATGTTTACCATGGATAACGCCGCAAAAAAGACTGTTTTAGGACCTTTAATGTATTTGAATGTGGTTACAATTTAGATTATTTAAAAAAAATATATATTTGTGGTGCCAAAATGATCAACTATTGCACGACACCAACGCTTTCACTTCACTAATATACTGAATTATACTATTTTCTGGTTAGAGTCCATGTTTTTCTCCGAGTTGGACACGCAAAACATAATAAAACGGCTGAAGCGTGGACATGTCTTCATATCCGAGATCTGAGTGGATGACGGATGGATAAACAAACGCAGCATTAATACTGCATTACGCACAAGTAGTTCGGGCCACAGCCACGTCACTGTTCTGTATCACTGCTCTGCTCCTGTTGTCATGACATCACCATAGCAACGGGTAAAAAAAAAAGTTCAACTGCTGCGGGTAAAATGTAGGGACTATATTCATTTAAAACACTAAAATATCTGATATTTTGGACGTTTATAGTCAGGAAACAGGCTTTTCACGTTCACAAGAGACACATTTCAGTTTGTAGCCGTAGCGTAAACACATGAAATATCTTGGAACATTCTAGACCACAGGTGTCAAACATACAGCCCGGGGGCCAGATGCGGCCCTCCTAGACCTTTAATTTGGCCCCCAGCCGATTTTCTACTAAAATATTTTAATTATATTTTCTATTAAAATCTTGTTAATTGTCTGTGGTGTTTATCACATCTGCGTCTCCAGTGTCTCTGTACGTGGCCCCTCCCACCACAGCAGCACAAATGAAGACTTGTCTCTTTCCAAACGCTCTTAACGCTCTTAACGTTCTCATCAGAAAAATGTACAACATGAGAAAAGTGGAGCCGAGTGCAGGATTTTACAACAAAAATTGACTCATTCCTATTTCCATACAAGTTAATGTTAAAACATTCAATCAATCAATCAATCAAACTTTATTTGTATAGCACTTTTCATACATTTGAAATGTAGCACAAAGTGCTTCACATGCAACAGATTTTTTTTTTTTTTCAATAAAGGTTATAGTAAATATATAAATAGAGAGCTAAAAACAGATGGAGACTAAATAAAATATTAATGGTAATTTAATTAAAAGCAAATAGTAATAATAATAATAATAATAATAATGATAAAACAAGTAAAAGTTTCAATTAAAAGCTAAATTAAAAAGATACGAAACATTGTGTTGAAATTGTATTTTTCTTAGTTTCAAGTTGTTCATAATATTATAATATTTTGTAAAAAAAAAAAGAGTTCATCAATTAAAAAAGATTTCTGCAATAGATTTGTGTTTCTCTGCACAAATATTTAAACTTATTGTTATTTTTGGGGTTTATATGCCATGAGTTTTCTGATCCGGCTCCTTTGGGATTAAAGTAGGTTGGATGCGGCCCCGGACCAAAATGAGTTTGACACCCCTGTTCTAGACAAAGCAACAACTTTTCCATAGAGACAAACAGGTAGCGAACCCTCCACCCTCCACCTTTGAAATCATAAATCCGAGCTTTCCTCTGTGTGTTTTGCAGGTTGGATGGAGCACAGCGAGGGACTACTACACCTTCCTGTGGAGCCCGATGCCTGAGAACTACGAGTCGGGGAGCACGGTGCACCGGACTGTGGTGTTCCAAGGTACAAACCGCTGCTCCGTCTGAAGTCACTCCTCCATTTTACAGCTCTTATAAACACTCAGCACTTTGATTTTAATACGGAAACACGACCGCAGCGAGAGGCCTGGGACCCCGCTCGTCTGTAACCGCCGTTTACTGAGCCTCTCACGGTCAGATATTGCCCCGTGAAAATATGAGAGGCTGCTGCGGTGTGGCACACTCAGTAAAAACTGTTAGCCAGCTAGCCGCCTGCCGGATCTGCGTCGCTAGCCGCCTGCCGGATCTGCGCTGCGAGATTTTCAAGCAAGTTTGAGTATCATTTATTCATTCGTTTTTCAAAACAAATCCAAAAATAAAAATAAGAAAACAGAAAAAACAACAATTTTCTTCAATATTTGTCTCCAAAGCCAAAATAAAAAAAATTATAATGATTATTTTTAAATTTTTAAATTTATTAATTAATTTTGACTGTTGCAGACTGAATCAGGACTAAACCAGGACTGATCCCAAGGCTGAACCAGGAGGACTATACTAGGACTAAAACAGGATTAAACAAGGACTAAACTAGAACTGAACCAGGATTGAGTGTCGGGATCGTTTAGTCCTGTTTTAGTCCTGGTTCAGTCCTGGTTTAGTCCCGGTTCAGTCCTGATTTAGTCCTGGTTTAGTCCTGGTTCAGTCCGGCATTGCAGTTTGTCTCGTAAACCGGAAACGGTCGTTATCCCTTTTTTCCATAATTCATTTAAACACAAAATCGAAAATAAAAAAAAACCTAATCATTATCTGTTTTTTTTCATTTTGGTTTTGGAGACAAATAATGAAGAAAATAGTTGTTTTTTTTTTCTTATTTTATGGTTTTACTGCTTTTACCACCATTTACTGAGCTTCTCATGGTCAAATACAGACCTTTTTTACAACGGCCGGAAGTGCCCCAGAACTTCCGGTCAATGGTTTTCTATGGCAAAGTGTGTGTAAATGTGTGTCGTTTTTCCCAGCAGCTTCATAAATCTGCCCCATCAACAAATCTTCAACCAACAAACTCCACAAAGGATAAACATTCTAACATGAACAATTTATCCAAAACTATCAAGAGAAGAAAGAACAAAACTTAAAGGAAAACAACGACAAGACCGAGACTGAGACGACGGCCCATCGGGACCAAATCGAGACCATCTTTGTAATTTTGACATTTATTTGTATTTTACATTTATTTTGGCACATTTATATCAATCTTTTTTATTAATCTATCTCCATTTGATCAATCATTGAGTGTCAGACCTCGAGACTGAGACAAGACTGAGTCCGAGCACCTTCAAAACCAAGACAAGACAGAGTCCAAACTCCTTCAAGACCGAGACAAGACCGAGTCCAAACTCCTTCAAGACCGAGACAAGACTGAGTCCAAACTCCTTCAAGACCGAGACAAGACCGAGTCCAAACTCCTTCAAGACCGAGACAAGACCGAGTCCAAACTCCTTCAAGACCGAGACAAGACCGAGTTCAAACTCCTTCAAGACCGAGACAAGACCGAGTCCAAACTCCTTCAAGACCGAGTCCAAACTCCTTCAAGACCGAGTCCAAACTCCTTCAAGACCGAGACAAGACCGAGTCCAAACTCCTTCAAGACCGAGTCCAAACTCCTTCAAGACCGAGACAAGACCGAGTCCAAACTCCTTCAAGACCGAGACAAGACCGAGTTCAAACTCCTTCAAGACCGAGGCAAGACCGAGTCCAAACTCCTTCAAGACCGAGACAAGACCGAGTCCAAACTCCTTCGAGACCGAGACAAGACCGAGTCCAAATTCCTTCAAGACCGAGACAAGACCGAGTCCAAACTCCTTCAAGACCGAGACAAGACCGAGTCAAACTCCTTCAAGACGAGACAAGACGAGTCCAAACTCCTTCAAGACCGAGACAAGACCGAGTCCAAGCTCCTTCAAGACCGAGACAAGGCCGAGTCCAAACTCCTTCAAGACCGAGACAAGGCCGAGTCCAAACTCCTTCAAGACCGAGACAAGACCGAGTCCAAGCTCCTTCAAGACCGAGACAAGACCGAGTCCAAGCTCCTTCAAAACCGAGACAAGACCGAGTCCAAGCTCCTTCAAAACCGAGACAAGACCGAGTCCAAACTCCTTCAAGACCGAGACAAGACCGAGTCCGAGCACCTTCAAGACCAAGACAAGACCGAGTTCAAATGTGTTTGAGTCCAAGGAAGACCCCAAGCCACAAAAAAAAAAAAAAAAAAAAAAAAAAGGGACAAGACCGAGTCCAAACTCCTTCAAGACCGAGACAAGACCGAGTCCAAACTCCTTCGAGACCGAGACAAGACCGAGTTCAAACTCCTTCAAGACCGAGACAAGACCGAGTCCAAGCTCCTTCAAGACCGAGACAAGACCGAGTCCAAACTCCTTCAAGACCGAGACAAGACCGAGTCCAAACTCCTTCAAGACCGAGACAAGGCCGAGTCCAAACTCCTTCAAGACCGAGACAAGACCGAGTCCAAACTCCTTCAAGACCGAGACAAGACCGAGTTCAAATGTGTTTGAGTCCAAGGAAGACCCCAGGCCACAAAAAAAAAAAAAAAAAAAAAAAGGGTCTCCAGGCCGATCTCAAGACCAAGACCAGTCTCAAGTACTACTGAGCTAACATCTTGGTCCTAGAAATGTCTCGCATTCAAACTGCACAAATCTGTCTGTGTTAAAATCAACATCATGAAATCGATTTTTAATTTTATTTGTAGAGTTTTGTTGAGTGAACAAGTTCCTTCTGTTTTATTCATGATCATAACATTAGTTTAGTTCTGTGTGTCACTAATGCGCCGTCGTTGTTTCCTTTAAGTTTTTGTCTTTCTTAGTTTGATAGTTGTGGACATTTACACTGACATTTTGGCATAGAAAGTTACCGAGCGGGACTTCCGGCCGTTGAGAAAAAAAATGTATTACCCGGTGAAAATCTGAGCGGCTGCTGCGGCGTGGCACAATCAGCAAAACCGGTTAGCTAGCAGCCTGCCGGATCCGCGTCGCTCGCTGCCCTGCTACAAGACGGAGCAGATGAGGGAGAGGAGCGCAGCCGGAGGCGTTACGACTCTGAAATGTTAATGGTTGACAGTGTTGGCATGCACTTGTGTTCAGAGTGTGCTGTGCTGGGACATAAACGGAACAAAAGAATGTGTTGAGTGATGTTTTTTGTCGCTGCTAACAATGCAAAACCTCGTAAAATGTGTTTTCTATTATTAGCAGTGATAGAAACATTAATTACATTGAAAGTGATACGACATTCTGTTTTTATCTCATTTTTAAATCTTATATTAAGCAAACATTGACTCTTGTGAGCTTTAAACCCTCTTACCTCATCAAAAACAGACCTGGACTTGTTGTGTTGTGTTTTATTCACATGTTTGAGTAACTCTTTTTTTATTATTATTAGTTTGTCTACATCCCCAAGGTCAAAATGTTCTGTTCCACCTTGTGATGTCATGAAATAAAACACAACTCTGTATGTTTATGATGAGGAAACAACATTATAGCACAGATCAGAAATAGTAGAGGTACAGTTCAGTTTTAGTTTAGTTTAGTTTTAGTTTTTTTTTTTACATATACATACACTTTTGAGTTTTATTTTTAGACATTGTTTATTTTTTACATTTTTCTCCTTTAAGAATATTATTTCAAGGAAGAAGTAACTCTTGAGAACATTAATTTAAACACTATTTATTAACACATAATATTTGTTAACTGTTCCTCTTGACGATTTGAGTTTTTAAAGCAAACCTATTCTGCAAAATCCACTTTTCAGAGCTTTTATTCATGTTATATTTGTTTTCTCTCACTCAAAGTTGTATTTTGAGTGATTTATGTGTGCTTGAGTAATCTTTAATTAATTAATTTATTTATTTATTTATTTATTTGAAAAGGGACAATGCACATTAATCAACATCAAAACTATGTAAATGTGTAAATGAGTTTGCTGATAAGAGCTCATTTGCATCGTTAGTCCCTTTGCCAGACGTCAAAAAGACATCCTAAAAGAAAATACACTCAAATAAAATACAGTAAAAGTTTTAGTGTTCACACATTTGCGTTTCTAAAAGCCACTTTTTAGCATTCTTTTTAAAAGCAGAGAATGAGGGAGATGTTCTGACGGCTTCGGGCGCAGAGTTCCACTGACGGGACGGACGCTCTGACGGAGAAAACACACTGAACAAATCCAGTTTTTCTATGAGGAATAATGCAGCCTTCCCTCACTCACTCACTCTGCCCTCACTGGATCTGAAATTAACAAAGTCGTTCAGCGAAAGGGGGGCCGAGCCACGTTTAATCTTGTACATTAGACAGATATTTTTAAATTGAATAAGATTGTCCCAGGTCATTCATTTGTATTTCTGCAGAATGTGACAATGGTGGTATCTGAAGGGTTTTTTGTTGAGTCGCTTGTTTATAGAGTGATTCATTGGGTTTTATTGTTGTGAGTGATGTATTAGTCCAGCTGATGATACAGTATGTGATATGTGAGAGGATAAGGGCAAAGAAGTAAGATTCATTTTCAAGACGCCGTTTTGTCAGTGAACCGGTGCATTCCCGCTGCTCTGTACTTACTTCGTTCTCCAATTTTATTTTCTTAATTTTTGATACACGTAGGATTTTTTGTACAAATGGGGGGAAAAAAAATAAATCTTCTGCTCTCTAGTGTGATGTGCAGTTGTCCATTGGAAGTGCCGACAGCTGCACAGCGCTTTGTTGTGATGTTTACAGTTTACCATTCTGTCTGTCTGCTTTTTGGTCTAATGTGTTGATGTGTATTCTCCCCTAAATTAGCATTATGTTATTGTTATGTCCATTGTCTTCATTATTGTCTGTTTAATATAAAAAATATAAATGAAAAAAATAAAAAATAATAATGTTTACGGCTACGTCAGGTCCCATTGGGCACCTCAGTTTTCTAGCGTGGAAGGCAGAGGACTTGTTTTTCTTTAATCCAGTTGTTTTAGATCAATACTGGCCACGTTTACATCATGGTTTTTAATTCTGAATTAATTGTTCTGAATTATATCGTCTTTATTTAAGTCCTCTCAGTGTCTGGGGGTGGGGAAGGGTTCTGATTGGACAGGGACACAAATGTATTTACGTCGACCGGAAGAAAACACACTCTTCAGCTGCTACCGGCTTTTCTGTCATCTCGGTTTGTCGTTACGCCTCGGACACAAACACGATCCAAACTTTTTCCGCGGTGGTTCCGATGATAATTGCGCAGCAGCTGGAGAATTGTCTCATCACGCTTTACGTCTGTCGGCCGAGGAGGAGAAGGGAAGAGTGTCGGAGAAGGAGGAAGAAGACAAAGCGAGTGTGAGGCTGCTGTACCTCAGCCCACTCCCACATCCCGCTCACAAATCCAAAGAGACGTGGAGGAAAGTTCGAAGACAAGACTGGTGGAGCCGGATCATCCGGATCGCGTCAGAAGGGCGACACAACGAGCATGAACTGAACGACTGGGATTATTTTTAAGAAGAATAAACGTTTGCATGACCGATGAATAAATGAATTCGGCTTTAAAATCGAAATAAACCGCCCACTTACTTCGGAATTAAGTTTCATTTCTAATAATAATTTTCATTTGGAGTTAAGTATTTACATGGTCTTTTAAAAGTGAAATTCATTTTTATTCAGAATTATTTTTATTTGGAATTCAAGCTCTCATGTAAACGTGGCAATTGTGATTTATAATGCCCAAATTATAACATAACGATCCTCGGGTGTCATAGATTACAAACACAAGCACAATATGTCTTCTTTAATCATCCAGTCCATACCTTTCTCCCTTCCACATAAAATAAAAGTGTCTCTGAGCCCCTCATAAACTCCATTTTCCCACTGTACATTTGTAAATAAAGACTCGTTTCTCCTGCAGGTTATTACGTCCCAAAGTCAGACGGCGAGTTCTATCAGTTCTGTTACGTGACTCACTCCGGGGACATCCGCGGGGCCAGCACTCCGTTCCAGTTCAGAGCGGCGACGCCCACGGAGGAGCTGCTGACCGTCACCGAGGACGAATCCAACTCGGACATCCTGGTGGTCAGCACCAAGACCGGCCTCCTCCAGGTACTGTCACCACACCGCACCTTTAACCCAGCCGTCTTTTATTCTCATGACTACGGACGGAACAATAACCGAAATATCGTGATATTGTATCGTTAAAAGTGGTCATGATATATCGAATTACAAGCTCCTTTATTCAAATGCATTGTTTTATCCCAGGGGTGTCAAACTCATTTTGGTCCAGGGGCCGTATCCAACCTACTTTGATCCCAAAGGGGCCGGATCAGAAAACTCATGTCATATAAACCTCAAAAATAGCTATAAGTTCAAATATTTGTGCAGAGAAACACAAATCTATTACAGAAATCTTTTTGATTAATGAACTCTTTCTTTTACAAAATATATTGTTATGAACAACCTGAAACTTTAAGAAAAACATAATTTCAACACAATGTTTTAACATGCACTTGTATGTAAATAGGAATAAGTGCATTTTTGTTGTAAAAATCCTGCACTCGGCTCCACTTTTCTCATGTTAGACATTTTGCTGATGAGGGTGTCACGGTCAACAGTCAAAACGATCGTCCTTTAAGAGCGTTTGGAAAGAGACAAGTCTTCATTTGTGCTGCTCTGGTGGGAGGGGCCACGTACAGAGACACTGGAGACGCTGCTGTGATAAACACCACACAAAATTAACAAGATTTTAATAGAAAATATAATTAAAATATTTTAGTAGAAAATCAGCCGAGGGCCAGATTAAAGGTCTTGGAGGGCCGGATCTGGCCCCCGGGTCGTGTGTTTGACACCTGTGTTTTATACCATACCAACTTTATTTATAAAGCTCTTTAAAAACTTTACATTTGGCCAAAGTGCTGTGCACAAACACAGGACAGACAATGACAACCACAGCAGAAGAAAATATATGGTACACATACAATACAGCTACTAAAAACATAGAAAACAATAAAATACTCAACAAGAAATATACGTCATTTGTTAAAAGCCAGCGAAAAAAGGTGCGCTTTTAGGAGTGATTTAAAAACAGGTACAGACTCGGCCTCTGATCTCTAACGGCGACTGGTTCCAGAGCCGAGGGGCAGAAACAGAAAACGCACGGTCCCCACGAAGCTCACGTTTAGTTTTTGGGACGGCCAGCTGGAGTTGGGCTGCAGACCCGAGAGTGCGAGAGGGAGCGTAAGGGTGGATCAAGTCAGTGAGGCAGGAGGGCGTTAGGCCGTGCAAACACTTAAAAGTAAATAAAAGAATTTTAAAATCGACTCTAAAAGACACCGGGAGCCAGTGGAGAGAAGCTAAAATAGGTGAGATGCTCTTGTGTTTCTGGGTTCCAGTTAAAAGTCGAGCCGCTGAGTTTTGGACCCGTTGCAACCGGGAAAGTGCATTTTGGCTCACACCAACATAAAGTGCATTACAATAATCCAATCTATTCATCACAAATGCATGTATGACAGTTTCGAAGTGTTTTGTTGACAAAATAGGCTTCATTTTGGCCAGTTGCTGGAAAAAAATAGATTTTACAACAGCACTAATTTGCTGATCAAGTTTTACATCTGGGTCCATTTTGACACCAAGTTTGTAACAACTGGCTTCACTAAATGATTTAATGAACCCAGGTCCACAGGAAAAGAAGAATTTAAAGAGCTAGGGCCAAAAACCATAACTTCTGCAAAAAAATTCTGGTAAAATTTCTGGTAGCAACAGCTAAAAAAAAACATTAGGAACTACATATCCCATGATTCATTTCAGCGCAGACAACATGAAGAAATAAGCTTTTTACTTGAATTCTTGGGATTATGATTAACCATCCAAAATATCGCAATAAATATCGTGCCGTAAAATGAATATCGTGATAATATCGTACTGTGAGATTTGGATATCGTTACATCGATCCTAATAACAGATGTTCCATGTGGTCTTTTAGTTATTTAGTGGATTATTTGGTCAGTGGAGTCTTAAAATCGCCACACGCTACGGGATTTATCGGTCTTAAACGATTTTTAAAAGTGCGACCAAAAAAAAAAAAAAGCGCACACCACAGACACGAGGAGAATCTGATGAAACTTTAAATCTCCGATCACCAAGACTGCAGCGGGATCTGTCTGCGGACCACAGTAAAACCACTCGCTCTGAGACTCTGAGCTCTGCACTTCTAGTTTAGATACAAGTCAAAAGTTTTTTATTATTATTTGTGAAATATGTTGCAATAAAATTTCAGATGCATGAGTTTTAAAACATAAAAGATTGGAGATACAGTCCACAGGAAGTAGAGTCACTGTCGCGAATCTGCAGCTTCACCTCGATCCGTGCGCTGTGTGGATGTAAACAAACACACGTGAGGAACTACTCCGGCCTTTTTACTTTTAAAGAAGGACTCAAACTGGATTAATAGTTTTGTGAACTGAGGGTTGAAGGATCATTCAAGGACAAATTGTATGGATAATATGAATGAAAATACTGCAGTTTAACTTAACTTTACGAGAGATGAGTAATAATTTATTTTTTTTCGATATACTGAGTTTGTATCTTTTGCCTGCGTGTCCGTAACTCCAAGTGCTCGTGACGCTCGGTTTTATTGGTTTTTTTACCGTATACGATGTGAAAGAGCAGCACAAAGTCACACTGACACCACACACATTAGGAGCGGCTTCAAACAAAGTCAGGTCACGCCTCCCCGAAACAAATCGCAGACAAAATCAGGCAAATTCTCCTCTAGTGTGCGACGAAAATGTACATTAGTCAACAGAGATGAAGTAGATTTCTGTGGCACAACAGCAGAAAGGTGAAGTGACTGAGTGAACTGAAGATTTAGTATTTTTTGGTATTTATGTGTGAAAATGCAGATTAAACTCACAATTCACAAGTTTTATTCTGTCAATCCAATCCACTTTATTTGTTTTGCACATTTCACAAAGTTTCCAATGTGCTCCACAAATACGTAATAATAAATTAAAAAATGATAAAATAAACGCTCAGATTTAATCATACTAGTCTTAAAATAATAAAATCAGTAAAATAAAATAAGAGCAAAATTGTAGAATAGCAATAATTAAATAAAATACATTAAAAATAAATAAAATAAATAAAAGACACACAACCACACAACTCACGTGGTGTTAAACCCAGAGACTGAAAGTGGGTTTTAAAACAAGACGAGCGTTTCAGAGTTTGGAGTCGGTCACTGAGAAGGTCCGGTCCCTTCTGGTTTTAAGTCTCGTTTTAGTCCCCACGAGCTGGAGCCGGACCTCGGACCTCGGACCTCGGACCTCGGACCTCAGAGCGCACACGGGAGATGACGGAACGTGGGTCCACTCCAGTCAAATCTTTAAAATCAAACAATAAAATCTTAATTTTTTTTTTTCCATTTAATTTAATTTATTTATTTGTTTGAGCCAGGTACAACAAAATTGATAAACAATAACAAAAATAGTGATATGTACATGAACGTATTTGGGTGGTGCTCAAAAGGAGGAGGATGAACAGTATCGAGAATGAAAAATTTAAGGATTTTTTTGTTTGTTTTTGTTTATGGTCGTACAAACTAATAATAGTAATGAAGAAGACACAAAGTTTACCGTTTATGATCGTACAAAATAAACAGTAATGGGAATGAAAAATGTAGGGATTTTGTTTTTATTTATGGTCGTACAAACCATACCAAGATAAAAAGTAAAAAAGTTAAAGAAAAGCATGTGTTTAGTTAATAGTCGCGGTTTGGACAATGGATCTAATCTTCTAGGTTTTTCTGTAAGATTTGATTTTTATATAGTTTTTTTTACACCAAGTTCGTACAAGCTTTGATATGTTCATCTAAGCCACAGGTGTCAAACATATGGCCCGGGGGCCAGATTCGGCCCTCCAAGACCTTTAATGTGGCCCTTGGGTGATTTTCTACTAAAATATTTTCATTATATTTTCTATTAAAATCTTGTTAATTTTCTGTGGTGTTTATCACAGCAGCGTCTCCAGCGTCTCTGTACGTGGCCCCTCCCACCAGAGCAGCACAAATGAAGACTTGTCTCTTTCCAAACGCTCTTAAAGGACGATCGTTTTGACTGTTGACCGTGACACCCTCATCAGAAAAATGTCCAACATGAGAAAAGTGGAGCCGAGTGCAGGATTTTACAACAAAAACTGACTTATTCCTATTTACATACAAGTTCATGTTAAAACATTGTGTTGAAATTGAATTTTCCTTAAAGTTTCAGGTTCTTCATAATATTATAATAAGAAAGAGTTCATCAATTAAAAAAGATTTCTGTAATAGATTTGTGTTTCTCTGCACAAATATTTGATTTATTGTTATTTTTGGGGTTTATATGACATGAGTTTTCTGATCCGGCCCCTTTGGGATCAAAGTAGGTTGGATACGACCCCTGCAACAAAATGAATTTGACACCCCTGATCGAAGCTGTTCCCTAAGTCCACTCCACGCCAAAATCAATTCTTAAATGAACAGGAAGCCAGCGCAAAGACACAAAGATTGCATTTCGTGAGATGCCGGAACAAAGTCCATTACGGTCGTCCAGGCGTGATGAAGTAAAAGTGTACATGACTTGTTCAAAAAGTTTAAAAGATAAAAAAATGCAGTATAAATAGACTGTTTCCTAGTACTTTTTTCTGCACACATAGCAGTTTTTGCATGAACTCCCCCTGCAGGTGTGGTCCGTGAGTGCAGTTTGGGTCAGATACAGAGATGCAGAAGAGTTTGGAGAGCTTTTTAGTCGAACAATCGATTGGTAGGACATGTCTTTAGTCCAACAAGAATGTCTTTAGTCGAACATAGGATTATGGATCTGTCTGAACGGGTGTTTATCTGTGAAGCTCCTTGGTGGTTGTTGTTGACGTTTCTCTGTTGTGTCCGGCGTGATGTTGGTCCGTATAAATTCTCCGGTGTGTTTGTGTCATGTGCAGAGGGTGGAGGAGGCGCAGCAGGAGCGCCGGGAGCTCCTGAAGACCATGCGTCTGCTGCAGGAGGACAAACAGCAGCTGCAGGAGGAGCACAGACGTCTGGCCCAAGAGAGAGACCACGAGAGGGACACCTGCGCTCTGCTCCGGACGCACAACCAGGTCTGTTCCACCACACACACACACACACACACATCTACACAACACACAAGGAGGAGAACAGGCCTATATAAAGCATTATTTAAGCTTTTCAAACCGTTGGTGATGTCTTGACGGTCTGAACTGAAGATGCAAAAGTAGCGTCATATTTTCACTTTTTATTCCCCGTTTAGACGAGTGTTTTCAGGAGGAAGTATGGGTGCATACGGTGACGCAAAAGTGTGTGGAATTGGATTGTGTATGATGCCAGGCGGCTCGGTGGCGACGCTCGGTGGCGACGCTCGGTGGTGACGCTCGGTGGCGACGCTCGGTGGCGACGCTCGGTGGCGACGCTCGGTGGCGACGCTCGGTGGCGACGCTCGGTGGCGACGCTCGGTGGCGACGCTCGGTGGCGACGCTCGGTGGCGACGCTCGGTGGCGACGCTCGGTGGCGACGCTCGGTGGCGACGCTCGGTGGTGTTGTATGTGACGTAAAGGCATATGTGACCTGAGCAGATCTGACCAGAGTTTTGTGTCTTGGGCAGTGTAGACGGAAACACTACGACAGAGTGTATTCAACTTTTCTACTCTGGAGGTGGTTTCAGATTTTTGAGTTGTTAAGCCTCAAAAACACTGTTACCGTCTAAACCACAGGTGTCAAACATACGGCCCGGGGACCAGATTCGGCCCTCCAAGACCTTTAATGTGGCCCTTGGGTGATTTTCTACTAAAATATTTTCATTATATTTTCTATTAAAATCTTGTTAATTTTCTGTGGTGTTTATATCACAGCAGCGTCTCCAGCGTCTCTGTACGTGGCCCCTCCCACCAGAGCAGCACAAATGAAGACTTGTCTCTTTCCAAACGCTCTTAAAGGACGATCGTTTTGACTGTTGACCGTGACACCCTCATCAGAAAAATGTCCAAACATTGAGAAAAGTGGAGCCGAGTGCAGGATTTTTACAACAAAAAATTGACTTATTCCTATTTTCATACAAGTTCATGTTAAAAACTTTGTGTTGAAATTGAATTTTTCTTAAAGTTTCAGGTTCTTCATAATAATATAATATTATAATAAGAAAGATTTCTGTAATAGATTTGTGTTTCTCTGTACAAATATTTGACTTATTGTTATTTTTGGGGTTTATATGACATGAGTTTTCTGATCCGGCCCCTTTGGGATCAAAGTAGGTTGGATACGGCCCCCGGACCAAAATGAGTTTGACACCCCTGATATAAACGAAAGGCACTTCTGATCAAATATTTTGTCGTTTTTACCCTCAAGTGTTCTCGTGTAAACAGAAGGTTCCAGGTTTAACTTCCAGGGGCAGTGTGGGGACAGAGGTTAGAGGAGTGGTCCCTCAACCCGAAGGTCAGAGGATCGATTCTTGCTTGAAAGTCGTCAGAGGGGACGATGACACAGATTGGCAGACTCGCTTCCGTCCACAGGCTCTATTCACGCTTATGGCATTTGGAAAAACGTGGGTGACGACATCCGGCGTAGTTCCCGAAACTGAGCGTGTGATAAAACTGTGGATTCAGCAGCAGCGTCTTCACAACCTGCCAAAGCTTTTCCATGGAGGACGGGACTCTGATCGTATCTTTAATGTCACTTACAGACAAATAATAATAATACACAATTTAATGACCAATTTATAAAAGGAAAAAAGAAAGAATACAATGACCTCTTGATGAAGAAAACCAGGCCATTTTGTCAGAGTTACTATCGCCAACAGAGCCCAAAGGAAGTCGTCATCCACATGTTTCCAAACGGGTCCGTGTACTATTCAGTGTGTGTTTGGTCCTGTTCATTGTGTGTTTGGTCCTGTTCGTTGTGTGTTTCGTCCTGTTCAGTGTGTATTTCGTCCGGTTCAGTGTGTGTTTTCTCCTTTTGAGTGCGTTTCGTCCTGTTGAGTGTGTGTTTTGTCCTGTTGAGTGTGTGTTTCGTCCTGTTCAGTGTGTGTTTCGTCCTGTTCGTTGTGTGTTTTGTCCTGTTGAGTGTGTGTTTTGTCCTGTTGAGTGTGTGTTTTGTCCTATTGAGTGTGTGTTTCGTCCTGTTCGTTGTGTGTTTCGTCCTGTTCAGTGTGTGTTTGGTCCTGTTCATTGTGTGTTTCGTCCCGGTCAATGTGTGTTTTCTCCTTTTGAGTGTGTTTCGTCCTGTTGAGTGTGTGTTTTGTCCTGTTCAGTGTGTGTTTCGTCCTGTTCAGTGTGTGTTTCGTCCTGTTCAGTGTGTGTTTCGTCCTGTTGAGTGTGTGTTTCGTCCTGGTCAGTGTGTGTTTCGTCCTGTTGAGTGTGTGTTTTGTCCTGTTCGTTGTGTGTTTCGTCCCTGTTCAGTGTGTGTTTTGTCCTGTTGAGTGTGTGTTTCGTCCTGTTGAGTGTGTGTTTTCGTCCTGTTGAGTGTGTGTTTCGTCCTGTTGAGTGTGTGTTTCGTCCTGTTGAGTGTGTTTTCGTCCTGGTCAGTGTGTGTTTCGTCCTGTTGAGTGTGTGTTTCGTCCTGTTGAGTGTGTGTTTTGTCCTGTTCAGTGTGTGTTTTGTCCTGTTGAGTGGGTTTCGTCCTGTTCAGTGTGTGTTTTGTCCTGTTGAGGTGTGTTTCGTCCTGTTCAGTGTGTGTTTTGTCCTGTTGAGTGTGTGTTTCGTCCTGTCAGTGTGTGTTTCGTCCTGTTGAGTGGGTTTCGTCCTGGTCAGTGTGTGTTTTTCGTCCTGTTGAGTGTGTGTTTCGTCCTGTTGAGTGTGTGTTTCGTCCTGTTGAGTGTGTTTTGTCCTGTTGAGTGTGTTTCGTCCTGTTGAGTGTGTGTTTCGTCCTGGTCAGTGTGTGTTTCGTCCTGTTCAGTGTGTGTTTCGTCCTGTTGAGTGTGTGTTTTGTCCTGTTGAGTGGGTTTCGTCCTGGTCAGTGTGTGTTTTGTCCTGTTGAGTGTGTGTTTCGTCCTGTTGAGTGTGTGTTTCGTCCTGGTCAGTGTGTATTTTGTCCTGTTCAGTGTGTGTTTTGTCCTGTTGAGTGTGTGTTTTGTCCTGTTGAGTGTGTGTTTCGTCCTGTTGAGTGTGTTTCGTCGCGGTCAGCGCGCTCGTACACTCACTATTTACTCATGTATCTGGAGCCGGTTCCTCGTGACTGATCAGAGTCTCGGAGCAGCTCGTGTCCCGCCTGAGCGCCACCGCCGCAGCCGCTTTAACGACCTGACTCAGCGGAACTGGGACGCCACCGCAGGCCCGGCACCATGACGTCAAACGGCCCCCCACCCCCGCCCCCCCTCGCTCCTCTGGCACCGCGGGGCCCCACACATGTGCCAGCGCGCAGCAAACAACACAAACACTCTCATTATGCCACCCGCCTGCAAAAAGCCCTTTTAGAAGCCAGTGTGGAATGAGAGGAAGGCTCGAGCCCTGCCCAGCCTCAGGGACAAAGTGCGCACAGTCACGCCATCGCACCGGCCGGGCACCGCACCGCCGCTATTCTCACCCAACCACCACCGCATTCCTCATACCCGCTGAGAGAGAGAGAGCGAGGGAGAGAGAAAGAGGGCATTAAAGCGCTCACACAGACCCTTTCACGGCGTTTCCCATCGACACAATACTCCACACAGACGGGCAGGGCATCCGAAGCACTGGCAACTTAATCGCAGCCGCCTCCAGGGAGTTTTGTTCTGCGCAAAAGCTGCAAACTCTGTGGCCTAGATCTCTGCAAACATGATCTGAAACTTCCGCCGGGGTTTTATTCTGCCTGAAAGCTTCTAACCCTGTAGTTTAGAGCTCTACAAATGTGTTTGAAAATGTTCCTGTGTCTTTTCCTAGTATACTTTTTTTTTTCTTTTTTGAAAAAGTAAAACAAGGCGAGGCAAGTTTATTTGTATAACACAATTCGTACACAAAGTAATTCAAAGTGCTTTACAGAATAAGAAATACATTAAAATCGCAATAAAAACAAATCAAAACATAAATAAACGTAAAGATTAAAATTTTAAAAGAGAGAAATACATTAGAGAGAAGAGTGCGGAATGAAAACCTTTCAGTCATACGCACAGTGAAACAGAACCGATTCAGAAAAGAAAAGTTCCATGAGAAATTTCATGAAGTTCTCTTGATGTTTACTGGGTCCTGCAGAAGCCTGAAATCTGAGCTGAAAAAATCTGTTTTTCTTTAATAACATCGAAAATAATTAATGTTGACATGATAACGATGATAAAACCAGAGACATGTTCAGTGTATCTTAGGATCCTGTGTTGTATAGTGTCTGTGTGTTGTGTTTGTCTTTCATTCTGTTTAGATTTTTTTCTTTCTTTTCTGTAAATGCTACTTTTGTTCATGTATTTAGATCCTACAGCTCAAGAGGCTTCCCTTATAAATTAAATTAAAATTAAATAATTTAGCTCCATAGTATGAATGGAAGTTGAATATAAATATGGACATTGTGGATCATTTGGTGCCGGTTTTGTGTCTTTATCATCATTAGTTTCATAGATCTGGCAAAAGTGTCTTTTTTTTTTTTTTTTTTGGCACTTCAAGGATCTTGAATTAGTAATAGATCCTGAATTCCAATCCAACCCACTTTATTTCTATAGCACATTTCACAAACAGTTTCCAAAGTGCTGCACAAATCCATAATAATAACAACAATAACTAGAAAAGCAGTCAGAGAGCGCAGACCTCCGCCAAGGACCACCCCCATTTTTTATATAAATTGCGATAAAATCAGTCTTCTGGATCAGATCCGGATCAGCCTTTGGAATATGAAAGAGGATCCCATTGTCCATCCCTGAGTCAAATTTCATGGGGTTTGGTCAATAATTAACCGAGATATTGAGAAACAAAATTTTTGGCCCCATTTACCACAATGTTAACTAAAATTTCAAAGTGATCCAGAATCCAGGATTTCTTCCGGATCAGCCCCAAAATGAAATCAGTTCTTCCTTTTCACATTTCCAACAAATCCTGAAAATTTCATCAAAATCGGTCCATAACTTTTTGAGTTATGTTGCTAACAGACAAACAAACAAACAAACAGACAAACAAACAAACAAACAAACAAACAAACAAACAGACAAACGCCGGCAAAAACATAACCTCCTTGGCGGAAGTAATTATAATATAATAATTATAACAAATGTAAAACCTACAACACATTATGTAACTTGAAATGAACTAATTTAGAGCTCAAAGACTTGAAACTGTGTTGTTATCAGACGTGTTCACTGTAAAATATTTGTCATCATCAATAAGAAACTCCAAAATGTTCATATCTTAGAAAGTTATGAAGATAGAAATATAAAATTGGCACCAAAAGATGCGCAATAGCAACATTTATATTCAACTTTCATCGACACCATGGCTCTAAACGGATTATTTTATGAATGTTTATTTGGACAGTTTTACATAGAACATACATAAAAAACATAAATACACAGATATAACACAAAAAGCAAATATTTCTATTCTACAATAACAGGCAAAAATAAATGTTACGCCGATTTTCCTTGTGTCCGATAAAGGAGTGGGAGGAAGTAAATACTTATTTAACCCCACCCCTTTTTTTCTACCGTCCCAAATTAACAAAGAACATATAGATTTCTCATTTCCTGTACAATATAAACGATAATTGCACAGTACTCGCATTGCATTACAAATCTAACAACAACAATCAATCAATCAAACTTTATTTCTTCCGACAACCAAAGCCGACCAAAGTGCTGTACAACATTAAAACAAGATAAAAAAAAAAAACAATAAACATCATACAAATATGTCAACAAACACATTACACCATTAAAATAAAGAAAGTGTCACAGGGCCGCTAAGTGTTAAAAGCCGTTCTAAATAAGTAGGTTTTAAGTTTGGCGTTGAACAGAGGCAGGTCGGGGATGGAGCGGAACTCAACGGGCAAAGAGTTCCAGAGTTTTGGACCGGACACTGCAAAAGAACAATAACAAATGTATGTATATTTGGTAACACTTTATAATAACTACACCTTATTTAGCCTTAATAAAGCATGAACAAAGACTTAATTAATAATGATTCACGCTTAGTAACTTCTTAATTACTACCTGAATTAGCACTTGACTTGCACTTAATTCACCTGTGCTGTAAATAGTTACTCAATACTTCTTAATTACTCATGAACTAACCATTTGCATGTTTACAAATGCATATTTAAGTACACTACATTTGAGCATTTATTAATGATTAGTAAGCTATGAGAGAATGATTTACTAATAATGCAATGCAATGATAATTCAGGAAACTATTATCTGTTAGTTAAGTCTTTCTGAGAGCTTTTCTAAAGTGAAGACTAATTATGCTTTATTAAACATTTGTTAAGGTTGGTCAAATTCCAGAGAAATAATAATGCATTATTAGTAAATCATTGTCTCATGGGGTAACACTTTATAGTAACTACACCTTATTTAGCCTTAATAAAGCATGAAGAATGACTTAATTAATAATGATTCACACTTAGTAATTACTTAATTACTACCTGAATTAGCACTTTCACTTAATTTGCCTGTGCTGTAAATAGTTACTCATAATTATTTCATACTTAATTACTCATGAACTAACCATTTGAGCATTTATTAATCATTAGTAAACTATGAGAGAATGATTTACTAATAATGCAATACAATGATAATTCAGGCAGCTGTTATCTGTTAGTTGAGTCTTTTTGAGAGCTTTTCTAAAGTGAAGACTAATTATGCTTTATTAAACATTTACTAAGCATGAATCATTGTTAATTAATTCTTTGTTCATTATTAATTAAGTCTTTATTCATGCTTTATTAAGACTAACTAAGGTGTAGTTATCATGAAGTGTTACCGTCTCATGGCTTACTAATCATTAATAAATGCTCAAATTTGTACTTAAATATACATTTACAAATGCAAATGGTTAGTTCATGAGTAATTAAGTAAGAAATAATTATGAGTAACTATTTACAGCACAGGCAAATTAAGTGCAAGTCAAGTGCTAATTCAGGTAGTAATTAAGTAGTTACTAAGCGTGAATCATTATTAATTAAGTCTTTGTTCATGCTTTATTAAGGCTAAATAAGGTGTAGTTATTATAAAGTATTACCATACACAGCAAAAACTGGAGGGTTAAAATTTTAGGGTGAAATATTTTGTTGTTTTTAACACCAAAAGTGTTATTTTAACTCCTTGAAAGTTAAATGGGGGTTTGAGTTGGGGTTATTTGGGTTATTTAATTCAACTTCCCTTAATGTTAATTCAACTTCTCTTAGTGTTAATTTGGCTCTTCCCATTCACCACTTCAGACTCTTGTGAGAGAAGACCAGTTTGAACCAGTTTTGTACATAATTTCATCTTAAATGAACTAAAATAAAGTAAAAATAAAATAAAACACCTCTGTGTGTTGTTTAGCTAAATCAGGATAACTCTACAAAGTGTTGTCTGTTTACTCTCAAAACATAAATATAACTCTGGATTTCGGGGTTAAACATGAACTTTGGTCCAGTTTTACTTAATTAACATTTCCAAAAATGTTAAATTAACTCTAGAACAGATTGGACTCATATAAACTGAGAAAATTGATTCTGTGAGAGTCAATTTTAACACTCCACTTTTTGCTGTGTATATTTTTATTATTTTATTATTTTTAAAGTTATTTGAGAAAAAATTATTAAATTTTTCAGCCAGACGCCGTTAGGATTGAACTTAAGCGTCTTGATGGACCCAGTAGATTTTATTCAGTTGAGCAAATATTCCACAGATTTTTTATTTTTTTAGTTGGTTTTGTCGCATTTTAAAATTGAAGTTGAATTTCTGACACTGGAACAAATGACGCACCCCACCTCCCGTGTCTCCGTGGGATCTTATTTTGACTATTTCCCATCAGCAGATTGAAAAACAAAGCTCGAGTATTACCAACTTAATGAGTCGTCAGTGACTAAACGGCGAGCGCTCTTCCCCCGTCACACGCCCGCAAAACAGGAAACACGCCGTAACGCTAATTAACGGGTGACTGATCGATTTGCTGTCACTCAAAGATTTGTCGGTTACACGAAAAATATTTTTAATCCGTGTTTATGTTGCGTTTTGTAACAGAGCTGAGTCACGATTATTTCATTCCGATTGTAATTCACTTTGGCTGTGTTTGTTTTGCAGCAGCTGGAGGTTTACGTGTGGGAATTTTGCCGTTATAAATCAAATCCTTCGTTGCAATTTTCAAGTCAGGTCTACTACTGTTGCGTCAGATGCCCTCCCTGTCTTTCTGTGGGGTCTTATTCTGTCTAAAAGTTACTAACTCTGTATTTTAGAGCTTTACAAACGTGTTCCGAAACGTCCTCGTGTGTCAGATGCCCTCCGCTGTGTTTCCATGAGGTCTTATGGTCTTATTCTGCTTATTCGGTCTAAAAAATGTATGTTTAAACGTCTACAAACGTGTTCCGAAATGTCCCTGTGAGTCAGATGCACAGGGTTCCCACGGAAATCCTGGAAAAGTCATGGAAATTTAGTATCTCATTCACTCATCTCCAGGTTATTTCTGAACGTCTGCGTCTTTGGTTGAAAAGAGACGACAATAAACGACAGGATTTTCAAAGTTCAAAAACTATAATCCCAAACCATAAAGTGAGTGGAAAGAGTTCACTTTTCAGGTTTAGCCCTAAAAGTCTGAGCAGTTCTCAGTGTTGGGGAGTAACAGATTACATGTACCGGGATTATGTAATCAGAGTACAAATGATGAGTAACTGTATTCAGTTACAGTTACTGTTTCAGTGAGGGGTAATTGGATTACAGTTACTTTGTTGAAATAAATGGATTACAGGGCGGTATTTTTGGGCTAAACCAGGACTAAAACCAGGACTAAACCAGGTCTAAAAGCAGGACTAAACCAGGACTAAATCAAGACTAAACCAGGACTAAAAGCAGGACTAAAAGCAGGACTAAAACCAGGACTAAAGCAGGACTAAACCAGGACTAAATCAGGTCTAAAACCAGGACTAAACCAGGACTAAAAGCAGGACTAAAACCAGGACTAAACCAGGTCTAAAACCAGGACTAAACCAGGTCTAAATCCAGGTCTAAAACCAGGACTAAACCAGGACTAAACCAGGACTAAAAGCAGGACTAAAACCAGGATTAAAACCAGGACTAAACCAGGTCTAAAACCAGGACTAAAACCAGGACTAAAACAGGACTAAAACAGGACTAAACCAGGACTAAAACCAGGACTAAAACCAGGACTAAAACCAGGACTAAACCAGGTCTAAAACCAGGTCTAAAACCAGGTCTAAAACAGGACTAAAAGCAGGACTAAAAGCAGGACTAAACCAGGACTAAACCAGGACTAAACAATATGACATTAACAGTAGTGTGGACATAACTGAAGGCAGCTTTGTCTCATATAAAAATAATTTCTCTATCAGGATGTGTTTGTTACATTCATGTCGTTTTAAAAAACATGACAATATCAAGTAATCCAAAGTATTCAGATTACATTACTCACTTTAAGTAGTTTAATGGATTATGTTACAAACTACATTTTGGTGTGTGTAATCTGTAATCTGTAGGGGATTACATTTTAAAAGTCACCTTCCCAACACTATCAGTTGAAAAAGTCCTGGAAGTTTTGAAATTTGGTCAGTGAAAGAGCGGGAACCGTGGATGTCGTCCCTACGTCTCTGTTGGGTTTTTATTCTGTCTAAAAACTGCAAATCCTCTAGTTTAGATCAGTGTTTCCCAAACTTTTTTTTTCCGTGGACCCATATTTTTAAAAGCCTCAAACCTTCGCGACCCAAGTCAATCGACATTATTCATAAATCACAAAATAAAGGTGGATGTGACCATTATTGAACATTCATGAGGATATTTTATTGTTGATTGAGTGATCGTGTCTCTAAACAACTAGTTTTACTCAAGTTTTAAACGATGAAAAACACTGAAGCAGCGATAAAAGGATCCAGAAGTCGCCTGTTTGGACTTTAAATGCAGCATGTTTCTTTTTCTTTTCAGCATTCACTTCAACCAGCAATATTGGAACTAAATAGTCATTAAAATTGTTATAAAAAGATTAGAAATGATACTAAACGTGTTAAAGATTACATGCAGATCGTGAGAAGGTGACTCAAAAAAAGACCCACTTGAGAGTCACGACCTGGTCTTTGGGAAACAATATTTTAGACCAGAGGCGTCCAAACTTTTTTCATCAGGGGCCACATCTCTAAACACAGACGACGCAGAGGTCTGATCGAGGCCGTAGACTGGAGCTGAATACAGTGAATAATTAAATATGTGCATGTTTATCACGTTAGAATGAGTCATCAGACTTTATTCATGCTCAGATCCTTAAAATCACACATTAAACATTAAATATTCGCTTTATCAAAGTAGATTTTCAACATGCTTGCAGTGAAAAGTACATTTTTTCATTGATGCAAGGTAATTTGGGCCAATTTACTTGGAAGCCTGAGGGTCAAGAAAGATTTTTCCGACAGGCCATAGTTAGGACATGCCTGGTTTAGACCTTTACAAGCGTCCTCCGAAGTGTCCTTGTGTCTCAGATGCCCTCCCTGTGTCACCTCGAGGACTTATTTTGTCTAAAAGCTGCAAACCCTGTAGTTTAGACATTTATAAACGTGTTCTGAAATGTCCCAGTGTGTCTTAGGTGCCCTCTTTATGTTTCCATGAGGTTTTATTCTGTCTAAAAGCTGCAAATCCCGTAGTTTAGATCTCTACAAACATGTTCTGAAATGTCCCAATATGCCCTCCCTGTGTTTCCATGCAGTCTTATTCCATCTAAAAGCTGTTAATTCTGTAGTTTAGAGCTCTGTAAACATGCTCTGAAGTGTCCCTGTGTGTCAGGTGTCCTTCCAGTGTCTTCTTGAGGTCTTATTCTATCTAAAAGCTGCCAGCCCCGTAGTTTAGACTTCTACAAACATGTTCTGAAATGTTCCTGTGCCTCAAATGCCCTCCCTGCTTTTCCATAAAGTCTTATTCCGCCTAAAAGCTGTTAATTCTGTAGTTTAGAGCTCTACAGATCTCTTCTAAAATGTTCCTGTGTGTGCCAGACGCCCTCCCTGTGTCTCCGTGAGATCTTATTCTCTCTAAAAGCTGCTGATCCTGTAGTTTAAAGCTCTACAAACATGTTCTGAAATGTACTTTTATCTCAGATGCCCTCCCTGTGTTTCCATGAGGTCTTATTCTGTCTAAAAGCTGCTGATCCTGTAGTTTAGAGCTCTACAAATGTGTTCCAAAATGTTCCTGTGTGTCAAATGCCTTCCATGTGTCTTTAAAGGATCTTAATCTGTTTAAAAACTGCAAACCCTGTAGTTTAGATCTCTACAGACATGGTCTGAAATGTCCCAGTGTCTCAGATGCCCTTTCTGTGTTTTCATGAGGTTTTATTCCATCTAAAAGCTGTTAATTCTGTAGTTTAGAGCTCTACAAATGTCTTCTTAAAAAGTTCCTGCGTGTCAGATACTTTCCCTGTGTTTTAGATGCCCTCCCTGTGTCTTTATAGGATCTTAATCTGTCTAAAATCTGCAAACCCTGTAGTTTAAAGCTCTACAGACATGTTCTGAAATGTTCCTGTGTGCCAGATGCCCTCCCTGTGTCTCCTTGAGATCTTATTTTTATCTAAAAGCTGTAAATCCTGTAGTTTAGAGCTCTACAAATGTGTTCTGAAATGTACTTTTGTCTCAGATGCTCTCCATGTGCTTCCATGAGGTCTTATTCTATCTAAAAGTTGCAAATCCTGTAGTTTAGAGCTTTACAAACATGTTCTGAAATGTCCCAGTGTCTCAGATGCCCTTTCTGTGTTTTCATGAAGTTTTATTCCGTCTAAAAGCTGTTAATTCTGTAGTTTTAAAGCTCTACAAATCTCTTCTAAAATGTCCGTGTGTGTGTCAGATACGTTCCCTGTGTCTTTATAGGATCTTATTCTGTCTAAAATCTGCAAACCCTGTAGTTTAAAGCTCTACAAACATGTTCTGAAATGTTCCTGTGTGTGCCAGATGCCCTCCCTGTGTCTCCTTGAGATCTTATTTTATCTAAAAGCTGCTGATCCTGTAGTTTAGAGCTCTACAAACGTGTTCTGAAACGCACTGCTTCTGTCTTCTTTCATTTTGTTAAACTCTGAACTATGATTTAAATAATAATCTTCGTTTCCCTTCGTCAAACCTGATCGCTCATTTGCAAACGCTCCATTAGAAACGGCAAATGGAACCAGATATTTCCTCAGATTCCCTCCCGCTTTAACTAAAAGCATTCCCACTGTGTTATTTCCCTCCCGAGAGCGCCGGCGGGTGGGGGGAGGGGTCAGGCCCGAGAGCAGCCCAGCGCCCAGAATCTGGTCTCACATCGCCCCCTGGTGTACGACGGCGGAGCAGCTCATCCGGCTCCTCTTAAGGCCTGCTTCCAGTTACTCCCCTCTTCTCTTTTTTTTTTTTTTTTTTTCTTTTTTTATGGCGGACAAAAGAGCTGTAAACGTGGTAGTACTACAAAAGCTGTTATTAAGACGCCGTTTTCATTCAGCGGGCCTGTCTTCGCGCAGATATACGGCGAGGGGGGCGGCGTGCCAGGAGCCTCCGCCGCACATGGGCAGAAGGTGTGCGCCGAGTTTCGTTTTGGGGAAAAAAAAAAAAAAAAAGAAAGAAAGAAAAATGTCCGGCCGCGGATGAAAACATACTTACATATTTTGCGGCTGCTAATTTTACGACTACACTTTTTATAAGGTCTTTATGCACTGCTAAAGTGCTTCCCCAAACGCCCGCCGTAAAAAGAGTCCTACAGTAATCTCCGGGAGCGCGCACCAGGGAGGGGCGCGCACGTGGGGGACTGGCCAGAGGTGCGGTAGTTACAGTTACTTTTACTCATTTACTTTTACTTGAGTAGTTTTTTTTTTAAAAAAAAGACAACGTAAAGCTTTTGTCACTTGTAGAAGACTGTACTGTTACTTAAAGCTGCACTGCGGAACTTTTTTGGTCACACGGGGGTCATTTACCTGCCTGTTTCTATGGAGACGTCATCGCTCTACACGGAATGTTCCACAGTGTGACATTAAACAGCTCCACTTTACATTTATTCAATCACAAGTGGGTCTAAAGCTCGAAAATACCTCGAAAAAACAGACGTTCTGGCTCGCCGCTCCGCAGATCTGACCTGTAACTTGGTCCGGTTTGGTCTCCGTGACAACAGAAAGGTTTAATGCCACACTGTGGAACATTCAGCTCATTTAAGCAAACGTAACTGACCTCTGGACTTATTTATACTGGAGTTATTTTTTAAAGACATTCAACTTTTTAAAGATTTTGTCACTATATATTTTAGATTTTTACTCAAGTTGAAGTACTGTTACTACAATACAAATATTACTCGAGTACAGAGGTGAGTAGTATGTAGCTATAGTTACTTAGTTACATTTATTTGAGTAACTTTTTAAAGAAATTGTAAACTTGTAGCCTCACTCACAGTGGGAAGAGGAAACAAAACTTTTACTCAAGTAAGAGTACTGTTACTACAATACAAATATTACTCAAGTATAGAGGTAGATGGTGCTTGGTTACGTTTACTTAAAAAAAAAAAAAACTTTTCAGAGTACTTTTCTAATATCATACTTTGGCAGAGAAGCCATACATTGTACTCAAGTAAATGTAACGTTGCTTAAAAATAATATTACTCAAGTAGAAGTACAAAGTAGTGGTCCAAAAGTTTTAAGGATATTCAACTTAAAGCTCACAAACTCACAGTGGGAAGAGGCACATTTACTCAAGTAAGAGTACTGTTACTACAATGAAAGTATTGCTCAAGTACAGGGGTGGGTAGTACTCAGTTATATTTACTTTTTAAAGAAGCTGTACTATTCAAAGTACTTTTCTAGTACTTACTTTTATGCTTTTTCTCCTACAATTACTTTTACTCCTGAGCAGAAGGGGTAGAGTACAAATAAATTGTACTCAAGTAAATGTAATGTTACTTCAAAACAATATTACTCAAGTACAAAGTAGTGGTCCAAAAGTTTTAAGGATATTCAACTTAAACTTTTGTCTCTTTAGACTCACTCACAGTGGGAAGAGGCACCAAGACATTTACTCAAGTAAGAGTACTGTTACTACAATAAATAAAGGGGTAGTGGGTAGTGCTCGATTACATTTACTTTTTAAAGAAATTGTACTTTTCAGAGTACTTTTCTAGCAGAATACTTTTACTCCTACATGAGCAGACAGGGTAGAGTATCCAGAAACTGTCCTTGAGTAAATGTAACATTACATCAAAGTAATATTACTCATGTAGAAGTACAAAAATATTGGTTCACACATAGTCGAAAAACCAAAACATTTACTCAAGTAAGAGTACTCTTACTTCATTAAAATTATTACTCAAGTACAGAGGTGGATAGTACTTGGTTGCATTTACTTTTTAAAGGAATTGTCCTTTTCAGAGTACTTTTCTAGCAGCATACTTTTACTTTTACTTGAACAGAGGGGTTAGAGTATCCATATTGTACTTAAGTAACAGTAACATTACTTTAGACTAATTTTACTCAAGTAAAAGTACAAAGTAGCATTGACAGAAATGACTCAAGTAAGAGTAAAAAGTATTTAGAAAATGTACTCAAGTAAGAGTAATTGATATGGTATTTCTAAACAATAAAAATTCTATAAGTTAAATGCCAAACTGTGGTAGGGGAGAGGCCATGGAGATACTGCCTGAAAAGTTCCACAGTACGGCATTAAACTCCTCTATGTCGCATTTATTCACTTACAGATGTTTTACTGCTCAAAAAACAAACAAACAAAAAAACACACATTCCCACAGTGAGTGAGCTCGCCTCTCCGCAGATCTGACCCACAGCTCCGCCCAGAGGCACTGCGGGCTTGTCTCCACGGAAACAGACACGTTTAAAGCCTCACTGTGGGACAATTGAGGCAAACCACGAGACTCGGAGTAACACATTTGTCAGTTTTTGAACGTTGACACCCGTAATAATAACTCTTCATAACTCATTTGACTTTTTTACGGCTCGGATTGACAGCTCCAACTACTTCCTCCTCGTGGAAATGTCACACTGTCAAATTTTAGTATTATAATTACTACGAGAATAAACATTGTGATTTTGTATGAGCGCAAACTCTGAAAAACGACAAAAACACTTCTGATCGCTCAATTTTTTGCTCTGTTAAACCAAAATTCATTCAACATTTTTACGCTACGTTTAAATCTGATATTCTGAAATTCTCACAGTTTTCCCAATGTGACATAAACTGATTAAAAGTTTATTTATTTTATTTTATTTAATACATAAACATTACCTATCAGTTTAATCAAATATAAGATTAAAGTGCACATTTTATTATATTTTCTGATCTATGTTTTAATGTTTCTTCATCATAAATAGACTTGGAGTTGTGTTTTGTTTCATTTACATTTTTATTTTTTTATTTATTTTTTTTTTCTTCTCTCAAACTGAAAATACCCTGTTCCACCTTGTGATGTCATGAGGTAATACAGAAAGGAAGGTGCTCCAATGTGCTTTTGAACTCCAAACACTTTCACTAAAGAATCATTTGGATCATTTATTTCAGCTCCGGAACTGCCAATCTCGACTGAACTAATCGTAAAAAAAGGAGCTGTTCACTTGAAAACTCCCACCAGATGACATCACAAGGTGGAACGGTCTGAAAAATGTGAAAAACAGAACCGGTTTTCAGTGATCCAAAGTTCTCCCGCGCTTATTTTATGCATTCAGAGCATCTTAATTATTCACCGAGATGAGTTTATACGTTGTTGTTTTTTCTACTCTCAGAGACCAGAACGGAATAACAACAACAACTGGCATGCTAACACACACTTCCTGATGATTTGACAATGAAATACTTACTAATTGGATGAAGAAGATACGCAGCAGGCTTATTTTTAGGGCTGAGTATCATGAAGAAGATGCCGATACGATACATACCTCGATACAAAGGCCACGATATGATACATACCACGATACACAGGCCACGATACGATACATACATCGATACAAAGGCCACGATACGATACATACCTCGATACATAGGCCACGATACGATACATACTACGATACGATACCTCGATACATAGGCCACGATACAATCGATACATACACGATACAATACGATACAGGCCACGATACGATAAATACCTCGATACATAGGCCACGATACGATACATACCTCGATACATAGGCCACGATACGATAAATACCTCGATACATAGGCCACGATACAATAAATATCTCGATACATAGGCCACGATACGACAAATATCTCGATACATAGGCCACGATACGATACATACTCGATACATAGGCCACGATACAATAAATACCTCGATACACAGGCCACGATACGATAAATACCTCGATACATAGGCCACGATACGATACATACCTCGATACATAGGCCACGATACGATAAATACCTCGATACATAGGCCACGATACGACAAATATCTCGATACATAGGCCACGATACAATAAATATCTCGATACATAGGCCACGATACGACAAATATCTCGATACATAGGCCACGATACAATAAATATCTCGATACATAGGCCACGATACATACGATACGATACAATCGATACGATACATAGGCCACGATACAATAAATATCTCGATACATAGGCCACGATACGACAAATATCTCGATACATAGGCCACGATACGATACATACCTCGATACGGTGCAGTTTCGGTTCGATACGATATTTCAAATCGATTTGATACGGGTTCAATAAAAAACGGCTAAATCATGTCTGTGATACTAAAAGTCTCTGTTAAACCACGTCTTGTGCAAAGTTCATATGAAACACAAACATTTTCAATTCAGTTCTACAACACGTAATATCTGGTCCATAGTATTAAAAAGAAAATAGTACGAATAAAAAAGTTAAATCCAGTGCATGTTGTAATGTTTACAGACAAGAGGGCAAGTGTCTCCACAGCTCAGAGGAGAATCTGACAGAGCTCCTCACAGGAGACACTCGAGCGCCAATGATTCGATGGCTCAGATTCATGACTCTACACATAAATGAATAAATACAAGAGCAGGTGTTCTCGTGTAAACAGACCCTGAAAGCTCCCAAGTCTTTAGTTTATGTGATGCATTTCAAAACATGTTTGTAGAACATGTTTGTCTAACCTTCTGTCAGATTTTAATGCTTTGTCTGGAATGTTTCATAGTATGGCATTAAACCTTTCTATCTTCACGGAGACTAGAGCAGACCAAGTTAAAGATCAGATCTGTGGAGAGGCGACCCCACACACTCACTTAGACTTAGACAAACACTGGGGAAATTATTTGGACGCAGTAGCTCACCCGTCACAATATAATATAATAACAAAGAGAAAAAAAATATAAATTGTAATAATAAACCCGGACAGGCCCCGGGGAAGACCCAGGACACGCTGGAGGGACTATGTCTGTGGACTGGCCTGGGAACACCTCAGGGTCCCTCTGGAGGAGCTGGAGGAAGTGTCTGGGGTGAAGGAAGTCTGTAAGGGAGTCCCTGCTTAGACTGATGCCCCCATGACTCAGCCCCTGATAAGCAGAAGATAAAGAATGGATGGGTGATAATAATTCTAAGTAGCAAAAACAGCAAGAGATTATCAAAGCCGTGCACATTTTAACACTTGTTTAACACATGTTTATAGTTGTAGATTTTTTTTCATTGTATATTTTTAAATGTTTCAAATTAAGGCACTAAAACCAAAAAGCACTTTGTATTCATAAAATAAAGCACTTTTCTTCAAAAAACAATATGTGTCAAATAAGACATGTTGTATTTTTTTGGACTATAAGGCGCACTCAGAATTCTTTAATTTTCTCAAAAATCAACAGCGCATCTTATGTACTAATTCTGATTGTGTTTACTGATCTCGAACTGATTTTCTGTGGTACATGGCGCTCAAAAATCTGTCAAATGTTTTTGTACGACTTTGGTAAACTATGAAACCACACCGCTTGATGGATTGTTGGAGCGTTACAGCGACCAAAGTCTGAACCACGTCAGCGTCACAAGGAGCAGCTGTTTTTATCAATACTTATAATTTATGCAAATGAGCCGTGTGGTTTTAAGTTTTGTTTCTGTAAAACGGGTATGTCCAAACTATGGCCCGTGGGCCAAATGCGGCCCTCGGACAAATTTTTCTTGCCCCTCAGGTTTCCAGGTGACTTGACCCAAATGACCTTACATCAATTAAATATTAAATTTTTACTGCAGATTTTTTGAAAAATCTACCTTGATAAAGCGAATATTGAATATTTAGTGTGTGGTTTTAAGGATCTTAGCATGAATAAAGACTGAGGCTCATTCTAATGTGTTAAACATGCGCGTATTTAAGTATTCACTGTACTGAACGTCAGTCTACGGCCCTGGATCAGCCCTCTGCTTTGTCCGTGTTTAGAGATGTGGCCCTTGATGAAAAAAGTTTGGACTCCCCTGTTGTAAAACGTAAACAAATGTGCGGAAAGCTGCATTAAACACATTATTACTCAACATATATTTGAGTCGTTCTCATAGAAAATGATAATCTAAACTTTAATGATCCACCCACATTCACATTCATAATCCACATTCACCAAGACAGAGAGGAAACTTCGGGCGAATTACACCACGATCTGCCGACGGATCGTGGAGTCTGGACTAAAGGATCAGACTCAAGTGTCGTCCGTTTGCTTCACTTAATGCGCCTTAAAATCCTTATGAATGAAAATAGACGAGAGAATTCAACTTTGATTTTATGCCTTATAGTCCAAAAAAATACGGTAATTATGTAAATGTACAAGTCAAAATAAAATAGAAAAATAAGTAATTAAATATAAAATCTTAGCTATGTACTTGAGGACATGGGAAGACAGTGCACTTCACAGTCAGAGTGTCTGTTTTTCTAGGTATTTTTGAGAAATTTTGAGAATTTTTGTGAGACCTGTAATTGAATAAACATAAAGTAGAGCTGTCTAAAGTCATACCGTGTAACATTCCAGGCCGAGCAGTGACGTAACCATAGAAACAAGCAGGTTTGAGCGCTCCACTTGTGCATTCTGTGTCATTTCTCAGAGGAGCAGTGGGCGTGTCCCTAAAACCTAAAAGTATGTCCTCCTGTCAAACGCATTTTTAACGTGATTTAACGTCGCCGCGGAGACCAGAGGCAACCCGAAACCCGACGCCTCCGCCGCTTCTCACCGCGTCGCCCTTTTCTCCTGGAGATTTATAACGCAACACCAGATCATAAAAGCGACATTACAGCACCGTGATTGTTTTACGCATTAATATGAGTGTTAGTTAATACGGCGAGCGCGCCCGTTTATCTTTGAAGATTATCTGCAGCTTGTCGTCATTTGTAAAGGTTGATTTGTGGAGGTGTTGATAAGATAAGGCCGTGTCCGGGAGCGCTGCGGCGGAGCGAAGGTGGAGCCTGTATCGCAGATGTTTGATTTAGATACACAACGGTTGAAATATTGAGTCCGAGATAGACAAAAAGACGGACTAAACGTGATCGTATCTTGTAATGAGAAGAAGACCGGGCAGCGTGAGTGATTGTGTTTTATGGTTATGTTGGTGCAGCAGACACGGATCTAGGGAGGGTATGAATTATCCACGATGTGACCACGAGGCACCACACATTTGAAACAGAGATACACGATATACGGCGCCAATATTTTGACTTTTTATCGTCAACAATGAAACAAACCAAACACAATCACAATCTTTATTCAGTTCGTCTCAGCGTCTGGAGGTGGGGAAGGTTCTGATCGGACAGAGACACGAACGTATTTACGTCGACCAGACATCATCTCGGTTTGTCGTTACCCCACGGACACAAACGCGGTACAAACTTCTTTCGCAGTGGTTCGATGATAATTGCGCAGCAGCTGGAGAATTCTCTCATCACGCTTTACGTCTGTCGGCTGAGGAGGAGAAGGGAAGAGCGTCGGAGAAGGAGGAAGAAGACAAAGTGAGTGTGAGGCGGCTCTACCTCAGCCCACTCCCATATCCTGCTCACAAATCCAAAGAGACGTGGAGGAAAGTCCGAAGACACGACTGGTGGAGCCGGAGAGAAGATCGACCCAACAAGCATGCGCTGAACGACCACAGTTATTTTTAAGAAGAATAAACGTTTACATCAGACATGTCAAACTCAGGCCCGGGGGCCAAATTTGGCCTGCAATTTAATTATATTTGGCTCTCGAAATCATATGAAATATGTATTAGAGCTGCCCGCCGACTACAGATCAACTATAGAAACATTATTTATTTAAACATTTTTGTCATTATTTTATATTTAGCTTGTTCTGGATTCAGTGTTTAAGCAAAATTATTGTTAAACATTTATTTCAAGAAAAGGCTTAAAATTACATATCTCAAAAGAAAACATGCAGATGTTGTTGAAATTTTTAAATAAATATTTAGTTTGCCCCATGACTTAGTCCCAGTTTTAATTTTGACCCTCTGTGAATTTGAGTTTGACACTCCTGGTTTACATGATCGATTCATAAATTAATTTAAATGGCTTTAAAATCAGAATAAACCACTTACTCACTTCAGAATTCAGTTTTATTATGAATAATCATTTTCATTAGGAATGGAAGTGTTTACATGGCCTTTTTAAAGCCGAATTCATTTTTATTTGGAATTAAATCATTTTAATTCAGAATTAAAGCTCTCATGTAAACGTGGCAATTGTTCCCTGATAAAGAAAACACAGACCTGGAGTTGTATTTCTGTTTCATCGAATTGAAACTGCAGTTTGAGAGGATTTTTGACAGTTTTTGAAGTACCATAATTTCCTCCAAAAACAATCAACTCTCCTGTCTTCTTCTCCATAAAAGCGACTAAAACTGTAGTTTAGCTCTGTACAAACATGTTCTGAAATGTGATTCTTGTGTTATTTTGTCAGTTCAGTTTTCAGTCTTTTTGTCGCTTCTTCTGGACGTGTTTAAAATGTTTAAACTCTGAACAGAATCCAAATATTAAACCATGAATTGCAAATCTAATCGCCAAGGTTGTCAAAAAAAAAAAAAAAAAAAATCATCTTTAAGGCTGAAATGTTCCACAGTGTAGCATTAAGGATATTTATCTTGTATTTATTAAATTACAGGTGTAAGAAAATACACCTTGAAGAACTGCAACTTGGCCAACTCCTCTGCTTGTTTCATTTAATGCCCTGCTGTGGAACATTCCAGGCAAAGCAATAACATCTCCATGGAGACTGAGCAGGTGAAATCTTCAAGAAAAGCTTCGTAGCGCAGGTTTAAATCCAAACAGTGAGGGAAAAGCAGGTCTGTGTGGTCCCGTCATAAAATAGTTCGCGTTTTACACTGCGTCAAAATTATTGGCTTCTTTTGTTAGCCGGGGCTGAAATAACACTAAAACGTGACACGAGGCATCCCCAGAACGACGTTTTAACTGTCAGGATTTGTGCGGCTGAATTCTTAACTGCACAAAAATGTAAATGGAAGAGTTTCTAAGAACAGAGTCGAGTTCGGAAGATTTACAGCCCCGAGAGAGGAGAGAAAACGCTTAAAGAGTTTGACAATCAGACACGGACGACCTGCGAGCGACGCAACTTTTCTCGTTGCGGTTACCCGACGCAGAAGCGGGATCGAGGTTGAACCGATCACTCAGGGTCTGTCGTTTTTGGGCGACGTCGGTTTGTAAAATTCAAAAGGAGAGCGCACTCGGTCTGTCTTTACACTAAAACAGTTCGAAGTCCGTCTGTTGGCGTCTCCAAGTTTATTTTGGTTTGTCAATGCTGCTTTCTGATTGGTCCGTCAGCCAGAGGGCGGGCACAACGGGGTCATGCCAAAATGTAATATTGTTTTTATCATTTTTACGTACTCTGGGTATCATGAAGAAGCTACACTGGTAAATAGAGACATGCACATCCAACAATAAATGTGAAAAATAGTTTTAAAAAAAAATTAAAAGAGGTCCACACTGCAGGTCCTTGAAGCTCCCAGATTTTTATTTATTTTTATTTTTATTCTCTATTTCAATTTCTATTTCAGTGGTGTCATTTAAATAAAAATTTGGGAGCTTCAAGGATCTGCAGTGTGGATCGTTTTTCTTTTTTTGTATTATCATGAAGAAGCTGTCAATACGATAAATACCTCACCACGATATGTTTTTCGATTCAGTGCACTTTTGATTCAATAAGATTCGATATGATATGTTTCACATTGGTTCTATATTTTTCAGTAAAAAAAAACAGAGGCTAAATCAAGGCTGTGATACTGAAAGTCTTTATTAAACCACTAAGTTTGTAGCCTGATTCATTGGCTGGTTTCACTTCATGGAAACTGTCTGACCTCGCAGCATTAGGATTCGTTTGATCGATGGTAGGCGGGTACTTTTTTTATTTAACCAATCGCTGCTGTTTGGTCGTGACGTATCCCGTAGGAAGAAGGACAATAACATCTTTCCCCTTGATAAAATTCACCAAACATTCTCTTTGTTCCGACTTTAAATCCTCGATCTCGGGAATCGTCGCCAACACAGAATGTCTGTCTTCGTCTACATCCATCTCGATGCTTTGTTTACTGTTGTTCTGTTCCACAAAAGGGACTCAGACAGACACGATGAGTTTGACATCATGACTTCACAGCTCTTCACTGATTGGCAAACCGTCTAGTGTATTCTGATTCCTGACCTAGTCGCTGGAGAAAAATGAAATTGAGTGGACACACTAGGTGGCACCAGCCTGACTACTAAGTTTGTGCTAAGTAAAAAAAATTAAAATACTAATGAAAATGTTTTGCATCAAGTTCACTTCCTCCAAACAAGCAACACAACTGTAGCTTTTTCACAAAAGAATAGTAAAATTTATCTAAAAATACTCTTGTTGATATATCGATACAGCAGCTCACGATATTGATTCTGTATCATCACATTAAACAATTCGTTATATCGATATTTTAATATTTTTGCACACTCCTACTCCTACTGGTCACAATCCCTCTTCATAACCTGGAGTTGTGTTTCATTTGTTTCATTCACATGTTTAACACACAAACCCTGCACATAAAACACTCTGTTCCACCTTGTGATGTCATGTGGTAATACAAAAAAAACCTCTACTTTTAAACTCCCTAAACCTTGACTAGAATCTTTTGGATCATTTCAGCCCTGGAATTGCCGATCAGAGGCGGCGCTACCATTAGGCAAAAGTAGACGCCACAAACCTGGAGGGGCCCCCAGACAATTTCCCTCAGTGCTGCTAATGGACGAGGCCTCAGAGCAATAAAATTTTTTCTCAAAATGACAGTAAATGAGAGTAGATTACTTTTAAACAATAATTGTAATAAAAATAATAATAATAATCATATGTAATGGATGTAAACACAAATGTAATTGTACCAGCAAAAAAAATAACACTACTTCCCGTTCTGGTTATCTAGTCTGTGACTGAGCTAAAAGTTTTCAATCCACCATAATTCACATAAATAGAGATACAAAACAAAACAAAACAAAAAAAGGTGCATTATAGTGAGGGTCCCAAGCTCAACTTCGCCTAGGGCCCGCAAATTGCTATTTCCGCCACTGTTGCCAATTTCTACTGAACTAAAAAAAACGGTTGCTGTTCACTTGAAAACTGCCGCTTCATGACATCACAAGGTGGATCAGAGCATTTTTTGAGCTTTTTGGAGATGTAAATAGATGAATAAGAATCATGTGAATGAAACAAAACACAACTCCAGGTCTGTTTTTGAGAAGGAAACGACATTATAACATGACTTAAAGCTCACAAGAGTCAGTTTTGCGTAATGTAGGACCGTTAAAATTGTGTTTGTTTATGTTTGTGCTTGTGTTTGTGCGTTGTAGGAGCTGTTGCGTTCGTCCCAGAGCCTGTCGGAGGAGAGGGAGGAGGTGCGGCGGCGGCTGAGCGAGGCCACGGAGCGGGTGAGGCAGCTGGAGGAGGATCTGCTCGGAGTCACCCAGAGAGGCCTGCAGAAGGAGACCGAGCTGCACTGGTACTGCCCCCCCGTGCACTACACCACTACACCTCCATCTGCAGCACCTGACAACACCTGCTGACACCTGACAACACCTGCTCAGCTCTGGGAAATGAGCGCCTGTCGTCAAACACGCTGTACTTAGAGCGACGGGAATATCTGTACTTATCACACAGACTGTACTCAGACTGATTTACAGTAACGTCTGTGTCATTTTAAAGGAAAAAGAGCTGACACTGAAGGTTTTTCTTTGTGATCACAGGGTTCGTCTGGTTTTAAAGGTGCCTGGAATGTTCCACAGTGTGACATTAAACAGCTCTACTTTACATTTACTCACTTACAAGTGGTTTTACAGCTCTAAAACACACAGAAAAACAGACATTCTGACTGTGAGCAGCGTCGCCTCTCCACGGATCTGACCTGTAACTTGGTCTGGTTTGGTCTTCGTGAGGATAGAAAGGTTTAAAGCCGTACTGTGGAACATGCCAGACAAAGCAATAACATGTCCACGGAGAAAAGCTTTTCACAGACCCACTGCCAGAAAAGTTACACAATGCAACTTTAAATGGATTGAGTAAAATTTGTTATAGTTGATTTAGTCAATAGAGGAGATATACATCGACTTTTTAGTTTATCTGCTATCAGCCGTAAATGGTCAACTTACTGCCCACATTCTCATAAAGCTTTATTTTACTTTACTTGTACATCTGTTGATTTATTTGTAAAAGGACAACACATATTCATGAACATTTACACGTAAATATGTAAAGATTAAAGCCAGCGTGGCTAATTTCCATTTTCAGTCCCTCGGCAGGTTTTTAACACTTTAATGTGATGAGATTACAATCGCAACGCAGTTCTCTTAAAGGTTTGAGGACAAAAGGGCTTTGGGTGAGTTTGTAGTCAATTTGAAATACTTAATTTGAGGGAAATACTTACATACCGTATTTTCCGGGCTATTAGAAGTGCTCTTAGGCAAAAAACAACTGCGACCCGCAATCCAGAGCGCCCTGTACACGAATCCACTCGGGTGTCCCAGCACGACTTCAGTAAACTACAAAGCCGCACCACCCGCAGAACACGCAAACACACACGGAGCAGACAGCGACCACACAGTGAAAAACACCCACAGACACACTCATCACTCCACGCCGACGAGGAACGGAACGGAACGGAGGAACGAACCGAAAAAGCGAGTCACTGCAAACACGTCGACAATCCAGCGGCTCCAGACACACCCTCCCTACACGAAAGTTTTAAAATGTAAGAAATTACCAATAACGATGGACAAAACTGAAATTCCATTTACCAAGATTAGAATTTCCGTCGAGATGAACGGAGAACTGTGCTTAAAGAGGGGGTATTTTTGGAGCTTTCTCCCATGTTTTAACATTCCGTCGTCTAAAAACAACATGTCAACACCACAAAAACATGTCTGAAGAGGTTTTAGAGACAGCCACACGTGTTTGAGCAATCTAGCGATCTCTCTGTACGAGATTTCTCCATAAATACGACAATAAACACGAAAATTCTCCATCAGTAATACAAAAACATGACAGAAAACCGCAGTAGTTTCATTAGAGGGACGCGCGGTGATTGTGTTGTGATTGCGCTCTGAAGGGGGAGCGACTTAGCAGCAAAACTGAA
>NW_026571175.1:35322661-35325161 GCF_026225935.1 Boleophthalmus pectinirostris | reverse complement strand
AGAGTGTGGAAGAGGCAGTTCCCGGGGTGTGTGGAGATGTGAAGTGTAGATGGTGTCCAGGTTCGGGAGTGAGGAGCCCACCACCTTTTCAGCTGTTCTCACCACTCACTGTATGGTGCTAATGTATGTGTGTATGTGTGTTTAACATGTGTATCTGTGTGTTTAACATGTTTGCGTGTAGGCTCACCTGCGCAGCACGGAGCTGGAGAACACGAAGCTGAGTGCGGAGCTGCAGATGCTGAAGGCCGTGGAGCTGAACAGGGAGGTGACCATCGCTCAGTTCCAGGAGGAGCTGGAGCGGCTGCGTCTGTGTGTGGCTCAGAGGGACGGGCTGGAGAAGGAGCTGCTGCAGCACAAGACGGATAAGGTACAGACTCTTCAGGTCAGATGGGTCTCCTCAGGGTGGGGACTACAGATATTATCATGATGCCAGTGGTAAAAGCCGAGGGAACTACATGGACGTACTCTTTAATACACTGTTCCTCTCCTGACCTCGCCCTCCTGCTGTGTTCAGGCTGAGCTGTCCCGCGTGAGGGAGCAGCTCCGTCAGGCTGAGGAGCAGCTGCAGGCCTCCAGGCAGCAGGCGTCTCTTCTGGCCTCGGAGCTGAGAGACTCGGCCAGCGCCCGGGACCACTCCATGACCGAACTGTACCGGGCCAGAGTAGAGGCGGACAAGCTCAGAGCGAGTCTGTCTGAAGCACAGGCCGAGTGCCAGCGCATCGAGAGCCAGCTGGACCGTCTGAGGAGCAGTGTACACACACAGACACTGGTGAGAACTTCTCCTATAAAATATGACCTTAAAGACGTATGTAAAGGCACTTTCACACCGCTAGTTTGATTATTTGGTCCGCATCAGGCAATAAAGTAGTTCTTCTGTAGCATATGACCCCAGTGTGGTCCTTTCACTCCCACAAACCAACCAAAATTGGTCTGATTGACATATATTTAAGGCTCCTTGCACAGCAGGTTCGACTGCAGGTGGCTCGGGGACGCTGAGGTGCACACACAGGGTGACATGTTGGATCTGCCAGTAGCAGATGTTCGTCTCACAGATGAAGCCGTGCAGGTCTAAGTCCACACGACTTATGAAACTGTAAATGTCTCATTGAATCAGTTCTGGTTCCTTTGATCATTCTACTGTTACGTGGACCACGTTCGGCCACGGTTTGATGTTTCCCTCACGTTTTCTTCACTCACTTCACCGCTTCACCAGAAACAGGAAATGAAATCATTAGTCTCCCCTCCCATAATGCATTTGGAATAGTTCGTTTGGACCTACTGTCTCTGGTTTGGACCTGAGTTGGTGTTCACACCAAAGGGACGCACTAGAGTTTGGCATTTGGTGCGGAGACAACCTAGAACCACTAAATCAAGTGGACCAAGACTTCATAAAAGAGGTGGTCTCAGTTGCTTGATTTAGTGCAGATCCAAGTGTGATTGAAGCTTTTACACCAACGAAAATGAACCGACCTAAGAGCTTCTGGTTCCAGTGGAACGTTTGGCGACTGACTATCAGTGTGAAAGTACATTGACCTGGTCCTCTGTGTTCCAGGCTGTGGGGCCCAGCGGAGAGGCCCTCCCCAGTATCCTGGTGGTGTCAGAGGCAGAGGTGGAGCTGCAGAGGGAAGTGGAGGAGCTGAAGCTGCGCCTGCACATGGCTGCAGAACACTACAAGGAGAAGTACAGGGAGTGTCAGAGGCTGCGCCGACAGGTGGCCAAACTCAACAGCAGCCCAGAGGCCCAGGGGGTGAGTCCAGCACCACGTTTAACACACACATGTGTACTGTGTGTGTACTGTGTGTGTACTGTGTGTGTGTATGTACTGTGTATGTACTGTGTATGTACTGTGTGTGTACTGTGTGTGTACTGTGTGTGTACTGTGTGTGTACTGTGTATGTACTGTGTGTGTACTGTGTATGTACTGTGTGTGTACTGTGTATGTACTGTGTGTGTACTGTGTATGTACTGTGTATGTACTGTGTATGTACTGTGTGTGTACTGTGTATGTACTGTGTGTGTACTGTGTGTGTACTGTGTGTGTACTGTGTGTGTACTGTGTGTGTACTGTGTGTGTACTGTGTGTGTACTGTGTGTGTACTGTGTATGTACTGTGTGTGTGTACTGTGTATGTACTGTGTATGTGTGTACTGTGTGTACTGTGTATGTACTGTGTGTGTACTGTGTATGTATGTGTGTGTGTACTGTGTGTGTACTGTGTGTGTACTGTGTGTGTACTGTGTATGTACTGTGTATGTACTGTGTGTGTACTGTGTGTGTACTGTGTATGTACTGTGTATGTACTGTGTATGTACTGTGTGTGTACTGTGTGTGTACTGTGTGTGTACTGTGTGTGTACTGTGTGTGTACTGTGTGTGTACTGTGTGTGTGTGTGTACTGTGTGTGTACTGTACTGTGTGTGTACTGTGTATGTACTGTGTGTGTACTGTGTATGTACTGTGTGTGTACTGTGTGTATGTACTGTGTGTGTACTGTGTGTGTA
>NW_026571175.1:35220161-35317661 GCF_026225935.1 Boleophthalmus pectinirostris | reverse complement strand
ACTCAGAGGAGGAGACGGAGACGAGCCCCACGGCGGAAGAAGCCAGCCCCACCGCCGAGGAGGAGGAGAAGGAGATGGGTCCCAAGGTGGAGGAGAAGGAAAAGGAGGAGATGAGACTCACAGCGGAGGAGAAGAAGGAGGAGGTGGAGGAGAAGAAGGAGGAGGCGAGGCCCACAGTGGAGGAGGAGGAGAAGGAGGAGAGCAGGCCTTCGGTGGAGGAGGAGCTGGCCCTGATGGAGCAGAAGTGGAAGGAGCAGTGCGCCATAAACGAGACGCTCAAGCAGAGACTGGCCAATGAGGAGGAGCGATTCAGGGTAAGCCCCGCCCACTCACAAACAACAGGAAATACAACACGAATAAGTAGATCAGCCATGAGAGTGTGACACAACGAGATATTTTCCAACTGTAAATGAAAACCTCCGTGTTTGATTTCCGAGTAGGATGTGTCTATTGTCAAAGTCGAGTCTTTTGAACCATATCACTTTTGTTTCTGGTTCTGATATTGTCATATTTTAGTTTGGGGATTCAGACATTGTAATTGTGTGGTTTTTGGATCCTAACAGCGGAAAACGGCTCGAGAAACGGGCTTCAGAAGTTTGCGAACTTCATAAATGCAGAAGGGAATCAGATGTGTGTGACTCAAACCTCTGTTCAAACTGTTTCTCTTCCCAATGGAATTGAAAAATAGTGAAAAGTGAAGGTGATGGGCAGGATTGATCCACAGGAAGGACCAAAAAGCAAACCTTTGACTGCCTAAATCATCCTGAGTTTGCAGAGAACATTTTGTATGTGGAGCGACGACAAAGCAAAATCCTGTTTGTTAATGGAGAGGAGCAGAAGACAAACAGACTGAGCTGCACTTTCTTGTTCTTGTGGTTTTACAGCAACATCACGTCTTGGTCTCTTTGCAGTGGAAGGTGTTTCTTGGCGAACAGTTGGAGACTTTCACTTTGGCGTTGACTTTTTAAATTTGTAACTGAGGTTCAGCGAAGGATCGGGGTTTTGTTTTGTTGTCGCTCCACATACGAAATGTTCACTGCAAACACGGGATGATTTAGTCAGTCAAAAGTTTCTTTTTTGGTTCTTCCTGTGGATCAGTCCTGCCCATCACCTTCACCTTTCACTATTTTTCAATTCCGTTGGGAAGAGAAACAGTTTGAACAGAGGTTTGAGTCACACACATCTGATTCCCTCTTGCATTTATGGAGTTCGCAAACAAATTTCTCGAGCCGTTTTCTGCTGTTAGGATCCAACAACCACACAATTAACGATGTCCGAATCCCAAAACTAAAATATGACAGAACCAGAAACAAAAGTGATATGGTTCAAAAGACTCGACTTTGTCAATAGACGCATCCCACTGGGAAAACAAACATGGAGGTTTGATTATCACTTTTTCGGACCACGACTAAAACAGGTCTAAAACAGGTCTAAAACAGGACTAAAACCAGGACTAAAACCAGGACTAAAACAGGTCTACAACAGGTCTAAAACCATAACTAAAACAGGTTTAAAACAGGTCTAAAACCACGACTAAAACAGGTCTAAAACCACGACTAAAACAGGTCTAAAACAGGTCTAAAACAGGTCTAAAACCACGACTAAAAGAGGTCTAAAACCAGGACTAAAACAGGTCTAAAACAGGTCTAAAACCAGGACTAAAACAGGTCTAAAACAGGAATTAACAGGACTTAACCATGCCGTGCACCGCGCCTCCTCCCATACACTTTTTGGGGTCAGTGTTCATCGTGAGATTTGATTTAGATCTGATTTCAGCAAAAGCGATATGGTTCAAAAGACTTGAAAAGATCGACTTCGACAACAGACTCATCCCACTGGGAAAACAAACATGAGGGTTTGATGCTCACTTTTTTGAAAAATCCTTCCCAGTACGAATTGCGCGATGACTGGAAGTCCAAAATTCTGGATGCATGTATTAGCAAATATACAGATTTGTATTAATTATGACTCTGTTTTCACTGTTGCCATAGAGCTGCAAGGTTAGCAAATCGTGTGTGCGGTAGATCCATGTGTGTGTGTGTGTGTGTGCGCCTCCCCTCGTGTCTCCCCCTTGTCCCTCTCTCCTCTCTCCTCTCGTGTCTCCCCCGTCTGTGCGTGCAGCGTTTAATCTCAGCCAGAGAACTCCTGTTTATCCCAGCTGTAAATAAGGCCCTCCAGAGTCTTTGATAGAGGCTCCGGAGCCCGAGTGGCCCCTAATGGCCTCCCCCAGACCCACACAGCGCCCGTGTTTTACGGCTGTTTACATCCACCACCCAGGGCAGACCGGCCGCTTTCACCTGAGCCTAACCTCTTCACTCTGGGCCGTAAATCCAGAGGAGAGCCGGGGAGGACGGGGAGATGAAAGCGGAGACGGGCCCGAGGACGGAGCGGGATTTAGGAGCGGGAGCGAGCGGCGGTGACGGGGGGAGAGCAGAGGAGCCGGGAGAGCGGACAGATCATGTGAACGGAGAGAGGAGAGGAGCGACTGTCCGTGTAAACGATCTCACCGCGTCAGGAGGAGGAGAGGATTTACTGTGCTCCCCTGGACTGAGACTGTTCTCTGCTGCACACACACACACACACACACACACGAACACACACACACATTTACACAAACACACACTAACTCACACAAGAACACACACGCACTTAAGGACCGCATTTCAAACCCAAGCAGCCGTAATCCCCTTCACTCAAACACTAAACGTTGTCAGTGACTTCACAGTCTCGCGGCGGCAGAGGCTGTTCGTTCTCACATGTTCACCTGCACAGTTTGCATGTTCTCCCTGCGTCTGGGCGGGTTTGGCAGGGACCTGGATTTGTTTGTTCTTCATGTTCTTATCTTGATTTACAGACAAAACAGCGAAATAAAGGATCATGTAGAGCAGGGTCTAAAACAGATCTAAACCAGGACTAAACCAGGACTAAACCAGGACTAAACCAGGATTAAAACAGGTCTTAAACAGGTCTAAAACAGATCTAAACCAGGACTAAACCAGGTCTAAAACAGGTCTAAAACCAGGATTAAAACAGGTCTTAAACAGGTCTACAACAGATCTAAACCAGGTCTAAAACAGATCTAAACCAGGTCTAAAACCAGGACTAAACCAGTACTAAAACAGGTCTAAAACAGATCTAAACCAGGACTAAACCAGGACTAAACCAGTACTAAAACAGGTCTAAAACAGGTCTAAAACAGATCTAAACCAGGTCTAAAACAGGACTAAACCAGTACTAAAACAGGTCTAAAACAGATCTAAACCAGGACTAAACCAGTACTAAAACAGGTCTAAAACAGGTCTAAAACAGATCTAAACCAGGTCTAAAACCAGGACTAAACCAGTACTAAAACAGGTCTAAAACAGATCTAAAACCAGGACTAAACCAGGTACTAAAACAGGTCTAAAACAGGTCTAAAACCAGGATTAAAACAGGTCTTAAACAGGTCTACAGCAGGTCTACAACAGGTCTAAACCAGGACTAAAACAGGACTAAACCAGGACTGAAACAGGACTGAAACAGGTCTAAAAACAGGTCTAAAACAGGACTAAACCAGGACTAAAACAGGTCTACAACAGGTCTAAATCCAGGACTAAAACAGGTCTAAAACCAGGACTAAAACAGGACTAAAACAGGACTAAAACAGGACTAACTAAACCAGGACTAAAACAGGTCTAAAACTGGACTAAATCAGGACTAAAACAGGTCTAAACCGGGACTAAACCAGGTCTAAATTAGGACTAAAACTGGTCTAAACCGGGACTAAACCAGGACTAAACTAGGACTAAACCAGGTCTAAAACATGTCTAAAACAGGTCTAAACCAAGACTAAACCAGGACTAAAACGGGACTAAATCGGGACTAAAACAGATCTAAAACAGTTTTTCTTATTTGAAGTGTAGTAAGATGTATTTTTATATTTTAAAAATGTTCCACTGGCAGATCATTTTAGTTGTCAAGTGAAATTTACTTTCTTAATTCAAGTCACCTTAACTTGGCTAGTTTGTTTTTTGCAGTCGTTAGAGTTTTTAGATTTGATTTAGATCAGATTTCAGCTTTAGAGGACTGAATAAATAACGTGTATACCTCATTATAAACATGAACTAAGTATTAAAGTGTTTAATTCTGCTGTATATTTACTGCAGCTCATGTTTTGCAGCAGTTTTTTACCTTTAGAACAGCTTTGATGCTGCTGCTCTGGGGTCATTGTGTCAGTGTTTTAATGCAGTTTCAGTATTACAGTTTATAGTTTGTATTATCAGTATTAACAGATCATCGTAAACAGGTATTGTTGTTATAATACTGTTTTTGTGTGTGTGTGTGTGTGTGTGTGCAGATGCAGATGGCGGAGCGGGCGTGTGAAGTGGCAGACCTCAAACGCAGCCTGGCCCTGGCGCTCAGAGACAAAGAGCAGCTCCTCGAGGTACCACGCTTATTCCTCTCTTTCTTAAAGGCTCCATATTACACTATTTTCTATCATTTCTTATATTTTCAGTATTGATCTATAATATAGTTTCCCAATTTATCCATCGAATAACGCTCCAATCACTCCACCTCCTCGTGTTGTCAAAAAAGAGTTCTTTTTACTGATGGCTTGCTCAATCTTTACTGTGGCCTGTACAATTTCGAGACCCACAGGATGCCCCTGATGCCAACATCACCAACGCCACCGTCGAACTAAAATAATGAACATAAATTACAATCAGAAAAGGTATAATATAAAGACATAAAATAAAAACATGAACAATTACAAAAAACATACCTTGCTGGCTGACCCATATTTTGGAGGTAGAATGACCTTTAACATAACTCTATTCACTTTATTTTAACTTTAACTGACTTGAAACACTACTGCTTCTTGACCAGGCGTGCGTCTCTATCAAGGGGTCCAGCGGAACCGAACAAAACAATAACAGTTCCTACCTGCTGAGTACCAAAATAAAAGCAGGAAATCTTCTCTTATGTGCATATTACATATTATTCAAGAATCAAATAAAAAGCAAATCAAAACTATGGCAGTAAAAGCTCCCACTGAAGAATCACCATTATTCATTCAATTAGATGAATCTGGGCAGAGCTCATTTCTTCTATCAAATAAGACGCACACTGTATAAGAGACAGAAATGACTGGAAACACTGAAATCTTTATATTAAATAGCGTTAAGTATATAATATTTATTTAATCAGGCTACAGTGTGAATTTCCTGTTATAATGTAGTAATATTTTATTTATACAGCTCCTTTCTTAACAAAGTTTCGTTTTCTACACATGGAAACAAAATAAAATACGATGTAATTAAAATAATAATAAAATCAAATAGTAAATCCAAACTATTCAATCATCTAACGTAGGTTTTCTGCCGCAAATCTAACACACACGTCGGTGCTTAAAGGTTGTATAGAGGATTTTTTTAAGGGAAGAGAAATACAGCGACAGTCCTTGTGCGCGTTCAGAATTACTGTTGAAGTTTCCTGTCTAGAAGTAATTCAGCGACCGACGCGTCAGTTTTTAGACCCTTCGTCTGCTTCGGTCGCGCCATCGCTGGACGAGATCTCCAAGAATCAACTCAGTTTGGCTTTGCTCCTTTTCCTCTTCTCTTCTTCTTTCAGCGACCTCAAAAACGGACTTTCTTTTGCGGCGAACCGGTCGTGGATTCTCGTCCGACATCGCGACAAACTTTGTGCGAAATGCGAGAAAGCGACAGTTCGAAAAAGCCTCTAAGAACCGCTGTGTAAACCACGTAATCCCCGCGCTCCGACGAGTCAGTTACACTAGGGAGTTTGATTGACAACCTAACAGCCAATAGAAAATGAGGGAGCCTCGTTTTCTATTGGCTGACGTTTATCTGGCCTCAACACGTCCACAGTTGATAGATTTTCGTTCTTTTTTTTTGGTCATCATAATTACAAAGCTGCTGCGTCTCTGTAATGGTGTTTTAATCTTTCAGTGACAGTTTGAAACTAAAAAAAATCCTCCATACAACCTTTAACTGGTCAAAACAGACAATAAAACCAACACTCTTTTAAAATGTGACTTGTTACTCCACTTCTGCCTCGGGAGCTCAAATTGACAAACTAAGGCTGCGTTCAGACTCCAGCCTGAAGTGACCCAAATCCGATTTTTTGTCTCTATGTTCCTGTATCTGATCTTTAAATGACAGTCTGAACCACACAGATCTGATTTTTTAAAATGTGACCGTCTTTTGAAGATGTGCTGATTTTTTTTTTTGAGCGCAATATTGTGTATTACAGGCGGGTAGTAATTACACATGGGTGGGTCAGGACTAAACCAGGTCTAAACCAGGACTAATCTTGGACTTAAGAGAGAAAACTCCGAGCAGTTTGTCCACAAAGCTCGATCGGGCAACTGCCGCGTTTATCTCTGTGAGGTGCGGAGCTGAGCCGGTCCTTTCTCCTGCGTCACCTCCAAGCCCGTCCTGACCGTGAGTCCTGTTTCAGTTCTGGTTTAGTCCTGGTTTAGTCCTGGTTTAGTCTTGGTTCAGTCCGTGGCGTAGGCAGCACAAAAGTTTGATATAATCTCGGGTTAACGGGCAGGTGCGGTCCTGTCCTCGCGGGTGCAGTGTTTTACTGGGGGTCTCCAAAAATGGACCCGTGCAGGACTCTGCGCTGTTAGGCTCCATTACGGAATAAATGAATCTTCAGTTCGTTATATAAAGAAGGAGGAAAATAACAAAAGGACGACAACAGAAATAAGTTTTAAGAAGGAAGTAAAAAGAGTTGCACCTGTCGATCCTGTCTGAGAAAAATGTATAAAGTTTGTGGTGAGGAGTTTTACAGACTTAACACAGATATAAATATAAAGTTGATACTTTGTGGATTTCACCTATCGCCTGTTATTTTTAGAACATAACCCCCGCGATAAACGAGGGACACTGTCCTCTCACCTCAACCTGTGCACATGGACTCACACTTGTCCCGACCGGAATTTCTTGTACAAGTCACTGTTAAAAGTGCATTTCCGCTTCGGTATCTCACAGGCCGACTGTTTGTGTCTCGCTCCTTCTGAGTCACAGAGAACTACAAGAGACGCTCGGTACTGAAAACCCGGACATTTGCATCACTTTATAAAAAAAAAACCCGGACGGGACGCAGAATACGGACATGTCCGGGGAAAAACGGACGTTTGGTCGCCCTGTGCTATTTGGTTTTTGCAGTGTGCATCATACGAAAAGTAAACAATATTATAGAATTAATTTGTTAATAAAGTAACTTCACCAAAGCTGAGACCAAACCTACGCCCTTGAGCGGAAGCGACGTTTAACCGACATCGTGACGCTTCCGGCCGTTGTGCAAAAGCTTTATTTAAATTTTAAGAGCGCTGGGGGTCGTGCTCATGCGCAGTGGAGACACGGAGCTCAAATCGACGGGACGCAGGACGCTGTGGGCGACGTTCCTCTCCTTTATTCAGTCCGCGGTTCAAATTGAAACGGAGAGAGACAAACGATCGCACAAGAACGTGTTTTAAAAAGGTTAAGCTCGGGCCCGACGTCTCCTTTTAGAGTCCGAGCGCTCCACTTCATCTGGCGCACGACACGCCGCCGCGAAAGTGTGTCTGAAACTCAGCTCCGAAAGGCCACAACCCTCCTCTCGTTCTCCCGTGTGTGCGCTCTCCCTCGCTCCCTCGCTCCGTCTGTTTCCCTCTTTAATGAAGACACGGAGAGCGGAGCGGGGCCTTTAGTATCGCGCCATCAGACGGAGCAAATGCCAACGCACATGTCGATTTCACCTCCTCAACCCGAGATTAAATGTTAACGTGCACCGCCGAGAGATAATGAAGTCATCACGAGAGACGGAGGGAGAGATGGAGAGAGGGAGAGAGAGAGAAAGAGATAATGAAATCATCACCGGAGAGGGAGGGAGAGATGGAGAGAGAGAGGAGAGGAGAGAGGGAGAGAAAGAGCTAATGAAGTCATCACAAAGGAGGGAAGGAGGGAAAGAGGAGAGGAGAGGAGAGAAAGAAATAATGAAGTCATCAGGAGAGAGGAAGGGAGAGAGGAGAGGAAAGGAAAGGAGAGAGAGAGGGGGAAAAGTGCTAATGAAGTCATCAGGAGAGAGGGAGGGAGGGAGGGACAGAGAAAGAGAGAGACGGAGGGAAAGAGGAAGAGAAGGGAGAAAGCGAAAGGAGAGAAGAGAGGGATGGAGAGAAAGTGAAAAAGAGGTGAGCTAGGGTGAGGAGCGGGGGGAGAGAGAGAGAAAAGAGAGGGGAGAAAGAGACGACAGGGACAGAGGGAAGGAGAGAGAGAAAAGAGGGGAGTGGAGAGGGGAGAAAAAAAAGGAGAAGAGTGAAAGGAAGAGAGAGAGGAGATGTAGAGGGGTAAGAGGGAGAGAAAGAGAGAGGTCAGATTGAGAGGAGACAGGAAAAGAGAGAAAAAGAAAAGAGGAGGGGAGTAAGAGAGGGAGAGAGAGCACAAAGTAAGGAGAGAGGGAGGAAAAAGAGGAGAGAGAGAAGATGGTAAAGAGAGAGGGAGGAGGCGTCTGACACCATCACAGTCATGAGTAGAACTAATGCTCCACTTCATCTTTAATTAAAAGGCCAAACTCAGAGCGAGGAAAAAATCTGAAAAAAAAAAAAAAATGCATTTCTTCACTATGAATAAGAACCCAGTCTAGACCAGGACTAAACCAGGATTAAACCAGGACTAAACCAGGACTAAACCAGGACTGAACAAGGACTAAACCAGGACTGAACAAGGACTAAACCAGGACTAAACCAGGACTAAACCAGGACTAAACCAGGACTAAACCAGGACTGAACCAGGACTGAACATGGACTAAACCAGGACTAAACCAGGACTGAACCAGGACTAAACCAGGACTGAACTAGGACTAAACCAGGACTAAACCAGGACTGAACAAGGACTATACCAGGACTAAACCAGGACTAAACCAGGACTGAACACGGACTGAACCAGGACTGAACCAGGACTACAATCAGGACTAAACCAGGACTGAACCAGGACTGAACCAGGACTGAACCAGGACTGAACCAGGACTAAAAACCAGGACTAAACCAGTGTGTGTGTGTGTGTGTGTTTGTGTGTGTGTGTGTGTGTGTGTGTGTGTGTGTGTGTGTGTGTGTGTGTGTTGTGTGTGTGTGTGTGTTTGTGTGTGTGTGTGTGTGTTTGTGTGTGTGTGTGTGTGTGTGTTTGTGTGTGTGTGTGTGTGTGTGTGTGTGTTTGTGTGTGTTGTGTGTGTGTGTGTGTGTGTGTGTTGTGTGTGTGTTTGTGTGTGTGTGTGTGTGTGTGTGTGTGTGTGTGTGTTGTGTGTTTGTCTGTGTTGTGTGTGTGTGTGTGTGTGTGTGTGTTGTGTGTGTGTTGTGTTGTGTGTGTGTGTGTGTGTGTTGTGTGTGTGTGTGTGTGTGTGTGTGTGTGTGTGTGTGTGTGTGTGTGTGTGTGTGTGTGTGTTTGTGTGTGTTTGTGTGTGTGTGTGTGTGTGTGTGTGTGTGTGTGTGTGTGTGCGTGCCTCAGGAGCTGCAGAGGTACGTGTGCAGACAGCGGGAGCAGGAGACCCGGGCGCAGGGTTCAGACGTCAGACAGACCATGGTCCTCAGATACCCGCTGCCGTACCCCCAGGAGCCCTGCCCGCCCCCCCTGGTGCCGCAGCAGCCGCCCGAGCTGAGGTTTGGAAACCCCTACTCCAGCGACACCAAAGGTACCACAAAATCCTCCCCACACTCCAGTCCAGAGTTATTTTTATTTATTATATGTCGTGGTTTTAGTCATTTTCTTAAAAGAACCGTATGTCAGATTTAGATTTTAAGTTTCATAAACATGGCCTAACTGTGTCCCCACGGTTCCCACGGTCATGGAAATCCTGGAAAAGTCATGGAAATTGAAAATGTCATTTATATCCACACGTTTTTTTGTTCTAAACTCCCCTGCTCTCCTCTTGTGTGTCTGCAGAGTGTGTTGACGCTGCCGTGTCTCCGGACCTCCTGCCCCTCCCGCCTCCGGAGGGCGTGTCCGTCCCTCAGCCCTGTGCCCCGCCCCTTCCCCCCTCTAGCCCCGCCCCCAGCACCTCCCCGTCCGGCGCGTCCCCCGGAGCTCCAGGCTGGGCCCAGGAGGTGGTGTGCATCCAGCCCAGCCGCAGCACCAGCCCCCCGGACAGCGCCGAGCATCCTCCAGCGAGCACGGTGAGACCCCAGGCCGCACTTTAATACAACGTGTAACTTTTCGGTTCGGGGTCCGTCACCTGCTTGTTTCTATGGATACGTCATTGCTCTGCCTAGAATGTTCCACAGTGTGACATTAAACAGCTCTACTTCACATTTGTTCAATTACAGGTGGTTTTAAAGCTCAAAAATACCTCGAAAAACAAACATTCTGACTGTGAGCGGGGTCGCCTCTCCACAGATCTGACCTGTAACTTGGTCTGGTTTAGTCTCCATGAAGATAGAAAGGTTTAATGCCACACTGTGAAACATTCCAGCCAGGGCAGCTGAAGTCAATGCTTTAACTCACTGAAGCCAAAGGAGGTGACGCTCGCTCCGGTTCCAGAAGTAAATTTTCTATTCATTTTTCCCGTAGACTTTTCGAAAAATTATCAAAAATATCTTCTTGTGGAGTTTTTTTTTTTTGGCGATTGGCAAACAACTAAATGAGCATTACCGCCACCAACTGATGAGGAGTGTGAACTGAAATACGAAACAATTAAAATAAATAAAATAACACTACTACTGATAACAACAGTGACTGAATAATTTTTAAAGCAAAAATAATGAATCAAATCCTGTTACCGTAATTTCCGGACTATTGAGCGCACCTGAATATAAACAACTAAATCTTAACTGCATTTTTTAAATTATACATATACAGGCCGCTCCTAAATATAAGCCGCAGGTGTCCACGTCTTCAAGAACTTTTTCAATTTCAGGTCGTCTGCTTTTATCGTTTTGTCGTCAGTTCGTCGCGCTTCCATCGCCAACGTCATCATTAACTTAGCAGTTTTTAAAGTTTCAGAAATAATAATAATAATAATAATAATAATAATAATAAACAGATTTTAAATTAGTTACCGTATTGCTGGTTTCAGATGACATCACATCACCAAAAGCAGATCGAGGTCAAGAGGTAAAGTCCACACTAGTTCGTATTCGAGTCGTTTTCGTTGTGGATGCAGTGTTTGTTCACACTTACCTAATGGAAAATGGCTCCAATGACAAAACAATCTGGTGCCTCCCACGAATTCATCTGAGGCAGATCTGATTCTTCACTGTGTGGACGCCTGAAAACCACATATATAAATGGACATATATTCTGCCTTAGTGTTTTGGCGGTGAATTACTTCGCGGCGCACAGACCTACATCAGAGTATCAGTGTTTTCAGGCGTCCACACGGTGCCGAATCAGATCTGCCTCAGATGAATTCGTAGGAGGCACCAGATTGTTTTGTCATTGGAGCCATTTTCCATTAGATTAGTGTGAACAAACACTGCATCCACAACGAAAATGACTCGAATACGAACTAGTGTGGACGGGGACTTTACTTCTTGACCTCGATCTGCTTTTGGTGACGTGATGTCATCTGAAACAGCAATATCGTAACTAATGACCACAAGACCAATAACTTTATTTAAAATCTGTTTTTTATTATTATTATTATTATTATTTCTGAAACTTTAAAAACTGCTAAGTTGGTGATGACGTTGGCGACGGAAGCGCGACGAACTGACTCAACGCAAACAGACGACAAAACGAGAAAAGCGGCAAAACGATAAAAGCAGACGACCTGAAATTGAAAAAGTTCTTGAAGACGTGGACACCTGCGGCTTATATTTAGGAGCGGCCTGTATATGTATAATTTAAAAAATGCAGTTAAGATTTAGTTGTTTATATTCAGGTGCGCTCAATAGTCCGGAAATTATGGTAACAGGATTTGATTCATTATTTTTGCTTTAGATATTATTCAGTCACTGTTGTTATCAGTAGTTGTGTTATTTTATTTATTTTAATTGTTTCGTATTCCAGTTCACACTCCTCATCAGTTGGTGGCGGTAATGCACATTTAGTTGTTTGCCAATCGCCAAAAAAAAAAAAAAAACTCCACAACAAGATATTTTTTGATGATTTTTCGAAAAGTCTACGGGAAAAATGAATAGAAAATTAACTTCTGGAACCGGAGTGAGCGTCACCGCCTTTGTGCGAACATGAATTTGTGGGAGCTGGAGGCACCAGATCATTCCGTTTCTGGAGCCGTTTTCAATCGGATTAATGTGAACGAACACTGCACCCACAACGAAAACGATTAGAAGACGTACTAGTGTGGACGGGGCCTAAATCTGCAGGGTTTGTGTGTGAAACGTGAGTTAAATGAAACAAAACACAACTCCAGGTCTGTTTGTGACGAGGAAACGACATTAGAACCGAGATCAGACACAGTAGGAGTAACATGGGCCCTTTAAACAGTTAATTTGAGCCGAGTCTTTTGTTTTCGTGTTTCTCCTCCACGTCTCGTTTCTCGTCCGCACAGGGGAGGGGGAGGGAGGGGGGAGGGGCTCATTTGCATACAGCCCTAATGAACGTCAGCGAGACAGGCTCACAGAGACGGGCCTAACGAAGCTCAATTAGGCGGGTTTTGCATAAGCTCTGCTCCATTCTGTCGGATTATCTCGACTCTCGCTGGTTACACGGTTTTACTCTATGCTAATCTCAAAGTTTAAACACGAACGCAGCTTTTTAACAAGAGTCTGATCCGCTCGGGCAGTTTGACCAAATCAAACCAGTCCTGCTGGTTTTCTACACGTCCTGTTTGTGTTACAGTGGTTGTGTTGTTTGTTTGTGTTATAGTGTGTTTGTGTTTGTATTGTGTGTTTGTGTTTGTGTTACAGTGGTTGTGTGTTTGTGTTGTTTGTGTTACAGTTGTGTTGTGTTTGTGTTTGTGTTAGTGTGTTTGTGTTTGTGTTTTGTGTTGTGTTATTGTGTTTGTTTGTGTGTGTTGTGTGTTTGTGTTTGTGTTGTGTTACAGTGTTGTGTGTTGTTTGTGTTACAGTGGTTGTGTGTTTGTGTTGTTTGTGTTACAGTTGTGTTGTGTTTGTGTTGTTTGTGCTGTTTGTTTGTGTTTGTGTTACAGTGGTTGTGTGTTTGTGTTGTGTGTTTGTGTTTGTGTTACAGTGGTTGTGTGCTTGTGTTGTTTGTTTGTGTTACAGTTGTGTTGTGTTTGTGTTGTTTGTTTGTGTTTGTGTTGTTTGTTTGTGTTTGTGTTACAGTAGTTGTGTTGTGTTTGTGTTGCAGTAGTTGTGTTGTGTTTGTGTTACAGTAGTTGTGTTGTGTTTGTGTTGCAGGAGGCTGAAGCGTCGTCAGAGCAGCGCACAGACGCCAGGACGACGTCCTTCTGCTTTGACTCCAGGTGAGATTTACACTGGGACAGAACTACAGACCCGCTTCTGTAAAGCAGGAGACGCCTCTGGAGTTTGACCCTGAAATTTGGATTTAATTCTGGATTTACACTGGAGTTGCTGCATTGATGAATAAAAACAAATTGATCACAAAAAAAAACAACATTTTGACCAGAAAAGAAAACAAGAAACAGTTGTGTAGGTTTGTTTTGGGAGGCGTCTCTGACAGAACAAACCCTGTGCTCCAGAGATCAGACACTCTGCAGCTCGTGTTCAGGAGCAGAATTATGAAATTATTAAATGAAAATAAATTATTTATTTAATGAAATGTTCTCATGAAAATGTATACAAACACTTAAAATTAGAACATTTTCTGTTGAGTTTTAACAATTAATGAAAGAGTAATTTTTCTGGTTTGTGTCCGTCACCTGCTCCTCATCATGGAGATGATATTGAACTCCCGGGAATGTTTCTCAGTATGGCATTAAAACTTACCTGTTGTATCTTGCATTTGCTCAGTTACCAATGTTTTTATTCCTAAAAATTACCCTAAAACCCATGTACCGTATTTTTGGACTATAAGGCACATTTAAAATAAAATAATTCTGGTTGTGCTCACCGACCTCGACCTGATTTTATGTGGCACACGAAAAAATCTGTCTGAATGTTTTAGTACGACTTTGGTAAACTACGAAGCAGGTCTGCACCGGACAGAAGTTTCAGTCCCGCTCCTGCCCACATCTGCAATATTTTCTCCTGTTCCCGCCCACAAATCCTGCAAGATTCGGACGTTCACTTTCTTAAGCTCTATCAAACACGGAGAAACGGAAAGGAATTGTCTAAAATGTGCTGGAGATTAAACCACGTCCGCAAGTTTAGGCTACTTAAAATGTTTTTATCAAAGCCAAAAATATTCAGCACAAATGATGTATGATAGACACACATGAATCATTTGTATCTTTTACTTTACACTCATATTTAGTTTGTTTCACTTAATGCTCCTTATAATTTGGTGCAACTTATGTATGAAAATAGACGAGAGAATTCAACATTGCTCCTTCTAGTCCGAAAAATACAGTACATGTTTCTCTTCCTTTGCAGCAGCGGTGAGGCCCACACTTCCTAACCCTGTGTGTACGTCTTTCTCTTTCATAGCGGCGGCGGCGGCGAGGCCCATCGGCGCTGTCCTCTCTGCGAGCTCATCTTCCCTCCGCACTTTGAGCAGAGGAGCTTCGAGCAGCACGTGGAGAGTCACTGGAAGATCTGCCCCGTCTGCTCCGAGCATTTCCCCCTGCACTGTCAGCAGCAGCAGTTCGAGAGACACGTCCTCACGCACTTCGACGGACACGTGCTCAACTTCCACCAGACGGACTGAAGCGCCGCTCTGTCTGCACCCACTGAAGCATCCTACTACCCCTACTGTGTCCAGCCCGAAGCTCATCGACTGAAGCTCAACCTCTGAAGCTCACCCTCTAAAGCTCACTCTCTGAAGCTCAGCCACCAAAACACAACCACTGAAGCTCACCCAATGAAGCATCCTACTCCCCTACTGTGTCCAGGCCGAAGCTCATCTACTGAAGCTCACCCACTGAAGCTCTCCCAATGAAGCATCCTACTCCCCTACTGTGTCCAGCCCAAAGCTCATCTACTGAAGCTTAACCACTGAAGCTCACCCTCTAAAGCATCCTACTCCCCTACTATGTCCAGCCCAAAGCTCACCCTCTGAAACTCACCCTCTGAAGCTCCCCCACTGAAGCTCACTTTCTGAAGCTCAGCCACCAAAACACAACCACTGAAGCTCTCCCACTGAAGCTCACCCAATGAAGCATCCTACCCCCCTACTGTGTCCAGCCCGGAGCTCATCGACTGAATCTCACCCACCGAAACTCAACCTCTGAAGATCAACCACTGAAGCTCACCCTCTGAAGTTCACCCTCGGAAGTTCACCCTCTGAACCTCATCCACTGAATCTCACCCACTGAAGCATCCTACTCCCCTACTGTGTCCAGGCCAAAGCTCATCTACCGAAGCTCACCCTACTGAAACTCACCCTCTGAAGCTCACCCTCTGAAGCTCACCCTCTGAAGCATCCTACTCCCCTACTGTGTCCAGGTCGAAGTTCACCCACTGGTCTCACCCTCTGAAGCTCACCCACTTGTCTCACCCTACTGAAGCATCCTACTCCCCTACTGTGTCCCGCCCAAAGCTCATCTACCGAAGCTCACTCTCTGAAACTCAACCACCAAAGCTCACCCATTTAAGCTCACCCACTGGTCTCACCCACTGGTCTCACCCACAAAGCTCACCTTCTGAAGCTCACCTTCTGAAGCTCACCTGCTGAAGCTCACCCTCTGAAGCTCACCCTCTGAAGCTCCCAGAGTCCAGACCATAGACTGTATATAATATATGTGGACTGCACTCATCACATTCAGCTCCAGTCAAATGAAGCTCACGAGGTCGGCAGTTTCAGGAGCGAATTTTCAATATATAAGAGATAGGAAAAGATTAACGGACAAAACTGCACAAATCAAAACACCAGGATCACATAGAGCGAGTTCATCTGAACGTTTTAAGACCAAAATACCGAAGCTCAGAGCAGCAGGAACAGAGAGAGAGCGGCGATAAAATTTCAGTTTCGATTAAAATCAACTGGAAACATTTCTATAAACAGTCTATGGTCCAGACCGACTGAAGCCCCCTGCTCCTCCTCCTCCTCCTCCTCCTGTGTCCAGCCTCCGCTCACATAAGGAGACACAGTTAAAAGTCTTTTGAAATATACTTGTACCTGATTGGGCTCTGCGACTCTGGCTCCCTCTGCTGGCAACAACGGGAAGTGGAGAATTTCGAGATGGTAAATTAGCAGCGAGGCGATTCTCAAACAGGCTCTGAGCTGCCACGTTTACATGAGAGCTTTAATTCTGAATAAAAATAAATTTTGTTTAAAAACGTAAACACTTAATTCGTAATGAAAAAGATTATTAGTAAGTGGATGGTTTTTTCCGATTTTAAAGACGGATTAATTTATTCCTCAATCATGTAACTGTATTTTTTGGACTATAAGTCGCACCAGCCAAAAAATGCGTAATGAAGAAGAACAAAAACATCTATAAGTGGCACTTTGTGGGGGAAATTTACTTTATAAAATCAGAGAACAGGAACCGACGTTTCCTGTTGAAAGTCAAGTTGTAGTAAAAACACTAGAAGAGAGAACAACAGACTGAGTTAACGTCACATATGAACAACTCTTCAGATAAACTATAACATAAACAACAGAACAGAACAAGTTTAACAAACTCTCCATCTCACTCCAAATCACTAAATCCATTCAATTCTTCATCCTCGGTGTCACTTCTGAGCAACTCCACGACCTCCGGAGGTAAACAGACTCAGCATCAGTTCCAGTTAGAATTATTTGGGTCTTTCTGAATCCAGACAGGATGGTTTCAGTGTCACTGAAGTCCAGACTTTGTCCATCCATCCAGTGACTTCAGGAAAGTTTCATGATGCATCCTCCTGGTCACAAGTTTCTCTCTCACTCCAAACTTTCTTTCTGCTGCTCGATTTCCATTTTCAGCTGCAGATTTCACGACTTGCAGTTTGTAATCTGCAGAATCTGATTTTCTTTTTGGGGGCATTTGTGTTCAGTCTTCTCAGTCGTCTTTATAAGTTTATTTAAATGTTAAAATGTTCAGTGGTGCAGAAGTAACGGTGCGATCGACTGACATGATACAGACAGGACAGAGGCTCTTTCTGCAGGAGACATGCGCAGTAGAGCCAAGTGTTAGTTCTGTTTTAGTCCTGGTTTAGACCTGATGTAGACCTGCTTTAGTCTTAGTTTAGTTCTGGTTTAGACCTAGTTTAGTCCTGGTTTATTCTTAGTTAATCCTGTTTTAGAACTGAACCTGATGTAGTCCTGTTTTAGTCGTGTTTTAGACCTGATGTAGTCCTGGTTTAGTCTTATTTTAGTCCTGTTTTAGACCTGATGAAGTCCTGGTTTAGTCTTATTTTAGTTCTGTGGTACAGGAGGAACAGGAGCAGCAGATACTGACACACAAGACTAGAGCCTCTCCACACTTCACTGTCAACATTTTAATATATAAGTCACAGGAAACACACAAACCGTGAAAAAAGTGCGACTTATAGTCCAAAAAATACAGTAAACATTTATTCTTTTGGACGATCCGGCTCCACCAGTCGTGGCGTCGGACTTTCATCCACGTCTCTTTGGATTTGTGAGCGGGATGTGGGAGTGGGCTGAGGTAGAGCAGCCTCACACTCACTTTGTCTTCTTCCTCCTTCTCCGACACTCTTCCCTTCTCCTCCTCAGCCGACAGACGTAAAGTGTGATGAGACAATTCTCTAACTGCGGCGAAATTATCATCGGAACCACCGCAGAAAAAGTTTGGATCGTGTTTGTGTCCGTGGCGTAACGACAAACCACAGAAAAGCCGGTAACAGCTGAAGTGTTTTCTTCCAGTCGACGTCAATAAAGACAATTTAACGTGTTTTCCAAGTAAACCTCAATTCAGAATTGTAAACTATTTTAATTCCAAACTCTATAATTCAGAATTAAAAATCATCATGTAAACGTGGCCAGTGAGACAAAAACAAAAAAAATATGAACACTTTATTTTAAGCTTCAGACAGGTCAAAAGCTCCAAAAAGCAAAATCCGTCTCCTTCATTTCTGGGCTGTGTTGTGAATATTGAACCATTTGCACTTTTCTGCAATCAGCAACCGTTACGAGAATGTAAAAATAAAAAAAATAAAAAAACAGTTCGTAGACTCATCGGATGGACTTTGGGTGACACGGCGAGATCTCTCCGGCGGTGACGGGGCATCAGGCTTAACCGGGCTCGGAAAACGGAAGCTGCTTAGAATTGCTTTACAATTCAACGACGAAGTTTAGGCTGCTAAGAATAGGGCAATAGTGCAATCAAGAGTATATTTAAGAGTGTTTAAGCGTTTCTATGGAGACGGCGGAAAGGGGCGGAGACACGTACTTTAACTTGAAGGGAAAGGGAACAGCTTTTATTGTGAAAGTCGTGCTGCCGCTTCAGTAAAAAAAAAAATCCGGCTCGTGCTTCTTAGTTTTATTGTAATTTCAGCGGAGATGGGAGAAAGATTTGATGGTTTAGTTTTGGTTTAAGTCCAGGTTTAGGACCAGTCTCCAACAAAATCGAATATTTTTTAATTTAAGATTTCGTTTTAAAGACGCTGTACGTGATTTTTACCGACTTAAAAACGTGAAAAACAGTTTGCAGTGGCCTTCAGTTCTTCTTATGCATTCAGACAATCTAAATTATTCACCGTGATGAGTTTTTAAGCGCGTGTTCCAACTTCCAGAGACTAAAGCGAACAACAACTAGCATGCTAACACACACTTCCTGATTCTCGGTCAATAAAACGCTTCAGAATTAGATGCAGACAGAACACAGCGGATTTATTTGGACCTCAAGAGCCGATTATAAGATATATATCTGTACTGGGAACAGGCATGTTTTACTTAAAGGTGCATTGTGTAACTTTTCGGTTGGGGGTCCGTCACCTGCTTGTTTCCGTGGAGATGTCGTTTCTCTGCCTGGAATGTTCCACAGTGTGACTTTAAACAGCTCTAGGTTACATTTATTCCAATACAGGTGGTTTTATGGCTCAGAAATACCAAGAAAAACAACACAACACAAACATCACAACACAACACATGCACACAGCAGAATACACACATGAACACATGACAACACACCTCACAACACACACACATCACATGAATACGACACACACACCAGAACACACACATCACAACACGCACCAGAACATCACAACACAACACATGCACACACCAGAACACACACATCACACACATCACAACATTACAAAAAAACACACCAGAACATCACGACGCACACATCACAACGCACACACAACGCACCAGAACATCACAACACACGGCATAACAGTACAACACACACATCACAACATTACAAAAAACACACCAGAACATCACGACGCACACATCACGACGCACATCACAACGCACATCACACGCACACATCACGACGCACAACATCACAACACACACACATGCACACAGCAGAATACACACATGAACACATGACAACACACCTCACAACACACACACATCACATGAATACGACACACACACCAGAACACACACATCACAACACGCACCAGAACATCACAACATCACAACACAACACATCCACACACCAGAACACACACATCAACACATCACATCACAACATTACAAAAGAACACACCAGAACATCACGACGCACACATCACGACGCACACATCACAACGCACATCACGACGCACCAGAACATCACAACACACATCACAACATTACAAAAAAACACACCAGAACATCACGACGCACATCACGACGCACACATCACAACACGCACCAGAACACCACAACATCACAACACAACACATCCACACACCAGAACACACACATCAACACATCACATCACAACATTACAAAAAAACACACCAGAACATCACGACGCACACATCACAACGCACCAGAACATCACAACACACGGCATAACAGTACAACACACACATCGTGACACATACATCACAACAACACAACACACCACAACATTACAACACACATAGCAAAACATCTCAACAATATGACACACACACACACATCAACACACACATCACACCACACACAACACAATATTACAATACACACACTACAACTTCACAACACACACATTACAACACACATCACAACACACATCACAACTATACAATACACACATCCGAACATCACAACACACACATAGCTAAAAATCACAACACACACATTACAACATTACAATACACACACACCACAACATCATAACACACACATCAAAACATCACAACACGACATCAACACACCACACCACATTCTGACAGTGAGCGAGCTCTTGTCTCCACAGATCTGACCTGTCACTTGTTCTGGTTTGGTCTCCATGGCGACAGAAAGGCTTAATTTAATGCCACGCTGCGGAACATTCCAGACAAAACAACAGCAACAACAACATCTCGACGAAGAAAAACATTTATTTAACGAACCCTCCAATAGAAAAGTGACACAACGCACCCAAATTAAAATAAATTAAAATAAAATGTACAGGGTTTTTTAAGTTGGTGATTTTCAAAAATTTGTGATTTTTTTATTTTTATTTTTTTTGTAAATTTCTGAAGCGGCAGCACGTCTGTTGTGTAAATTCCCCGTGAGTCCCAGTGCACTACAGACGGCTTTATTGTGAATGTAATGTAAATACTAATGGAGTCTATGGAGGGGCCTGTCATTTTCTCCTCTGCTCTTCTTTTCCATGTTTTATTTTGAAAGGACGCTGACTTCCTGTCGCGCTGGCTTGGGCTCAGACCCGTACAAACGTTTTATTATTATTATGATTTTCGTTTTTCCCTCTTCTTTTGCGTGTGGCGAGAGCAGACGCCCGTATTTCTGTGTCTGGAGTTGAGAAGCCGCAGACGTGGAAGTGTTTTTACTCCAAACGGTGAAGCGCAGCCTTAAAACGGACTGTGTGTGTGTGTGTGTGTGTGTGTGTGTGTGTGTGTGTGTGTGTGTGTGTGTGTGTGTGTGTGTGTGTGTGTGTGTGTGTGTGTGTGTGTGCGTGTGTGCGTGTGCGTGTGTGTGTGGAGAGGCCTGTCACCGTAACACAACAAAAGTAAAAAAAAAAACACTGTGATAAATAATGAAGGAGTAAGTATCAGTACAAAATAAAAAAGTAGAAGTACGAGGAAGTGGTTCAAGCGGAAAAAACAAAAAAAAACAAAAAATCGACTCAAATAAAAGTCTGTTGTTTTTTTTTTCTTTTTTTTTATTATTGAAAAACATGAAATTCTACTGTATATAGTGCAATCAAGAGGATATGTTCTCTCTCTTTGTCTCTTTCTTTCTCTCTCGTCTCTCTTATTGTCTCTCTGTCTTTCTTTCTTTCTTTTTCACTCTGTCTGTTTTTCTGTCTCTCTCTATTTTCTCTTTCTCTTTGCCTCTCTCTTTCTATTTCTCTCTGTCTGTCTCTTTGTCTGTCTCTTTTTGTCTGTCTTTCTCTCTCTCTTTTCTCTTCTCTCTGTCTTTGTCTCTCTCTCTTCTCTCTCTGTTTTTCTGTCTCTTTCTCTCTGTCTCATCTCTCTCTTTCTTTCTGTCTTTCTGTCTCTTTGTCTGTCTCTTTTTGTCTCTCTGTCTTCCTCTCTCTCCTTTCTCTTGTCTCTCTGTCTCTTCTCTCTCTTTCTATGTCTTTCTGTCTCTTTGTCTCTCTCTTTTTGTCTCCCTGTCTTTCTTTCTCTCTCCCATGCCTCTCTCTCTCTCTCTGTGTGTGTTTTTCTGTCTCTCTCTCTTCTCTCTCTTTTGTCTCTCTGTGTTCTTCTGTCTCTTTTTCTCTCTCTGTCTCCGTCTTTCTCTCTCTCCTTTCTCTTGTCTCTCTCTTTCTGTCTCTTGTATTTTTCTGTCTTTTTCTCTGTCTCTTCTCTCTCTTTCTCTCTCTTTATTTCTGTCTCTTTTTGTCTCCTCCCTCTTGTCCCTCTTTCTCTCTGTTTTTTGTCTCTTTCTCTCTCTCTGCCTCTCTCTTTGTCTTTCCCCCTCTTTCTCTTTCTCTCTCTCTTGTCTCTTTTTCTTTCATGAAGCTTTTGTCACTTTAGACTCCTTCACAGTGGGACACACAACATTTACTCGAGTAAGAGTACTGATACTTAAAAGCACAGTATTCCTACCTGAGGAAGTCCACTTATTACAACATTAGAATTTCAAACCAAACAGTCTCCGTGCTCATTAAAACAGTGACAGGCCTCTCCGCGTCTGAACCTGAACCGTGTGACGCTGCGGTCGAACATGAATCAAAAGCATAACCTTGTCTGTGATCAAATGTCTCTATAAAAATATAACACTGCTCTTTAAAATGACCTGAAGTCTGCTCCGTGTCCATGTGAGACGTACGGCTGGGTATGAATAAACGAGCATTCAAACGAGTCTGTGTGCCCAGGTTATTTTGTGTTTGTGTCACGATACTTTAAATTCAAACTTAATTTCAAAACAGATTCTGAAATGAGGATAAAATATAGAATAAAAACTCTTTCTTTAGACAATAGAATGTGATTTTCAACATCAAATACTCAATTTGTTTTATATGATTTATTATTTTGTTACAGAGGTGGGACCAAGTCGTCCTTTTGCAAATCTCAAGTCTTTGACCTCAAGTCCAAGTCAAGTCCAAAGTCAAATACATGAAAGTCCAAGTTGAGTCTTGAGTCACTGTCCTGTAAGTCCAAGTCAAGTCCAAGTCATCTGCTTTGAGCTTCAAGTCATTTCAAGTTTTTAAACCAAAGCACCAAATATAGCTTGCAATTATATTGCAATTTATTTGAATTTAAAAATAAATTGTATTTATAAAGTTATAGTATATTTATATTTGAGTATTTATTACAACTGTAGAAATGCTATTTTTTCCTTTTTAAATGTCTTGACAAGATTTTAGAGAGAATCACTACTGCGCAGTGACTATGGCAAGTGAAATGTATTTATTAAAAAAGGAAAAATATAATTAATATAAATAAGAATATTAAAATACATATATATATATATATATATTATATATATATATTTTTTTTTTTTAAATTGGTGATTATTATGGATCATTTTCTTGACAAGATCTTAGAGTGAATCATTATGTTCAGAATTCAGATTTAAAAGTGTTTCTCAAGTCTGACCTTCAAGTCCAAGCCGAGTCCAAAATTTTAGTCCATTTTATGAAGTCCTCAAGTCCTAAAAACCGTGACTCAAGTCTGACTCGAGTCCAAGTCACGACTCGCGAGTCCCACTTCTCTTATATTGTATTATAAAGTACAGATATCTGCTCACAAATGTAGTGAAGTAAAAAGAATCCAATTTAAAATGTACTTAAGAAAAGTACAGATCCCCAAAAACCTAAAAACTTCATTACATTCCACCACCATGTGAGTTTCATTTCCTAGTGATTTAGTTGTTTTTGGTGAGGTGTGGGAGTTGTTTTTTTTTTTGTCCCTTATTTGTTTTTGTTACGTTTAAAGCTGCATTGTGTAACTTTTCTGGCGGAAGATAATGCTTTTCTCCATAGACATGTTATTACTTTGTCCGGAATGTTCCACAGTGTGGCATTAAACCTTTCTATCTTCATGGAGACCAAACCAGACCAAGTTACAGGTCAGATCTGTGTTGAGGTGACTCAACTCAGTCAGAATGCCAGTTTTTAAAGAATTTTTTGAGCTATAAAACCACCTGTAATTGTAAATAAATAAATAAATATAAAGTAAAGCTGTTTAAAGTCACACTGTGGAACATTCCGGGCAGAGTAATGACGTGTCCATAGAACCAGTTACATACAGTGCACCTTTAAATAAAAATTAAAAAAATGGTAAAAATATAAATAAATAAATGACACACACACGTATTTCTTTAAGTTTTCCAGTTTTATTTTGCTTTTTTTTTTTCAGAGTTTTCCGTTTCCGTGTAGCAGCTTCAGTCTTGTATCGAAAGACGTTTTGACGTGAACAGGCTTGTCTCTCGTACAAAAAGGCGCTGGTTTCTTATGAATGTTACATATGAAAATAGATTTTAAAATGCACTTGACAGACACACGTTACGTTACATTCACTGTACAGTTAAACAGGTGCCCCCGCTGCTCGTGCGCCGCTCCTGCCCCCTGCTGGTCACACTGAGAACTGACACTCTGCAGGTCACTTTCAACGCTGGGAAATCTGGAGACGAGTGTTATTTATTTTTTGTTTTATTTTAAGTTTTTGGCGTTAGAAAATAAGCTCCGCCCACCTCGAAGATTGTCACGGTTACGGTAGCGAATTTTCCATCAATTTTTCCCATTTATTCATTTTTTTCCAATAGATTAAAAAATTCAACTATCAGAACGATGAAGGCGAATTAAAAAAAAAAAAAAAAGTAATAAAGTAATAAAAAATACAAAAAAAAACTAAAAAAAAAACAAAAAAACCTTAAAATATAAAATTGAGCTAAACATCTAACTTAAAAAAAAAATAACATTTCAGAAAATTATTGTATATTAAAGTTGTTTTTTAAAATTATGCTTATACACAGCAAATTTGGAGGGTTAAAATTTTTATATGAAAAGTTATTTTAGTTATTTGAAAGTTAAATGGGGGTTTTAGTTGGGAGTTATTTGCCACCAGAGCTGATATGGTTGAAGTTAAATCAATTTCCTTTAGTGTTAATTCAACTTCCTTTAGTGTTATTTCAACTTCCCTTTTAGTGTTAATTTAACTTCCTTAGTGTTAATTTGGCTCCTCCCACCGACCACTTCAATCTCCTGTTAGAGAAGACCAGTTTGAACCAGTTTTGTTCATAATTTCATCTTAAATTAACTAAAATAAAGTGTAAAAATAAAACACCTCTGTGTGTCGTTTACATAAATCAGGATAACTCTACAAAGTGTTATCCATTTACTCTCTAAACGTTCATATAACTCTGGATTTCGGGGTTAAACAGGAACTTTGGTCCAGTGTTACTTAATGAATATTTCCAAAAATAACTTAAATTAACTCTAGAACAGATTGGACTCATATAAACTCTGAGAAAATGTTAAAATTGATTCTGTGAGAGTCAATTTTAACACTCAACTCCACACTTTTTCCTGTGTAGTTACTCAATGACTGGCCTTCACCGAGCTTTCAAACGTTTACATTTTAAAAAATTCTATATGAAAAATAAACGCAAATTTTACTTTCGCTTTCCAAGATAGATCCGTCGAGGTGGGTGAAGTGTCTTGCTTTATGACACAATGGCACAATGGCCTCTCTGTGCAGGAATTTGGCAAAAATATGAGTCTGAACTGCACAGTAACTATGGCAACTGAAAATGCCATTATATATATATATTAAAAAAAAGAAAATATATTGTATTTATATAAAATGTAAAAAAAAAGTATTATTATTATTTTCTTTCTTTTTTTTCACTTTCAAATTTGCGTGAAACTTAGAGGAATACTGTTCTGTTTATCAAGTGCTTTCTTTAAAATATTCACAGTTTTTTTTGGAAAATTTCGGAGATTGTTATGGATCATTTTCAAGATTTGCGTTAAAGTGGGAGCGGCGCGGCGGGACCCTGCAGGTGCCGGTCCTGTCGCAGCGGCGGGCGGGCGGGCGGGAGCGGCGCGTGGACGTCAGCGCGGGACACGCCTCTCCACGTGAACAGCTGAAAGGTTTGTGCTTGACCTCTGACCTCTGACCCGTGACCTGTCCGAGGCGTCTACAGAAGCCGCCGCGACGCGCTACTGGAATGTCGACGCCGAACTGAACAGCTGCAGGGACGAGCCGGCACAAAACGCACTCGAACCACAAACATCCTGGTATGACGCTATCGGGAAACTCACGCCGCAACTTCTGAGTCTGAAAACGGACAACAGCTCTTAAAAATGTAAAATGGTTTGATTAAATAAAAAAAAAATAAAGAAAATAAATAAGGGGTGTAGAGAAGTTTGTGATTGGTCGGTGCTTCCTGGAGTGGGAGGGGCTTGGAAAAGTAGGCGGGGATGAGTGATCAAGTGTTTTCAGTGTAAAAAAGAAAGACAGACAGAGGTGAGGGGATTGAATTTGTTTGTCTCCGTGGCAAAGTCCTGCACCGGGTCGGGTTTTAATGTTCTGGGATTTTATGGGCGAGTGTGCGGGACTGAACCAGGGATAAATAAGTCCTGGTTTATTAGTCCTGGTTTAGGCCTAGTTTAGACCTGGTTTAGTCCTGGTTTAGTCCTGGTTTAGTCCTAGTTTAGACCTGGTTTAGATCTGGTTTAGTCCTGGTTTAGATCTGTTTTAGTCCTTGTGTAGACCTCATTCAGACCTGGCTAAGTCCTAGTTTAGGCTTGGTGTAGTCCTAGTTTAGTCCTGGTTTAGACCTGGTTTAGACCTAGTTTAGACCAGGTTAAGTCCTTGTTCAGTCCTGGTTTAGACCTGATTTGGTCCTGGCTTAGACCTGGCTTAGTCCTGGTTTAGACCTGATTAAGTCCTGGCTTAGACCTGGTTTAGTCCTGGTTTAGTCCTGATTCAGTCCTGGTTTAGACCTGGTTTAGTCCTGGTTCAGTCCTGGACTACTGGGCTGTTGGACTAATGGTCTGACCCTGATTTATCAAGGGCAGGTGGAATGTTAACGGGTCTTGGCAGGTGCAGGTTTAACTTTGATATAATCAGGGGTTAACGGGCGGGCGGGTGCTGTACTGGGCGGGTGCTGTACTGGGCGGGTGCTGTACTGGGCAGGTGCTGGCAGGTGCTGGCAGGTGTTGGCAGGTGCAGGACTCTGCTCTGTGGAGACTGGAGGTTTTGCTTTGGGGCTGGAATGTTTTACTACACGTCGACAGTTAACGCTTGTATCTCCGTGGAGACGTCACCAGGCCGAGTTACGGGTCAGATCTGTGAAGAGGCGACCCCAGTGACACCAAGAATACACGTTTACAAGGCATCTGACAGTACCTCTAACGTAATATTCCACAGTGTAGCATTAAATATCCATCTAGAATTTACGTCATTACAGGTATTTTTAAAAAATACCTCCTAAACATACATTCTTGGTGTTTCCTGCGGACGCCTTTTCGCAGATCTGACCTGTAACTTGGCCTGGTTTATTTCCATACTGCAGTAGCCCAAAAGAAAACATCTCCATAGATACAAACAGACACTAAAGTTCCGCAGTGCACCTTTAAATTTAGATACATGAATGAAAACTTGTGATTATTTTTGAGTAAATATTAAAAAATAAAATAAAAAATTAGAAGGATTTTTTTGCTCAATCCTTTTTTTAACAGTTTATAGAGATAGAAAGATTGACAGGTAGATAAATAAAATATAGATAAATAAATATATAAATTGATTGTGAACATTTTGTCAGAGTTGTGCAGTTTTCAGACAGGAGTTGCGGGCAGTGCCTCCTAAATGCATGAGAACATTCCGTTATGGAGCTACATCCATTTGTTCGCACTCGTCCGAGGTGCGACCTTCAGACGCCCCTCCCCACCCCACCCCCGACCCCCGACCCTTGACCCCTGACCCCTGACCCCTCTCAGGCACATGGCATGGTGGATGTTTGGCAGTGGAGAGCTGTTGGCAACTGTCATGGAAAAAGAATCATCTCATCTGGACGAATTTGGCATCTGGGCACGTGACAGGAGCAGCAGCAACGTGTGTGTGTGTGTGTGTGTGTGTGTGTATGTGTGTGTGTGTGTGTGTGTGTGTGTGTGTGTGTGTGTGTGTGTGTATCTGTGTGTGTGTGTGTGTGTGTGTGTAACTGTCTATGTGTTTGTGTATCTGTGTGTATCTGTGTGTGTGTGTGTGTGTGTGTGTGTGTGTAACTGTCTATGTGTTGTGTGTATCTGTGTGTGTGTGTGTGTGTGTGTGTGTGTGTGTGTGTGTGTGTGTGTGTGTGTGTGTGTGTGTGTGTGTGTGTGTGTGTGTGTGTGTGTGTGTGTGGCACAGAGAGTGGCACCGCTCGGGCACTCTCACATGAGGAATGACTTTATGAACATGAGTACTGGAGTACAGGAGCACTGGAGTACACACTGGAGTATATACTGGAGTACACACTGGAGTATATACTGGAGTACACACTGGAGTATATACTGGAGTACACACTGGAGTATATACTGGAGTACACACTGGAGTATATACTGGAGTACACACTGGAGTATATACTGGAGTACTGGAGTACACACTGGAGTGGAGTACACACTGGAGTACACACTGGAGTACACACTGGAGTACACACTGGAGTATACACACTGGAGTACACACTGGAGTATATACTGGAGTACACACTGGAGTATATACTGGAGTATATACTGGAGTACACACTGGAGTACATACTGAATTACACACTGGAGTATATACAGTAGAGTATACAGTGGAGTACTCAGTGGTATACAGTAGAGTATATACTGAAGTACACACTGGAGTATATACTGGAGTGGAGTACACACAGTGGAGTACACACTGGAGTATATACAGTAGAGTATACAGTGGAGTACTCAGCGGTATATACTAGAGTATATACTGAAGTACACACTGGAGTATACACAGTGGAGTATATACTGGAGTGGAGTACAGTAGAGTATACAGCGGTACACAGTAGAGTACATACTGGAGTACACACAGTGGAGTACGCAGTAGAGTACACAGTGGAGTACACACACTGGAGTACCCGCAGTAGAGTACATCCGATGGAGTACACAGTGGAGTATACACACTGGAGTACACACAGTAGAGTATATACTGGAGTAGTGTACTCACAGTGGAGTACACACAGTGGAGTATATACTGGAGTACTCGCAGTAGAGTACACACAGTGGAGTATATACTGGAGTACTCGCAGTAGAGTACACACAGTGGAGTATATACTGGAGTACTCGCAGTAGAGTACACACAGTGGAGTATATACTGGAGTACTCGCAGTACAGTACACACAGTGGAGTATATACTGGAGTACTCGCAGTAGAGTACACACAGTGGAGTATATACTGGAGTACTCGCAGTAGAGTACACACAGTGGAGTATATACTGGAGTACTCGCAGTACAGTACACACAGTGGAGTATATACTGGAGTACTCGCAGTAGAGTACACACAGTGGAGTACACAGTGGAGTACACAGTGGAGTACACAGTGGAGTACACAGTGGAGTATATAGTGGAGTGGAGTATGGGGGTCTGCTCTGCTCTTTCAGGATGAGGTGAAACTGGCCGTTAACAACACAAAGATTTAAAGAAACACTTACACAAACTAACACTGACCGAGTTACACCAAATAAAGCTGGAAAATAAAGTGGGACTATTTGAATACTTAGAGTATTTGTATTTACACGTACATATCTGTCTAGGTTTATATCTCATAGTTCTATATAAAGTATAACTTAACTCTGGTGGGTGAGTTACCCACGTGTAACACCTTAGAGTGACCGAGGGGCTGACCTGAGAGCAGCACGTGATTGGACCAGAGGAGCGTGTGGGCGGGGCTAGGGTTTAAAACGACCAATGGGAGACGAGGCTGAAGAAGTGAACTAAACATAAACATTTAAATAGTTTAACACAAATGTTTCACTTCCACAAATGTATTTTTGTCCAGTGTGTGTTTAGTTTAGTTTAGTGTGGTGTAATCTTATTAATATAACGTATTTTATTCATTTAATGTTATATTTCCTCAGATTTGCAGCATTTGTATGAATGATTCTGGCCTATGTCGAAAACTCTGCAGAGCATCAGACGTAACACTGACGATAATGAGCTCAAATCCAACTAAACGTAACACAAATCTACAAGCATTTGTTCTCTTTTGTATTTATCTACTAGTCAAGCTGGTGCCTAGTGCCTCCGCTCAATTTCATTTCTCTCCAGCGACTAGTTCAGGAATCAGAATACACTAGACGGTTCGCAAAAACCCTGGAATTGCAAGTTCGGGCATCAACCAATCAGCAAAGAGCCAGACATTCTGTGTTGGCAACGATTCCCGAGATCGAGGATTTAAAGCCGGAATACAGAGAAGGTTTGGTGAATTTTATCAAGGGGAAAGACGTTATTGTCCTTCTTCCTACGGGATAGCAGCGATTGGTTAAATAAAAAAAGTACCCGCCCACCGTTGAGCGAACGAATCCCAACGCTGCGAGGTCGGACGGTTTCCACAAAGTGAAACCGACTGATGAACACATACAAACGCTTTCAACTATTTTCTACAAACGTTTTTCTAACCTATTATAGATAAAAACATGTTTCTTGAGCTGTGATTATATTAAAGTCTATAATGTAAGCTACAGTCTGTATCACTGTAATACTTATGTCGTTGTGTTTCTAGTTGTGGGGATTGAACCAACAACCTCCCCGTGCTCCCTGTGACAAACTAACATTTAGTTTTGAAGCAATAACTCGATTGTGTTTAAGTAAATTCTGCTCGTGTTGTGGGGATTGAACCGACAACCCTCCGCGCTCCTCTTGTGTCGTCCTGAAATGTACTTTTGAAGCTGTAACTTGTTTATGTTAAAATATATTATGTGTTCTACAGTAAAGTCGTCACAATTCTAACGTTTCAAACTTGATTTTAAATACTAAGGAATCGTCTCGATACTCGATACCGATTCTGACGCCACGATGAGAATAAAAAACTTTCTTTAGACGATAGAATGTGATTTTTAGCATTAATTTCTGTCCTGTCGATGGGACTTTTTTAGTATCGATACCTGCGAAAAATGAGGATCTAGTTTTGATTTTAGTGTTAGTATCGATTACTGTCGTACCAGATTTTAGATTTTTTGACAATTCTAACAATCCGTGTGTCATTCGTTCATTTGTTTTTCGATATAAAACCAAAATAAGAAAATGAAAAAAAAGAAGCAACAGTTTTCTTCATTATTTGTCTCTAAAACCAAAATAAAAAAACGATAATGATTCGTTTTTTCAGTTTTCGGGACCAGACCAGGACTGAGACTGGGACCAGATCAGAACTGAGACCAGGACTTAGACCGGGACCAGACCGGGAACAGGACCAAGACTGAGACCGGGACCGGACCAGGACCAGACTGGGGCTGAGACCGGGACTGAGACCAGGACTTAGACCGGGACCAGATCAGAATTGAGACCAGGACTGAGACTGGGACCAGACCAGGACTGAGACCGGGACTGTGACTCAGACTGGACCAGAGAGACTGGGACCAGACTGGGACCAGACTGGGACCAGACTGGGACCAGGACTGAGACCAGGACTGAGACCAGGACTGAGACCAGGACTGAGACCAGGACTGAGACCAGGACTGAGAGTGGGACCAGAACAGAACTGAGACCAGGACTGAGACCAGGAACAGGTCTAGAATTGAGACCATGACTGAAACCGGAACCAGACTGGGACCGAGACCAGGACCAGATGGGACTGAGACCGGGACGAGATCGGAAAATGAGACTGGGACCAGACCCGGATTGAGACCAGGACTGAGACCAGAACTGAGACCGGGACTGAGACCGGGACGGAAACCGGAACCGGACTGGGACTGAGACTGGGACCAGACCGGGACTGGGACCGGGACCAGACCGGGATTGAGACCAGGACTGAGACCAGGACTCAGACCGGTACTGATACGGGAACGAGGCCAGGACTGAAACCGGGACCAGACCGGGACTGAGACCGGGACTGAAAACGGTTTAGCCCTGGTTTAGTCTTGTTTTAGTCCTGGTTCAGTCCGTATGCGGCGCAAAAGTCCAGCATCGCAGTTTAAGTCACGGAAACTGAAAAAACAAACCATTATCCGTTTTTCATTTTGTTTTTGGAGACAAATAATGAAGAAAATCGTCGTTTTTTTTTCTTTTTCGCTTTCATACGAACGTCATACAAATTCCAAACCTACAGTGCATATTTATAAACCTGTAATACTTATGTCCGTGTATTTTTAGTATCGGGCATTGAACCAGCAACCCCCCGGCGTTGGAGTGCTTGGACTGCTCTCAGCTCAGCTCCGGGGCCACTCTCTCAAGGGGCCCTCTTCTCCTCCTCCTCTCTTCGCCTTTTACTTTCATTTGTTTTTTGTCTTTTTCGTTCTGTTGTTTTTTACAGTTAGCACCTTATGTCAGTCAAAACAAGAGAAACCAAAGTGAGAGCATAAATACCGATGTGCAAATGTACAAGGACCGTCAAAATACTCGAGAAGGATTTTACAAAATAAAAATACGAGCGATATATAAAACGAATACAAAAATAAACATGATAACGTAAGGTCGTACTGAACTTAAAGCATGCACTTGTGGGTTAGTGTGGGACTTGGGACTAGGTTTTGGGACTTGGGATTGGACCTGGGACTAGGTTTTGGGATTTGGGACTAGGGTTTGGGACTAGGTTTGGGACTGGACTTGGGTATTGGACTTGGAATTAGGTTTAGGACTTGGGGATTGGATTTAGGACAAGGTTTGGGACTTGGGGGATTGGTTTTGGGACTCGGGAATGGTCCAGGACTGGGACTAGGGACTAGGTTTGGGGACTTGGGGACTTGGGGACTTGGGGGGGGGGGGGGGCTGGTCCAGGACTCTGGGACTAGCCCTGGATCTTGCGCAGGATGTCGGTGGAGACGGGCGGGTGGAAGTTGATGGTGTGGTGCCTCAGACCCTGCGAGGTCTTATAGCTTTTCCCACAGCGACACTTGAAGGGCTTTCGGACGCGGATCTGGGTGCGGTGGCCGTTCTTGGCGTGGTACTTGATCCCGTTTACATTCTGGAACAGACAGGTCAAAGGTCAACGGTCAAAATACAGCACCAGGTTTGTTTTTCGGAACAGAAATTGTACGTGTGAAGGTAAAAAAAAATCATTCTGTGCAGCTGAACTTTGCAAAACCACATTGTTCCAAATTGTGTTGAGCGGGAATTACATTGGACCTCAGGTTATTCATTAAAAGTCCCGCACTGAGACTTTTGATTGTGGCAGATTAGGTTACCATGGCGATGCTACATGCCAGTGGTGTTTTGGCATTTGTTAAAGTGAGTAAATGAAAGAGAAACGTGTAGAGATGGTCGTGTTTATGGCAGAACTCTTCTTCTTCCTCTTCTGTCGTCGCTCGTGTTTTACTGTTGGACACATGTTTGACAGAGATTGTTTGTAGACACAATGACAGGAGGACTCACTTTGCTCACAAAGGCTCCAAAATATTAGACGCTGCGGCTCGTCTTTGGCCGTACAACAGTTTTAAGTCCAAGGATTCTTTCACACCAAGAGCAGCTGGTGACCAAACGTTCCATTCAAATCAGAAGCTCTTTTCGTTGGTGTGAAAGTCTCAATCGCACTCGGATCTGCACTAAATCAAACGGACCGAGACCTCAGAATAGAGGTGGTCTCGGTCCTCTTGACTTTGCACCAGATACCAAACTCTTGTGCGGTTCCTCTGGTGAGAACGCCATTGGAGGTCCAAACCACAGACAGAAGGTCCAAATAAACTATTCAGAATACATGATGGGAGGGAGACTAATGCTTTCACTTCCTGTTTGTGGTGAGTGAAGAAGACATGGGATGAACCTCAAATGCCAAACGTGCTCCAAGTAACAGTGGAGCGATCAAAGAAACCAGAACTGATTTAATGAGCCATTGGCAGTTTCACTATCGGCCGTGTGGACTTAGACCTGCACAGGTAGGTCACTCAGTGTGTGCACGGGGCCGGCGGGCCACCACACACAGTTAAAGGGTGTGACAGGGGTCAGGTCCGGACACCTGCCCCGTGGCTGAAGGTTCATAAGTTTGCAAGTCAAAGCTCCTCAGCCTAAGACCTGCCTAAGAGCCAAAGAGGCTCTTAGGCAGGCGCCGCGCCGTCCATATCCCCAGAGCCCCTCTGTGGGATATGGACAAAGAGCGAGATGGTGCATCTCGGCCTCGTTTCCGAGAGGTCTGGGGTGTGGGAGCCTCAGCTTCCCCGAAACACGTGCAGTCAAACCTGCTGTGCAAAGGAGCCTGAGATATACGTCAATTGGACCAGTTTTAGTTTGTTTGCAGGTGTGAAAGAAACACACTGGAGTCTATGGCTACGTTCAGACTGCAGGGCTTAACGCTCAATTCCAATTTTTTTGTGAAATCCGATGTTTTTGTGAGGTCGTTCACATTTCCAATTAAATGTGACTTGTATGTGACTCCAGTGTGAACATTAAACGGTCCAAAAGTGTCCCACATGTGACACTGGAGACACGACGACGTCAACCTCAGCGAGCGTCTCTGTGTTTACAGAAGTTGTCCAAACATGGACGCAGCATCGAGCACCTGGAGATTTTAAAGTTCCTCTCGTACCGGAGCCAGAACATGAACAACTTACTTGTTTTAAGGAGGAGATTGAGAAGGAGAAGGACGAGGTTTTTGGTCGTGGTGTTTTGTGGTTCAGTCCATTGAAAGGAACGTGTGGATGTGGAGACGGAGCCAAGAGTGGTGAGTGGTGATGTGCTTCACTTCAGTCACACGGAGTTCATTAACAATTTTCAACTACTTCAGCACAGAATAGTGACATTCGTGTCTTGTTGATAACGTGTAGGTGGATGAATGCACTTTGACCGTTCAGACTGAAGTCACATGTCAAAAGATCAGATATGTATCAGTTTCAGGAGCACATATCCAAGTGTCCTGGGTCACATTTGAAAAAATCAGATCTGTGTCATTCAGACTGACATTAAAAGATCAGATACAGGAACATAGAAGCCAAAAAATCGGATTTGGGTCACTTCAGGTGCAGTCTGAACGTAGCCTATGATACAGAAGAACTATTTTACTGCCTGCTGCGAACCAAATAATCAAACTAATGTTGTGAAAGTGCACTTTTGTTTTGTTTGTTGTCCCCTGTGTCACTGTGATATCTACACTCATGTTTTCCGTCTGTGACATAAGTACTGTATCCTCTGAGTGGGCAGTGTCGGTGCATGTACCTTGTATCTCTTCTTGCAGCCGGGCACGGGGCAGGCGAAGGGCTTCTCCTCTCCTCCGTTCATGCACATGGAGCTGAGGATGGACTCGGAGCTGATGGCGCTCTCTGTGGTCCACGACTCATCACTGTCCGACTCCTCGAAGTCTGCCTCCTCCTCGTCGTACTCACTGCCTGAAGCACAGAACGCACACGACCATGAACACAAACCCTCCTCGTCCAACAGATAAAAATCATCTGCTCCACCTTGTGATGTCATGTGGTAATACAGGAAGTGCTCTACAAATCATTATCTGTTTTTTCATTTTGGTTTTGTGAATCATGAAGAAAACAGTTGTTTTTTAATTTTCTTATTTTTGGTTTTATATTGAAAAACGAATGAACGTATGACACACAGATTGCGTTACTCCCAACACTTAATGCCACACTGTGAAACATTCCAGAACATTCTGCGGGATCCAGAAACTTTAAACCGGAGTCGACAAAAGCAGAGTCGTGTTCTCCTGATTTAGCTGCAGCTGTAATTAGCGCTGACGCAGAGGGGCAGAAACGTGTCACGAGGGGAAACCGGCGCTGGCCTCGTTAAGAGAAAACGCCCTGATCCCCCCCCACCCCCTGACCCCGCCCCCTCTCCCCCTCCCCCTCCCCCGCCGCGCAGGAAGCTCGGACCCTCCAGGAAACCCGTGGCACCCTGGCACATGTTGAAAGGGGGCCGGACTCGCGCGCACATCTGCTCCCGGGGCCCCGTGCCAGGCGCTCGCAGGGGCCCGTCATTAACGCGCCGTGGAACGCGCCCAGAACAGATGCATGCTGGGTAGGGAGAGGTCACACCGCTCCCTCCGCCAAAACATCCAAACCCACTTTATTTCTGCGGCACATTTTTACAAACAAGTGCCGCACAGAGATCATAAAACGGGCACAACAAAAACGTAAATCGCTAAAAATTTGGTCATAATAGTCCTCAAACGATAAAACGGATAAAATCAAATAAACGCTAAACCATAAAAATCATAAAATAGTAGTAAATGAGTAAAATAAATAAAAGACACAATGGACCACACAACTCACGCGGTGTTAAAAGCCAAAGAATAAAAGTGGGTCATAAGACGAGACTTTAAATTGTCACTAGGGGGCGTTGTTTGGACGTGGGGGTTCAGAACGTTCCAGAGTTTGGGGTCAGTCACAGAAAAGGTCCTGTCCTCCCGATTTAAGTCTTTTTTTAGGCCCCAAGAGCTGGAGCTGGACCTCAGAGCGCGCAGGGAGTAAATCTCGATGAGGTCCGAGTCGTAACTTGGGGTCAGAACATTCAAAGCTTTAAAAACGAACAATAAAATCTTAAAATCAACTCTAAAACGAACTGGAAGCCAACGCAACGACGCTAAAATCAAGGTAAAGTGCTCACGTTTTGGTTCCAGTTAAAAGGTGCGCAGTAGTGTTGTCATACTTGTTGTCTCGAGACCGGCTTCCAGAGCGTTTTTTAATCGTCTTGGGCTACGTTTTTGTGATGACGGTTTGAAAAGTGGCGTCGCGTCTTCGCTTTTTATTTAGTCGAGTGTTTTCAGGAGTAAATCTGCTGCACACGGTGACGCAAAAGTGTGTAGAATTGGATTGTGTGTGTTTGTACTTAAAGCACAGGTGTCAAACATACGGCCCGGGGGCCAGATCCGGCCCTCCATGACATTAATCTGGCCCTCAGCTGATTTTCTACTAAAATATTTTAATTATATTTTCTGTTAAAATGTTGGTAAATTTCTGTGCCGCTGAGCATAGCAGCGTCTCCAGTGTCTCTGTACGTGGCCCCTCCCACCAGAGCAGCACAAATGAAGACTTGTCTCTTTCCAAACGCTCTTAAAGGACGATCGTTTTGTCTGTTGACCGTGACACCCTCATCAGAAAAATGTCAAAACTGAGAAAAGTGGAGCCGAGTGCAGGATTTTACAACAAAAATTGACTTATTTCTATTTGCATACAAGTTAATGTTAAAACATTGTGTTGAAATTGTTTTTTTTTTTAAAGTTTCAGGTTGTTCATAATATTATTATATTGTGTAAAAGAAAGATTTCATCAGGGTGGGTTCAGATTTTTGCGTTTTTAAGCCCCAAAAACGGCATCACCGTCTAAACGAAAGGCAATAATCATAAAATATTTTGTTGTTTTTACCCACAAGTGTAAACAGACCCTTGGCCTCGTCTCGGACTCTACCGTGTTTGGACTCGGTCTTGTCTCGGTCTCGAGGTCTGACACTCGACGAATTATAAAATGGAGATAGATTTATAAGATCATTGCTATATTTATGCCAAAATAACTGTAAAATACAAATAAATGTCAAAAATGACAAAGATGGTCTCAATTTGGTCTTGATGGGCCGTGGTCTCGGTCTTGTCTTGGTCTTTAAAAGTCTTGGTCTTGTTTTGGTCTCAGACTGGTCTTGGTCTTAATTAGAACAATGTACGCATGGGGTAACATTTCTAGTGAAGTCATCTCTGTGACGATGGAACAGGAGTGGATTTTGAGTCACAGAGAAGCTTTAACAAAACTTCAAAACTCTAAATTACAGAACTGCAGTGATTAAACTAATTAAACTAAATTACACCTTTATTATGTCAGACGAAGGAAAACTGTTCCTGTTGTGTGGTCCTCTAACTGTAGAGTGTTTGAAATCCACCGTCTCGTTTCCATGGAGACTGAACTGCTTTGTCTGGAATATCCCACAGCATGGCATTACGTTAGCAATAGTAGTAGTAGTAGTAGTAGTAGTAGTACCAGTAGTAGTAGTAGTAGTAGTAGTAGCAGTAGTAGTAGTAGTAGTAGTGGTGGTAGTAGTAGAAGTAGTAGTAGTAGTAGTAGTAGTAGTAGTAGTAGTAGTAGTAGTAGTAGTAGTAGTAGTAGTAGTAGTAGTAGTAGTAGTAGTAGTAGTAGTAGTAGTAGTAGTAGTAGTAGTAGTAGTAGTAGTAGTAGTAGTAGTAGTAGTAGTAGTAGTAGTAGTAGTAGTAGTAGTAGTACCTGCCGTACCTATGGGGGTAGTAGTAGTAGTAGTAGTAGTAGTAGTAGTAGTAGTAGTAGTAGTAGTAGTAGTAGTACCTAGTAGTAGTAGTACCTAGTAGTAGTAGTAGTAGTAGTAGTAGTAGTAGTAGTAGTAGTACCTGCCGTACCTGTGGTAGTAGTAGTAGTAGTAGTAGTAGTAGTAGTAGTAGTAGTAGTAGTAGTAGTAGTAGTAGTAGTAGTAGTAGTAGTAGTACCTGCCGTACCTATGGGGGTAGTAGTAGTAGTAGTAGTAGTAGTAGTAGTAGTAGTAGTAGTAGTAGTAGTAGTAGTAGTAGTAGTAGTAGTAGTAGTAGTAGTAGTAGTAGTAGTACCTGCCGTACCTGTGGGGGTGCTGCTGCGGAAGGAGCTGGACGGCGTGATGGGCGGGGTCACGGGCGGGGTCAGGTTGCCGCTGGTGTGGCGAGGGGGCGTGGCCGTGCTGTTCCTGGACACGCCCCCGCTGATGGACAGGGACAGTTTGGGCGTGGCTTTCTTCTTCATGGTTTCCTGCTCCCTGCGCGCCGCGTCCGTCATGAACCTGACGCCACAAACACCACAAACACCGTTTTACAATTCAACAGACCGAAATACTCACTTTGAACTTTTAACTCTGAAAAATTATGTTTGAATTATTTAAATTTATTTTTTATAGATTTTTATACATTTTTATTATTTTCATTTCATGTTCATTTTATTATTTTAAGTATACTTTTTCAGATATTTTCAAGCTCTCAAAAAAAAAAAGAAAAAGAAAAAAAAATATGTTTGAATTATTTTATTATTATTATTATTATTATTATTATTATTATATTATTATTATTATTTTATTATTTTAAGTATACTTTTTCAGATATTTTCAAGCCCTCAGATTTATGGAAGATAATTTGTTCTATTAGATTTAGAATTTTTAAACTCTGAAAAAAGAAGTCAGAATTATTTTTATTCTGAATTTTAGTTGCTAAAATTGTAGTAGCAGAGGTGGGACCAAGTCGTTGTTTTGCAAGTCTCAAGTCTTTGACCTCAAGTCCGAGTCAAGTCAAGCAAGTTTAATAAGCTCGCTTGACTTATTCAGCTTAATAACAGTTAATTTGTCAACCAGTCGAAGCATCAAGTTTTCTCAAGTCCCAAGTCCCAAGTCTTTGTCTGTTTTATCAAGTCAAGTCTCAAGTCCTGAAAATAATGACTCAAGTCTGACTTGAGTCCAAGTCACGACTTGCAAGTCCTGCTTAGAAGTACTTTTTTCTGTCTTTTTTTTTTTTTTTACATCACAATTTTCAAACATGGAACTCAGTGGATTTGTTTCTTTCATGATCTGTGTTAAAATGTTGTTTCCTCATGAAAAACAAACCTGTTTTGTTTCATTCACACATGTTTAACACAATCAGTTCTCTAGTTTAAACTTTTAGTTGTTCCTCACTTGAAAACTACAACTTCATGACATCACAAGGTGGAACAGAGTATTTTGATGTAGACAGATTAATAATAAAAAGTCACTCGAACGTGTGAACGAAACAAAACACAACTCCAGGTCTGATTCTGATGAAGGAACAACATTAGAACACGACTTAAAGCTCAAGAGAGTCAAGTTTGTGCAGTAAGAAAACAGACACGTGGGCACAGACCAGGGCAGATCAGGACCTCAAATCTGTGCTGATATTTGAGGAAACTTCTGATTCGACTGATAACTCGTCATGAAAACAGAACTACACAAGATAAAACAAACCAAAATAAAGTGTAAAGTGTAAGACAGACGTTTGTGGTGCTGCATTATTGAACCATCACAGCATTAACACACACCAGATCTACAGTTTACCATGTCCAACCACGCACGTGCACTCTCACAGACACGTGCACGAGCCCCCCTCACACACGTGCACGCTCACAGACACGTGCACGCTCACAGACACGTGCACGCTCACAGACACGTGCACGCTCGCTGCAGGGCTCTGAAGGCCCGATTGTGTCGTGTGGTTTCTGGGTGAGTCACGGGGAGGGAAGCTCCAAACCACCACATGTTCTTCACTCGGAACATCTCGGCTCATCTACCGCCCCCTGGAGGTCGCGGCTCCTCTCGGGACGGTTTTATTACATGATAAGAGCGATTTCCCTGTCAAAAACCTTGTACTTGTGCTTAAATTTATTAGATTTGTTGTGGTTAGAGCTGTGGAGTCTGTCAAGTTTTACTTAGTCCATATTACACTTTTTTTCTGATCTCTGTTTTAATGTCATTTCCTCTTCAAAAACAGACCTGGAGCTGTGTTTTGTTTCATTCACACGTGTTTAAGTAACACTTTATTAATAGTCTCCAAAGCTCAAAATGTTCTGTTCCACCTTGTGATGTCATGAAGTGGTAGTTCACTGGTAGTTCTGTGTCGTTTATTTATTGATTTATTACTACTACTACTACTACTACTACTACTACTACTACTACTACTACTACTACTATTACTACTATACTACTACTACTACTACTACTACTACTACTATTACTACTATTACTACTACTACTACTACTACTACTACTACTACTACTACTACTACTACTACTATTACTACTACTACTACTACTACTACTACTACTACTACTACTACTACTACTACTACTACTACTACTACTACTACTACTATACTACTACTACTACTACTACTACTACTACTACTACTACTACTACTACTACTACTACTACTACTACTACTACTACTACTACTATTACTACTACTACTACTACTACTACTACTACTACTACTACTACTACTACTACTACTACTACTACTACTACTACTACTACTACTACTACTACTTACTACTACTACTACTACTATTACTATTACTACTACTACTACTACTATTACTATTACTACTACTACTATTATTATTATTTTAATTATTTTTTGGTATTCTGGCTCTGATTTTACTTTTTTTTAGGGAAAGGCCTTGATTTAAAAAAATAAATAAAATAAATCTAATTTATTACAGGCTTTGTAATTAATTGCATAACAATATTTGCCCCAAAAGCAACATTTATTTTATGTAAATGACTTTCAAATAAAACATACGTTTAAACTCGAGCTTTTTTAACGTCTGGGAAAATATCTTGAAAAAAAATAAACTGCATTTCATTTTAAAAGTTAAGATCTCTGTCCAAACCTGAAGAGACTAAAGTTAAAGTGCCATTTTACTTTAAGTTATTTCTTTCGTGAACGTCTTGCAAACTCTCTTCTACACAATAAACGACGCCTTTATCAATACTTCCATCGGGTCATTTAAAAAAAAAGAATTTTACCGTCCAGCAAACCCAGAGCGCTTTCATGCCCCACTGTTGTTGTCAGAACCGTGTGCTGTCAAACTGCGATAAAATGCGTTAATATTTTTAATGCATTAATTTCTTTATAATTATTTGAATCGTAATTAACGCATTAATGTCCCTCCCCTAGTTTTATTGTCTTAACGAGGACTAGTGGAGTTAAACAGAGCTTTATTTTCTATTTCTATTGGATTTGTTTTATCTGTTTTGAGCAGCTCTTTGAAAAATGTTCTGTTTATGAAATTTGTTGTGGAAATAAAGTGGATTGGATTGGTTTAGTTTTAAAGTTAACAGCTCCTTTTACATTTCGTAGAGTAAAGATAAGCAACTCCAGGTCTGAAATAATCCAAATTATTAAAGTTTGAGAAAAGAAATCAGCCTAAATGTGCAGGAATTGTGAGTTAAACGTGTGTGAATGAAATAAAACACAACTCCAGGTCTGTTTGTGATCAGGAAACACAACATCACAACATAAAAGATCAGAAAATAGCGTAATTTTTTAAAAGTCAAAACTGTTCCTTATTATGTTTATCTTTATGCATTTTAACACTTATATTTATTATTTTATTCATGATTTATAGTCTTTTATTGTATTAGGAAGCTCGGAATCTGCGTCTCCCCAAAGAACACTTGGACTTTTCCGTTTATTATTATTTATTTAGACACTTGAGAGTGAAAAACACAATCTCGATTCGTCATGTTTCGTATGAAGAATTGACAATAAACTTTTAAACTGTCATGGTTTTAAAATGTGTTATAGAAATAAAGTGGATTGAACTGGAAAACTACAATAACATGGATAAAAAGTTTGATTTTTCATAGTATTTCTCCTTAAAGGTCGTATGGAGGATTTTTTTTTTTGTTTCAAATTGTCAATGAAAGTTTAAAATACCATTACAGAGACGCAGCAGCCTTGTAATTATGATGACCAAAAAAAAAAAGAATGAAAATCTATCAACTGTGGATGTGTTGAGGCCAGATAAACATCAGCCAATAGAAAACAAGGCTCCCTCATTTTCTATTGGCTGTTGGGTTGTCAATCAAACTCCCTACATTTCGAGTGTAACTGACTCGTCGGCGCGCGGGGATTACGTGGTTTATGCAGCGGTTTTTAGAGGCTTTTTTTTGCACAAAGTTTGTCGCGACGGCGGACGAGAATCCACGACCTGACAACCGGTTCGCCACAAAAGAAAGTTCATTTTTGAGGTCGCTGAAAGAAGAAGAGAAGGGGAAAAGGAGCGAAGACAAACTGAGGTGATTCTTGGAGATCTCGTCCAGCGATGGCGCGACTGAAGCAGACGAAGGGTCTAAAAACTGACGTGTTGGTCACCAAATTATTTCTGGAGGATTTTTTTTTGTTTGTTTCAAATTGTCAATGAAAGTTTAAAATAACATTACAGAGACGCAGGAGCCTTGTAATTACGAAAAAAAAAGAATGAAAATCTGTCAACTGTGGACGTGTTGAGGCCAGATAAACATCAGCCAATAGAAAACGAGGCTCCCTCATTTTCTATTGGCTGTTGGGTTGTCAATCAAACTCCCTACGTTTCTAGTGTAACTGACTCGTCAGCGCGCGGGGATTACGTGGTTTATGCAGCGGTTCTTAGAGGCTTTTTCAACTGTCGCTTCCTCGCAATTCGCGCAAAGTTTGTCGCGATGGCGGACGAGAATCCACGACCGGTTCGCCGCAAAAGAAAGTTCATTTTTGAGGTCGCTGAACGAAGAAGAGAAGGAGAAAAGGAGCGAAGACAAACTGAGGTGATTCTTGGAGATCTCTTCCAGCGATGGCGCGACTGAAGCGGACGAAAGGGTCTAAAAACTGACGCTAAATTATTTCTAGACGGGTCACTTCGACAGTAATTCTGAACACGCACTGGATGTAAACAAGCGTGATTTCTAGAGTAAAGAGGCGGGAGGAGGTGTTTCTACTGAGGCTGTGGAGGAGGAAGGTGGTGTCACGCAGGCACAACATTTGAAAAAGGACTGTCGCTGTATTTTTCTTCCCTTAAAAAAATCCTTATACAACCTTTAAACAAACCGTGTTAAAGTGGTGTTGGTGTGGTACCTGTTGATGTAGCTCAGGGCCAGGTAGGTGGGCTGCTGTTGCTCCTGCTTCTCCAGAACCCGCGGGTCTGTGTCTGAAACAGAAAACACACACACACACTTTACTTTAGACTTTTAACTCGACACGCTTTAACTCTACTCAGTGTCCAAATATCTGGAGAAGATCCTGGGTGCTCCACGGGTCACGCAGCGGCACAAGGAAAGGCAAGTTTATTCGTAAACTGCAGATTTCTTTAGATTTTAAAACTTATATCAGGTTCTTCATCTTGTTTTCAGGTTTATTATCTACTTATTCGTTCTGAGTTGGTTGTATAAGCTTAAAAATTGTCACACACTGGAAAAAAACATTATCTAGCTGAATTAAAATGGCTTAAATTAAGAACATTTTACTTTATTTGTGTAGATTCAATTTGACATTGGATTTTGTTTCTTATTTTAAGTGCAAAGAGATGCTGTTTTTCTTGTTTTAAGTGCAGCAAGATGTATTTTCATATTTTAAGTTCAGATAATTTTACTTGTGAAATTTGTGAAAAGTGAAATTTACTCAAATCATGATAAAAAGTTCTTAATTCAAGTCATTTTAACTTCACTAGATTTTGTTTTTTGCAGTGTACATGTTTCTTCCATGACTCGACTCGTCAGAAAATCTTAAATTTAGTCAATAAATGTTTAAAAGAAGAAGCTATAATCCATTTACCAGAGTTTTTCCCTGAAACACTTAAATTGTTTTTAGATTCAGTGATACAGGTTTATTTATGTATGTTTCTCTTGAACTGAGCATCTATAAATTTATTTCCAGCCCATGAACTCACCACAGAATGCTTCATTCTAGTCTAGAGGAAGTTTATTTTAAGTTAACTCATCAAGTAAAATGATCTTGCTGCGTGGACAGATTTCACTTCCTCGCCTTCGAGACCGAGAAAAGACCAAGACAAGACTGAGTCCAAGCACCTTCCAGACCGAGACAAGACCGAGTCCAAACGCAGTCGAGTCCAAGACGAGACAAAATAAAAAAGACTTGTCTTGAGTAGAGCTGTCGCGATAACCGCAAAAATGAATCACCGCGGTACTAAGAGGCCCACCGCCGTGCATATTGGCCCACCGCGATCACTGCACGTGACCAACGTGACCAACGTGACCAACGTGACCCGACCCAGAGTCCTGCATGGGTCCATTTTTAGAGACCTGCACCCGCCCGGACCTGTTAACATTCCACCTGTTACCGCCCGTGATAACCCAGGACTAACCCAGGACTAAGGTGTGCCTGTATAGACTGTTGGGTGACCGTAGGTGAAACTCTGCGTGCACGGAGATAAGTGCGACTGTCACCTGACCGCACTTTGCGGACACCTGCTCCGCGTGCTCGAGGTTCTCTCTCTCTTAAGTCCAAGGGTACCCGACCTGGCGCGGGACTCTGACCCGACCCGGTGCAGGACTATGATCCGACCTGGTGCAGGACCCGACCTGGTGCGGGACTCTGACCCGACCCGGTGCAGGACTATGACCCGACCTGGTGCGGGACTCTGACCCGACCTGGCGCAGTGAGAGCTGGAGAGATGCAGCGGCACTTGTTCCAAAGCCAAATGTTACTTCTCTCACTACACACGATATATCTGTGCACCAACCAAGGTACATGTGCATCTGCAACAACAAGAGCATCAACTGAGAGTTTTCAGAGCCGCTGGAAATATTCTAACTCCAGGGATGTGGGGAGGGGGAGGGGGGTGCAGTATCACCACATACTGGGCTGTTGAGCTGCTTTACGGCACCGCAGGAGAAATTCCCTAACTGCCACAGCCCTAGTCTCCACTACTATGACACTACACCTGAAAAGCTACACAGTGCACCTTGTGTGAGGCTCCAGTGGCAATAACTGTTGTTGTGTCCTTAGGCAAAGCACTTCACCCACATTGCCTAGTATGAAAGTGGTGTGTGTGTGATAGTAGTGGTCGGAGGGACCCATGGCATGGCAGCCGCGCTTCTGTCAGTCTGTCCCAGGGCAGCTGTGGCTACAACAGTAGTTTACCATCAGCAGGTGTAGAGTGGATGAATAATGCTGAATAATGATCTGTAAAGCGTCTTTGTGACAAAAAATGTCTGTGAAAAGCGCTATATAAATAAAGACTGACTTACTTTAAACAGCACTTAACAAAAATCTGTCTTGTTTGTGTTATGAAATAAAGATGGAAGTCATTTTGTAGTTTTTTTTAGTTTTTCTGAGTCTTTATTTGTATTTTTTGCCATGGTTGTCAATGCGTATTTAAACCCAAAAGTTGTCTTACAGAAAAAGATTTGATCAAGCTGCCAAAACTAGTGTTTGGAAATAAATTATAACTGTAAATGAGTGGAGCCAACTGTCTCCAGCGTCAGAGTGGAGCAGGCCGTCGCCTCCGGGCCTTTCCTGTCTCGCTCACAGAAGCGGGAGATCGATGATGCTCGCTGCTCAACGGCCTTTGTTCACATGAGTCTGATTCACCGCCGCCTCGGGCCCCTCAGAGCGTCTCCACTGCGCCATCCATCATCACCCTGCGAATGATGTCACCCCATAAAACTACAGCCACTCACCCCACACCGAGACGCCGCGAAGCCCACGTCCAGACCAGAGCGAACTACAAGAATCTGACAGGGAGGGATGGAAACTTTAAACAACGACGAGGAGACGTGCGTTCTGTAGTTTTAACGCACGCCGCGGAGTGGTGTTCCTCTGTGAAGTGCGTTAAAACTGAAGAACTTGCAGCTCCTTGTTGTTTAATGTGCTTATGCCACAACTACAAACTGAAATCTCTCACCTGTGAATGTTTCCTGTCTGTAAATGTCTCAAATATCAGTGATTTTAATGTTTTAAAAGAAGCTAGTCCCATATATATATTATGTCACTTTTTTTATTCTTTGAATTATCTGCGTTTTTTTATTGAATTAATTTTTAATTATTAGATTTTATCAGTTTTACTATTATTATTATTATTAATTTGTTTTTTTTTAATTAATTCATTTATTTATTTTTGTTTGTTGGAGAAAAATGTGCAGCTTTATCTGTCTTTGAATTATCTGCAGTTTTTTATGTCATAAATTTTTATTATTTATATTTTATTAATATTATTGTTATTACTGTTATTATTATTATTATTTTATTTTATTTTGATTTATTTTGGTGTTTTAAAAGAAACTAGTCCCATTTATATATTATGTTAGTTTTATTTATTTGTCTTTGAAATTTTCTGCTGTTTTATTCATTTCATTTATTTATTTATTTAATTTTATATAATTATTATTTACTTATTTATATTTTTTTATTTAATTTATATTTTTTATTATATTTATTTATTTTTCTCTTTTTATTTATATATATATATTGTTATTATTATTATATTATATTATTATTATTTATATTATTATTATTGTTGGGGGGAAAATGCACAACTATGATTTTTAGTGCACATACTATGTAACTCGCTGCTGAAATGTATAAATAAAATTATATATTAAATTAAAAAAAAAAGTCCCTGCATTCCCAAACAAAACTAGTCAGTTGAGCGTTTGTTTACCCCGTTGCTATGGTGACGTCATGGCGACGGGAGCAGAGCAGTGATACACAACAGTGATTTGGCTGTTGCCCGGAACTACTTGTGGGTTATGCAGTATAAACAACACGGCAATTAGACACTGGAATTCTCACTGACCGTCGTATAATAAATAAGTAAGTAATAAGTAAGTAATTAATCAATGACATTATAACTGAATCGAGATGCTGGTTTCAAATGTTCCGTGATTATTTTTGGGTGTTTAAACAAACAGGTCCACAGCCAGGCCTCTGTCAGTCAGACGATGAAGTATGAAGTGGTTTTGGAGCAGAGTTCAGAATTTGGAGCGATGCCCTGGACTCTTCAGAGCGAATAAATATAGAAGAATGATGAAAAAAGGAAAAGGGAATATTTGTTGCCTTATTCCCTCGGGCGATACACTTCACCCACGCTGCCAAATCCAGTCATCAAATCTGTCAGCGATCTCAGTAAAGTACTTTTAAATTCTCTTTTAACTCTTCTCTGAATCATGCAGATGCAGAATCGTGCTTTTCATGTCTTTTTACCCTGACGTTTATTGTGTATCTGGTTGCATCTGCCTCTGGTTTTTAGGGTGATTTTTTTAAACATTTGTCCAGAAATGTAAAGCAGATCAAAATTTCCATGGAATCCGGTAATGAGCCACGTCCAGAAAGTTGGATCTCGCACCTTTAAGTACATTTGTCAATATTTAAAGGTGATATTGGTCTTAAAATGTGAAAAACAGAACTACTTTCATTTTTATTTTGCAGTGATCCAAAGTGATTCCTCACTTTCCTCATGCATTGGAAGCGTTTTATTTTTAGTTGTAAGTGCTTTTTACAACTTTCAGGGACCAGAGCGGAGTTTTGCTGTCACGGTAAAGCTACACAACAACAGCAACTAGCATGTTAACACACACTTGCTGATTATCTGGCAACAAAAACACTTTATAATCAGATACAGGCAGCTCACAGCAGACTCATTTTAACCTCAAGAGCTGCTTAAACTTACATCTGTAACGAGGTAGGACACATTTTACTCAAATACACAGAGGTTTTCTTAGTATTCGTATTGTTTTTTAGTGTTTAAATAAGAGAAAGCTGCATTGTTTCCTTTAGCACAGGGCTGGGCAATTATTTATTCCATGGGGCCACTTGAGAAACAATAGTGAAACATAAAAACATGCACATCCAACAAAAATTGCGACTTCCTGCTGGGTCCAAAAACAAAAACTGTGCAAAAGAAGAAAGAGATTCACACTGCAGTTCTGAAACTCTGACATTTTGATTTCAGTGACACCACAATGTGACGTTTCTTTGGTTGGAATCAGACTTTTTTTCCTTTTATCGGGGCTGATCACGCGGTGGGTCAGGTGACTGGACCTGGGCCTATGTATGGTTTGAAACATTTTCTTCTGAAGGGCTTGGCCTGAAACGTAACATTGTGGTGCCATTGAAAGAAAAATTGGGAGCTTCAAAAAAAAACTGCAGTGTGGATCTTTCTTCTTTTGCCACGAGAAACAGGAAATATTGTGGACGACCGAAATGCTGAACTCAATTCTGCATAATATTAATTGTCCATCCTTTCATCCATTTTTTTGCACTCATCCGGGGCTGGGTTGTGGGGGCATCAGTCTAAGCAGGGACTCCCAGACTGCCCTCACCCCAGACACTTCCTCCAGCTCCTTCCAGGGGGACCCCGAGGTGTTCCCAGGCCAGCCCAGAGACATAGTCCCTCCAGTGTGTCCTCAGTCTTCCCCGGGGCCTCCTCCCGGTGGGACATGCCCGGAACACCTCCTGAGGGAGGCGTCCAGGAGGCATCAAAACAGATGCCCAAGCCACCTCAGCTGGCTCCCCTCGACGTGGAGGAGCAGCGGCTCTACTCCGAGCTCCTCCCGTGTGACTGAGCTCCTCACCCTGTCTCTAAAGGAGCGCCCAGACACCCTGCGGAGGAAACTCATTTGTGCCGCTTGTATCTGTGATCTCGTCCTTTCAGTCATTACCCAGAGCTCGTGACCAGAGGTGAGGGGAGGAATGGAGACTGACGGTAAATCTGGAGCTTTGTCTTTGGGCTCAGCTCCTCTTCACCACAACGGTCCGATACAGCGACCGCATCACTGCCGACACTGCACTGATCCACCTGTCAATCTCATGCTCCATCCTCCCCTCACTCATGAACAAGACCCCAAGATACTTAACCCTCTCAGGCTCAAATTAAGTTTTAGTATCAGGAAAAATCTGATATTTGGGGAAAATTATAATATGGGGTAGTAATATACAATTCTGACTTTTTTATCCTTTGTAAAAAAAAAAAAAAAAAAGTATTTTGCACTTCTGGCAGGCCGTTTGCGTGTAGTCATTCTTGCACAGTCTGCATCGCCCACGTTTATCAGCATGGATGGGAGAAAAGGCTCCTGAGTAAAAAAAGCTCATATAATATGGATGTGGAGTAAGTAGGTACTTGGAATTTTGCTGTTGCAAATCTGCAACGCCTGCCTGGAGAGGGTTAAACTCCTCCACTTGAGTTTATTCATTGTATTTCTTGATAAAAAGCAGTAAATATCATTGTTTTGACGAGCTGCTCAGACTGGGAAGAGTTTATTTTATGACTAAGCAATGAAAAAGTGAAGCTGGCGAACAAAAAATGCCATTAAAAAAACATGTCTAAACTAAAAGCGACACAGCTTTAGTCCAGGCGTGAGGTCAAATGATAAAACATGTTTATTTTTTTATTCCAAATGAGCTTAAACGAGACAGTCAGAGTCGACCAGAGGGACGTATGTGGCGTCTCCCCAGGTGACCCTGCAGTCTCTGTGTGTGTGTGTGTGTGTGTGTGTGTGTGTGTGTGTTGTGTGTGTGTTTTGTGTGAGTCAGAACACTTCCACAGCTGCAGGCCCTCTGTTCTGTGCCCGCCCCACCCTCCCACCCACTCACTCCAACAGGAAGTGGCACTTACATCAGACCCGCTCCAACAACTGTGAAGCACCAGCGCCACCAAGTGTCCAACAACAACACGACAACACAACAACTCACACAGAAACTACAAACTGATACTAAAACAAGAGAGTAAAAAATCTGTACCCTTTTCTGTTTACTGTTTGGTCTAAATAACTTCACCCGATAAAAACAAAAACAAAAAAACAACAGTAACGTGAACAACAACAAGTCTAGAACTGATAACGGGAAGAAACATCGGCCCAAAAAGGATAAAGTTGGAAAATCCCTGAATATTTTTACAATGATCATGATCGACGTTTGTCAGAAATACTATAAAACTACATTCTACTTAGGCTGGGTGTCATTAAAAAGTTGCCGATACGATACATATCTTGATACAGTGAGCTTACGATTCGATACGATTCAATAAAAAATAAAGGCGAAATCGTGGCTGTGATCCTAAAAGTCTTTGTTAAACCACTTCTTGTGCAAAGTTAAAATGAAGCACAAACATTTTAATCCTCAAAACAGTACGGAAGCCGAGAGGGGTCGCGACAAACGCAAACGCCGCAGCAAATACAAATGCGACAACACGACAAAAAGCCACAACAAACCAAAAAAAGCCACAACGGAAGTGACCGCGGGACTCTATTTTAATGCAAACGCCGCAACAAATACAAACGCCACAACACAAACGCAAATGCCGCAACACATTAAAAAGCCACAACACATCAAAAAGCCACAACGGAAGTGACCGCGGGACTCTATTTTCCGACGGACCGATCAAGCGGCAAGTGAAGAAGAAGAACTACAACGTAAAACGAATAATGATAAAATCGGTCCGTCGGAAAATAGAGTCCCGCGGTCACTTCCGTTGCGGCTTTTTGATGTGTTGTGGCTTTTTAATGTATTGTGGCTTTTTAATGTGTTGTGGCATTTGCGTTTGTGTTGTGGCGTTTGTATTTGTTGCGCCGTTTGCATTAAAATAGAGTCCCGCGGTCACTTCCGTTGTGGCTTTTTTTGGTTTGTTGTGGCTTTTTGTTGTGTTGTCGCATTTGTATTTGTTGTGGCATTTGTTGTGACCCCTCTCGGCTTCCGTAAAACAGTGAAAATGTCAAATGTGTCGCATAAATGAGTTTAATTCCTCTAAACAAACAACAAAACTGTAGCTCTGTAACAAAATAATTTAAAATACACCAAAAAATACTCTTGGTGATATATCGAAACAGCAGCTCATGGTATCGATTCTGTATCATCACGTTAAACAATACAATATATCGATATTTTGATATTTTTGCACGCCCCTACATATTACTATTAGAAAATAAAGATATTAGACTATTAGAGAATAAAAATGTTACACTATTACAGAACTGTGATATTATTTTGTGTTGAAAATCGCATGAAATTCTTTTATTATTCTCACGACTTTTTCCTTAAGAGTCAAAATCGGGGTTGAAATTTCAATTCTGTGACTCCTCAGGTCATCCACGGGTTTCAGAATAATAAAAAATTTGAACTGTTGCCATAGTAATTAACAATTTAAAATGAATAAATTGCGAAATAGTGAAATGTCTGCAAAATGTTTTCTATAACACGACGTACGAACATGTTTTCCTGGCTTCCTTTTCTCTTCCTTCCTGTTCAATTATCGTTTATTTATGTTTGAATATAAGAATATTAAGAAGTTCATATTTTAAAAGTGTCCAAAAAGACTGAAATCTGAACGGACAAGCGTATAAGAGAATCGCGTTTCTGAACACATTTGTACAGATTTAACCTACGGAAATTTAATGAAAAAAGTAGATTTTGTTGTTCATTTGCCAAATTATTATACTTCAAAAATGGTTCTCCAGTTTTTCATTCAAATTGCAATTTTAATTCAGCCTTAAAGTGAAAATCTTCATCTTTACGTGACCAGAAACGTGACGGCGAGAGGCGAAAAACGACCTGGGAGCATTAGAAAGACATTTTTAGACGTTTGTAAATGTGCGTTTTGAGTGCGAGCCGTAAACGTTCGCAGATGCGCGGGATTAGTCGCTACAAGAGCATCATTTGGGAGGAACATTTTTCTGCTAATGACTGGGACCCTCTTTAAACTCCATCCGTCGCAGCGCTCTGGTCTTTTACGTGTTCACACCTCCCCGAGAAAAACAGGCTGCACGGTTCCCACAGAGTCGCACATGTTCCAGAGACGCTAAAAAAACTCACTTAAAGGGCCCGGATTACGCCGTTTTCTGATCGGCCGTAATGTGCTTTCCTCGTCACGAACAGATGCGCCGGAGCTGTGTTTTGTTTTGTTTCATTCACACATGTTTAACACACAAACCCCGTAAATAGTTATTGTTCACAAAGGCCGGAAGTTTTGCAGAACTTTAGGTTTGCAGAACTTCCGGTTGATGGTTTTCTTTGGCAAAATGTGTGTGCAAATGTGTGTCGTTTTCTCCAGCAGCTTCATAAATCTGCCCCATCACCAAATCTTCAACCAACAAACTCCACAAAGGATAAACATTCTAACATGAACAATTTATCCACAACTATCAAGAGAAGAAAGACCAAAACTTAAAGGAAACAACGACGACGCATTAATGAACTACTGGGAGCGTGACTATGTTCCCTCATTTCTAAGTTTTTTTTCTTTCCAAAATTAGGCCCTATGTTTCCACATTTCCTTTATCATCAGTTTGCATCAGATTTGATCCCGATTTCTCTCAGTTTGGTCGTCAGTTACACCCAACCTCTTCTCCAGCAGCAGTTGATTACAGATGTAAACTAGAAAAGCAGTCAGAGAGCGCCAGACCTCCGCCAAGGACTACAGTCCCCCTCATATTAATTGTGTTTTCCATAAATATTTGTCTCGTCTCTTTCAATTTGGAATATGAAAGAGGATCCCATTGTCCATCCCTGAGTCAAATTTCATGGGGTTTGGTCAATAATTAACCCAGATATTGAGAAACAAACTTTTTGGCCCCATTTACCACAATGTTAACTAAAATTTCAAAGTGATCCAGAATCCAGGATTTCTTCCGGATCAGCCCCAAAATGAAATCAGTTCTTCCTTTTCACATTTCCAACAAATCCTGAAAATTTCATCACAATTGGTCCATAACTTTTTGAGTTATGTTGCAAACAGACAAACAAACAAACAAACAAACAAACAGACAAACAGACAAACAAACAAACAAACAGACAAACAAACAAACAAACAAACAAACAGACAAACGCCGGCAAAAACATAACCTCCTTGGCGGAGGTAATCAGTTGGAAAGTCTCCCTGAATTGTACCCTTTATGAAACTAAGTTTGTTCATCTATATACATATAAAAAATTAAAAATAAATCATGATATACTGTATATTGTATTAATTCCCCCAGAGGAGCTGGAGGACGTGTCTGGGGTGAAGGAAGTCTGGGAGTCCCTGCTTAGTCTGACCCCGGAAGGTAAGCGGAAGAAAATGGATGGATTGTATTAATTACACACACATACAAACTAAATATTCAAAAATGATGTGATCTCAAACACACAGAGTAAATACAGCGCATCAAATTACTCCTCAGGAACTGGTAAAATGACATAAACAAGGCCCAACATTTGATGTGGTACATTCAGATTTCATTTTATTATGATATAAAAGCTGATTTTCTGACTCAATGTACAATATTTTCACGATATACATCTCACTGTACAATATTTATTATGATATTTTGTGGAGGTTAACAAGACTGTGAATATGCTTCTTTTTCCTTTTAAAATGTCTTGGCAAGACTTAACCCAAAGAACTAAGATTTAAAAGTGTTAGAACTGTTATTTCTTCTTGTAATGGCGCAAAGGATCATGGTCTATGTAGTTCTGTGTCTTTTTTTAAATTATTGCTGCACCATAACTCTTCATTTAAGAAAGAGACTTGTAATTCGATATATTGTGATGGTCCACGATATTATTGTGAGAACTTTGACGATACGATATCACAATATTTCGGTTATTTTTACATCCCTAGACGCTCGAGCTGGGACTTTCAACCCGGGGGGACGTTATAAAAATAAAAATGACTTGACTACAAGCTTCATTCTAAATTTCAGAAATACAAGATTCCAAATTCATCCTTATCTTCTAAAAATACTCAAATTCACTGTCATCAAAATCTTCTAAAATGTACAATTACCAAATTCATCTGTACTATTATCCTCTAAAACACATTTCATCAACAGCATGACCATCAAGACAAACATGAAGACTAACAATTCGTGACATCACAAGGTGGAATCAGGTGTTTTGTTTGTAAATCGTGACACAGATCTCAGAAGACAAACAACTCTGAGCCGGTAAATCTGTAAATTGGCAGGTGATAGAAGCAGAGAGCAGGTCCCACAGTAGCCCCGGTGCCCCCTCAGCGGAGAGAGAGGGGCAGGGGCGGCAGGGGCGGCAGGAGGGGCAGGGGCGGCAGGGGGAGCGGTGCAGGTGAAAGGGGGCAGGAAGTGCCTCTGGAGTGCTAAGTGCGCCGGCCGCTAAACAACGCCACAGCCTTCGGAAACGGCCAATTACTCCGAATGTACACGGAGCTGAAAAGATCTGTTACAGAGTGAGTGTGTGTGTGTGTGTGTGTGTGTGTGTGTGTGTGTGTGTGTACTGTACTGTATTCTGAATACTTGGAATACTTTCACGCAGAGAAACATTTAAATTATAATGTGAAAACCCAACATAGAATTAAAAGCAGATTTGTAGACCAGACCTGGGCCTTGTCCAGCTCCAGACCACATACGGCTCTTTGATTGACTCTGACCAGCTCGTTTAAGCTCATTTGGAATTACAAGATAAACATGTTTTATAATTTTACCTCATGCACGGACTAAAGCTACATTATTTTTATTTTAGAGGTGTTTTTGTTTTAATTCTTTGTAAGGCAACCTCACTTTTTCGATAGTTTGATTCATCAGACGGTTTCACTTTCTGACCTCGCAGCGTTAGGATTCGTTCACTCGACAGTAGGCGGATACTTTTTTTATTCAACCAATCGCTGCTGTTTGGTCGTGACGTATGTAATGCACCAAATCCCGTAGGAAGAAGGACAATAACGTCTTTTCCCTTTGATAAAATTCACCAAACATTCTCTTTGTTCCGGCTTTAAATCCTCGATCTCGGGAATCGTTGGCTCTTCGCTGATTGGCTGGTGCCCAGACTTGCACTTACGAGGTTTTTGCGAACCGTCTAGTGTATTCTGATTCCTGACCTAGTCGCTGGAGAGAAATGAAATAGAGCGGAGGCACTAGGAGGCGCCAGTGTGACTACTTTTTCTTTACTTAGTCATAAAATACACTCTTACTAATCTTACCAACTCGTCAAAACAATGATATTTACTGCTTTTTATAAAGAAATACAATTAATATTACGCAGAATTGAGTTAAAATATTGGCCTCCGCAATATTTTCTGTTTCTCACGTGGCCTCATGGAAAAAATAATTGCCCACCCCTGTTCTATTTGCTTCACTGTGTTTTGTTATAAACCAAAGATGTTCATTTTGTCTTCTCATGTACTTTAACTTCTAGATGTCAATGTCTAAATAGCGGCATGTTGGAACGGCAGCATGTTTAGGAGGCGTGGTCCATCAGGTCTGACCACGCCCACAGGAAGAAACAACAGCTCATACACGACGCGTCAACACGAACACTGGAGACAGTTCTGAAGATGCAGCAGCAGAAACACGTCAACAAGAGCTAGGGATCATTAAGAACTTACCGATACGATACATACGTCGATACATAGGCCACAACACGATACGTTTTTCAATAAAGTGCACTTTCGATTCAATACAATTTGATATTTCAAACTGATTCAGTACAGTTCCGTGAAAAACAAAGTCTAAATCAGTTGTGTCAAACTCAAATTCACATTGGGCCGAAATTTAAAACTGGGACTAAGTCTTGGGCCAAACTAAATATTTATTGAAAAATTTCAACAACATCTGCATGTTTTCTCTTCTCTGGAGATATGTAATGTTAAACCTTTTCTTATTCAAATAAATGTTTAATAATAGTTTCCTCAAACACTGAATCCACAACAAGCAGAATATAAAATAATAACAACATTTTACATTTTAAATAATGTCTGTATAGTCGATCTGTAGCTGGTGAGCAGCTCTAATACAGATCTGACCCCCAGGCCTGAGTTTGACATGTCTGGTTTAAATCATGTCTGTGATACTGTAAGTCCACTAAGTCTGTGCAAAGTTAACATGAAAAACACCAGTTTTACACAAAACAGTGAAAATGTCAACACAAATGTACCATATTTTCTGGGCTATTAGACGCCTCTAACCCCATCAAAAAACGACTGCACGCCCACAATCCAGAGCGCCCCATACACGAATCCACTCGGGTGTCCCAGCACAACTTCAGTAAACACACACGGAGCAGACAGCGACCGCACAGCGAAAAACACCCAGAGACACACTCATCACTCCACACCGACGAGGAACGGAACGGAGGAACGAACCGAAAAAGCGAGTGCAATGTGCCGCTTCTAGACACGACTGAACAACTGAGTCACTGCGAACACGCCGACAATCCGTTGGTCCCAGACACACCCTCCCTACACGCCACAACTGAACAAAGCCCAGAGTCACCGTGAACGAACAAACAAACAAAACCACTCACCCATCACACTGTTGTGCTTCGTTTAAAGTCTCACGCGGTTTATTTGTGAAAAAAGTTCAAAAATCTGACCATTTAATGACAATGCGACTTATAATCCAGAGCGACTAATAACCTGGAAAATACGATACTTGTTACACAAAATAAATTAGTAAAATATACCAAAAAATACTCTTGGCGATATATCGACACAGCAGCCCACGATATTGATTCTATTTCATCACTTTAAGCAATACGATAGATCGATATTTCAATATTTTTGCACACTCCTAATGTCAACAAGGTAAATACTAAAAAACCCAAGAAGTTAATATGTTTTCTGTTTTTCTCATTGATTCTGTGCAGTTACAGTCTGAATTGTTTGATGCAGTATCTTCGTGTTTTCCTCTGATTTTAGAAAAGTCACTGTACTCTGAATAAAACCAAATGAAAAAGTAACTGTACCTCCCAAATCTGGTGAGTGGGGGAGAGGTGTGTGTGTGTGTGTTTGTGTCCGTGTGCGTCCCTGAGTGTGTGTGTGTGTGTGTGTGTGTGTGTGTGTGCGGACACACTGAGGGGTTTGTCAGTCTCCAGGTGCACAGGCTCCACTAAACTCCGCGGTTTAATACTTCCGCTCACCTCTGCAGGACAGGAAGCCTTCACACCACAGACGCTCTGGACTCTCCGGGGGACGGGGGGGACGAGGGGGGGGGACACTTCCACACAAACACTGGACCTGTACACACACACACACACACACACACACTCTCTCCTGTACTCTGCCGTTTCAGATCATAAACGACACGACGACGGTCACTCAGACAAAGTCCAGTCACGTTCAACGGTCCGACAGTTTGTCTCATTTAAACATTACGCTGCCGTTTTCTGATCTATGTTCTAATTAGGCCTGTAACAATCAATAAATCGATGAATCAGGAGCTAATCAGCCACGATCATTTCCATTTGCGTGTTTGTTTGTCGAGACTTCAGGGTCTGTTTACACCAGAACGACTGTGGGTAAAAATGACAACTTTTATTTTATCGATAGTGGCTTTCGTTTAGACGGTGACAGCGTTTTTGGGTCTTAAAAACGCAAAACTGTGCTCAGGTCACATACGCGTCATGTAACAATAACCGAAATATCGTCAAAGTTCTCACAATAATATCGTGGACCATCAGAATATATCGAATTACAAGTGTCTTTCCTTAAATGAAGAGTTATGCTGCAGCAATAGTTAAAAAAAAAAAGACAGAGGGAACTACATAGACCACAGGTGTCAAACATAAGGCCCGGGGGCCAGATCCGGCCCTCCAAGACCTTTAATGTGGCCCTTGGGTGATTTTCTGCTAAAATATTTTAATTATATTTTCTATTAAAATATTAATTTTCTGTGGTGTTTATCACAGCAGCGTCTCCAGCGTCTCTGTACGTGGCCCCTCCCACCAGAGCAGCACAAATGAAGACTTGTCTCTTTCCAAACGCTCTTAAAGGACGATCGTTTTGACTGTTGACCGTGACACCCTCATCAGAAAAATGTCCAACATGAGAAAAGTGGAGCCGAGTGCAGGATTTTACAAGAAAAATTTACTTATTCCTATTTACATACAAGTTCATGTTAAAACTTTGTGTTGAAATTACATTTTTCTTAAAGTTTCAGGTTGTTCATAATATTATAATATTATAATAAGAAAGAGTTCATCAATTAAAAAAGATTTCTGTAATAGATTTGTGTTTCTCTGCACAAATATTTGAACTTATTGTTATTTTTGGGGTTTATATGACATGAGTTTTCTGATCCGGCCCCTTTGGGATCAAAGTCGGTTGGATACGGCCCCCGGACCAAAATGAGTTTGACACTCCTGACATAGACCATGATCCTTTGCTCCATTTCAGTGCAGGCGACAAGAAGAAATAACAGTTCTTAGTTTTTTGGATTAAGTCTTGTCAAAACATTTGGAAAACAAGAGGAAAAAGTGGCATATTCACAGTTTTAGCTGTTTAGCCTCCGCAAAATATCACAGTTAATATCGCACCGTGAAATGTACATCGTGAAAATATTGTACCGAGAGATTTGGATATTGTCACATCCCTAATCATGAGCCTCCCCACCATATCGTGAGCTTTCCCACGATATCACAATAAATATCATATCGTGAGGTTCAAACCATGACGATATCATATCATGAGATTTGGATATCGTTACACCCCTACTTTTGGGTCAGTGTTTGCACGCAGATTTCCTCCCGAAAAAGCTAATCTAAACAGGGAATAAAAAGTGAAGACGCGACGCCACTTTTGCATCTTCTGTTCAGACCGTCGTCATATAAACGTAGCCTGAATGTTGTGGGTTTTTTCGGAAGGTTCAATGCGTGTCCTAAAAAGAAGCACGAGAGATGGAGAATCCGAGAGAACAGGCCACTTTATTTCAGCATTTCCATTGAGAGATTCAAGTTGATTACCAAGTACAACTGCCACCCCGGAACAACGCCTCTGACCAACTCAAAATCAGGGGTAGCTTTATACTACATCTTGACAAAACATTAACTTGTTGATTTAGCATATACAGCAAGAAAATGAACAATACTGCTGACCCAGTGCACCTTATCATGGGTGGGAACATGCCACGGGGTCCACATGTGTCAGTTTTTCTGCTTCGTGGCATCTCAAAGTCCAGAAAAACATGTTCTTTATGGCACTCCAAGTACAGAAAAAACATGTTATATAGACCTATAGATAGTCATACGTGTTTTCCACCCTGATGTCATTCCAAAGTCCATAATATTGGGTGAATTAGCATGACCACCACATAATATTTCCCACAATGTCAACAGTCTTCTGTCGCTCTCTACTGACTCCTCTAGTTTCTTTAACGTAATGACGCTTGAACAAAGTCGACTTCTCAGCACAGACTCACGCGCAGTGTGGGGAACCTGGCCAAAGTGGTCAAAGCAGGAGGCAGATGTAACAAAAAAAAAAAAAAAAGTGTCCTTAACCAGACAACATTTATTTTAAAACAGACACCTTTAGTTAACACCAACAAAAGTACAAATATACATAAAATAAGTCACTCAAATCGAAAAACCCCAAACAACTTGCACAAAAATCTTTCCCCTAATTGCTGCTTGCGTTTTATACTCCACCCAGCAGGAAGTACCTCCCCCTCAGGTGAGTATCACGTCCAGGTAACTGCAAAGCAAGTCTTTTCAAAATCTAAATCTTTAACATAAACTAAGGTGAATTTAAAATGAGACAAACGCCCACTTTGTCACACACAGACTGTAGAAAACACTGGACTGAGTGAGTGTGATGTCGCCCACAGTGTCCAGCTCCACTCAGACGAAGCTCAACAGTCCAAGGACGTTCAATCTTCCAATCATTTATGTTATTAGGTTCTTTTTTCAGTTTGTTTTCATACCTGACAGTTTCAGTTTCTCAATGAGGAAGCGCACAGGTGAGCAGTCGAAAACAAACCTAATAATAAAACATCGAATGAAGCTTGCGACGCTCACGGTTACAGGAGCGAATCTGGAGCCGGAGTCGATGTAATGAACAGGATTTTTTTTGACAAAATAGTGAAACAGGATCACGTTGAGCGGGTCAATACAAAAATTTTAAGACCAAAATGATGACGCTCACAGCAGCAGGTACAGAGACAAGAGCCACAATATTCCAGTGTAAGTCAATGGGAGCCAGAGTCAGAAGGAGCCGGAAGAGCCGCATGAGAACTTCATATTTGGAACACGGTGACTAATGCATTAGATATGTCCGTTTATATAGACCAGACCAGGGCATTGTTCAGCTCCCGGGCCACATACGGCACTTTGTTTGACTCTGACCGGCTCCGTTTAAGACAATTTATAATTACAAAATAAACGTGTGTGTGTGTGTTTACCTGCACCTTTTATCGATTCTAAAAAATCCCACTGACAGAAAAGAAATGAATCTTTTCCTGAACAACTTTACTTGAGCTACAGAGCACATAGACAAGAATACACTCATGGACCTGGTTTAGACCTGGTTTAGTCCTGGTTTAGTCCTGGTTTAGTCCTGGTTTAGACCTGGTTTAGACCTGGTTTAGACCTGGTTTAGTTTAGACCTGGTTTAGTCCTGGTTTAGACCTGGTTTAGTCCTGGTTTAGACCTGGTTTAGACCTGGTTTAGACCTGGTTTAGTTTAGACCTGGTTTAGACCTGGTTTAGTCCTGGTTTAGACCTGGTTTAGACCTGGTTTAGACCTGGTTTAGTCCTGGTTTAGACCTGGTTTAGACCTGGTTTAGTCCTGGTTTAGACCTGGTTTAGTCCTGGTTTAGACCTGGTTTAGACCTGGTTTAGTCCTGGTTTAGACCTGGATTACACAGACTTAAAGACACGAGGGAACAGAAAAGAAAAGAAAATTCTTCCATTTAATGTTGAAAATCACATTCCGTTTCTAAAGAAAGTTTTTTTTTGTTTTTTTTATCATGATGATTGGACCAGAGTCAGTATCGAGTCTTAGTTCCTTAGTATTGAAATTTATCTGCAGTCTAGTCCAGTCTGCAGTGTGTGTGTGTGTGTGTGTATGTGTGTGTGTGTGTGTGTGTATTTGTGTGTGTGTGTGTGTGTGTGTGTGTGTTTGTGTGTATGTGTGTGTGTGTGTGTGTGTGTGTGTGTGTGTGTGTGTGTGTGTGTGTGTGTGTGTGTTGTGTGTGTGTGTGTGTGTGTTTGTGTGTGTGTGTGTGTGTGTGTGTGTGTGTGTGTGTGTAGTGTGTGTGTGTGTGTGTGTGTGTGTGTGTGTTTTTGTGTGTGTGTGTGTGTGTGTTGTGTGTGTGTGTGTGTGTAGTGTGTGTGTGTGCGTGTGTGTTTTGTGTGTTTGTGTGTGTGTGTGTGTGTGGCCTGTCAGACATTTGAGAGTCTCTGGGGTCTATAAATATCCCCTCGTTAGGATTCCTGTCATTAAAGCAGCAGCCAATCAGCAGCCACCTCGTACTTCTCAACACACAAACGCACAACACACACACAACACACACACACACACACACACACACACACACACACACACACACACACACACACACACACACACACACACACACACACACACACACACACACACACACACACGATGCACTGCTGCCCTCTGCTGGACCAAAACAGCACGACACTGAGCAGAAAAAAAGCTGATCTGAAAAATGACTTCACAGCTTTTATTGTTCTCCAGTGTCACACATTTATAAACACACATTTATGAATGATTTATTATTATAAAAAAATACATGATAATATTAAAAACTGCAATTTATTTGAAAAACAAAAAACAAAACACTAAACTGTAGTAAATAAAGAGCAGAATGTAAGGCTCTGTACTTGATTTTTCCTCATGTATTTGAGTAAAAGTGTCTTACCCCACTACAGATCTATGTTATAAAGCAGTTATTATAAAGCATTTTGTTGTCTGATAATCAGGAAGAGTGTGTTAGCATGCTAGTTGTTGTTGCGAACTCTTCTCTGGCCTGTGAAAGTTGTGAAAAGTACTAATACGTAATATGTTTTTATGCTATGTTTGTGATTTGTTGCGAAATACTGAAAAAAATTTGATTTTGATTTATTTTTTTAGTCACATTACAGAATTTTTTCTTTCAAAACTTTTTTTTTTTTTTGCAATTTGACATGAATAGGTCAGTAAATAATGAATAATTTTAGTATGAAACTAAAACTCATAAATGCACTGATCTGGCTTTTCAGTTCTGAAATCGATGTCGATACTTTGGCTTTAAGTATTTGCTGATACTCGATATTGACTGGCAAAAAATAAAAAAATAAAACTTAATTCCTTTAAATACAGTGTTTGGTCAAAACTTAACCAAATGTGTTTTGTGTTATTTATCATTTTAACCCTTCGAGATCGGCGATACCGGTGGACATGTTTTATCAAACCGCACAGAACTATCCAAATCATAAAAGATAGAAACGTACTTTTTTTCCCCATGAAAAGCTGAGAGTTGCGGCTTTCCAAACATATTTCCGACATTATCCTACGTCACACACTGCATGATGATGTAGGAAAAACGAGTGTCCAATAGGAACTATGTTTTCCGTCCATTTTGATCGGTCCAAACTTTGCCAAAGAGTGTAGTGAGTCAAAATGGTCGATGCTCTGAGCGTCTGTGTTTGTAACAAGTGAAAAAGTCGCCCTAAGTGCAGATATTTCTAAAATAAATTACACATCTTGGTCTGTGTAATCCTTTGCTATTTTTATTTTCAAGTTTATTTCAGTCCAAATGTAAAAATTTAAATGTAATAAACCCTACGGAAATGCAGGAAGTGATGTGGCTCTGTGTCCTGGACCTGACATGAGCTGTTTCCATGACCTGCACCTATTTTTTTTGTTTTGTTTTAAGGCAATAAGGAGATTTTTAGTTTATTTACAGACTTGATATTTTGCACTTTTGTAGCTAAGGCCCTAAAATAAGCATTTTTTTATGTCTAAAAAGTTGTTTATACATGTTTGCCTGTGTGTTTTGAATGGAAGAGTGTGAATTTAATTTTTTTGTTGTTGTTTTTTTTTTTCATTTGTTTAGTTTTTTTCATTTGTATTTCTGGTCCTGTAGCTTTTATTCCAGCCATGTGACACAACTACAGCAGCAGATTGTGAAATAACAGGTTGCACTGAAAAAAATGATGTATAACACTTCATTAGGGGGTAAAAGTAGAAGGTTTAACAGCAAAATGAAGAAAAAAAATCCAGGCGAGAAAAATGTACTAAAATTGAAGAGTTAAGTAACTACAGAACAACTTGGAGTGGGTCACCAGTGGCAAAAACTGTTGTTGTGTCCTTAGGCAAGACACTTCACCCACATTGCCTAGTGTGAAAGTGGAGTGTGTGTGTGAGCTGGTGGTTGGAGGGGCTGATGGTGCAGATTGGCAGCCTCACTTCTGTCAGTCTGTCGTTTAAAACCACCAAGTTTGGAGTGAACGAACAATGAACTGTAAAGCACTTTGGGTGTCTTGAAAGGCGCTATGGAAATGTAATGATTAATTGATTTATGAATTAATTAGTTTGAAAAAATACAGTTCAGGATCACGAGTTGGTTTGAGCAAAACATCGGCCAGTAAAGCTCATCACACCAGTTTATAAACCAAAATGCGATATCAACTAGGGATGGGCATGATTAGTCGATTAATCGATAAATGATCATTAAGAATTTCATCGATTACGTTCATTTTTAATCGACAAACCGAATGTATGTTTCTGTGTGTATCGTGACCAAACAGGTGTGTACATGTGTCTCTGCATCAGAAGGAGCGAGACACAAACAGTGGGTCAGTCTGTAACGAACCGAAGCACAAATGTGGATTTAACGATGATTTGTACAAGAAATTCCACACTTTCTGTTCGGGACAAGTGTGAGTCCATGTGCACAGTGTATAAAGCAGCACATATGTTTCTGTGTCCAGTGGGAAAAAGTTTTACCAGGTGAGAGTCGCTCAATGTCGATGACGAGGCCCCGCCCCCCTCCCCCCGTACGGTGTCCAGACTAGGGACGGGCATTCGATGAAATTTTCTTAATTGATCGTTGGAAGAATTAACGGTCGATTATCGATTAATCTTTAACGTTTTTATATTAAAATGATCATCATTATTATTACTATCTGCACTAATCTGCATAAATAAATTCAACTTTACGACATATAAACCGTAACGACTCTAGAGCCACATCAGCCCGTTTGACATTATAATGTGTTTAATTCAGTTTTGTTCAAATCTCACAGAAACAAAACTTAAAACCACATCACTAATTTGCATAAACTAAGTGAAGATAAAACTCCAGCTCTTGTGTCGCTGATGTGGTTCAACTTCTGTCGGATTAAAAGACATGACTCAGGTGAATACAGGTTAGTGTGACCAGATTTGTGTTTTGTCAAAACCAGGACAGCGTACGGGGGGGAGGGGGGGCGGGCCTCGTCATCCACATTGAGCGACTCTCACCTGGAAAAACTTTTTCCCACTGGACACAGAAACATATGTGCTGCTTTAATACACTGTGCACATGGACTCACACTTGTCCCGAACGCAACGGAAAGTGTGGAATTTCTTGTACAAATCATCGTTAAATCCACATTTGTGCTTCGGTTCGTTACAGACTGACCCACTGTTTGTGTCTCGCTCCTTCTGATGCAGAGACACATGTACACACCTGTTTGGTCACGATACACACAGCAACATACATTCGGTTTGTCGATTAAAATGAACGTAATCGATGAAATTCTTAATGATCAATTATCGATTAATCGATTAATCATGTCCATCCCTAGTCTTGGTTTTAACAAACGCAAATCTGGTCACACTAACCTGTATTCCACTGAGTCGTGTCTTTTAATCTGACAGAAATTTAACCACATCAGCGACACAAGAGCTGGAGTTTTATCTTCGCTTAGTTTATGCAAATGAGCCATGTGGTTTTAAGTTTTGTTTCTGTGAGAGTTGCACAAATTTGAATTAAACACATTATAATGTCAAACGGGCTGATGTGGCTCTAGAGTCGTTACGGTTTATATGTCGTAAAGTTGAATTTCTTTATCCAATCGAATCGTTAATTCTCCCGACGATCGATTAAGAAAATTTTATCTAATGCCCGTCCCCAATATCAACTGAACCTGATATTTGATCCATTCTGTTTTGAATTACGTCTGTATCTTGTTGTGTTGTCGTGTAAATCCAGTGTTCGTGCGGAGCTGTCGCCGCCCGAGCCTGGACACAGAATACAGGGTTTGTTGTGCAGCGGCTCATTAAGGCCCACAGAGGGTTCAGAGGTGTTTGTGGATCAGCGGGGGCCGGATGGGGCAGCGGGGAGGGGCTGGCGAGGGGCCGGGCGAGGGGGTAGAGGGGCGGTGGGCCGGCGGTGGCGGGGGCAGAGTGGAAGGTCGCACCGGCTCCTCCTGGGGGGTATTGTTGTGCGTAACGGTCTGAGCTGGAGCCGGAGCGTCACTCAGGAAGTGGAGCAGAGACGCAGCTGTCCACTGAGACCGAGACACGTGTGGTCAGGGGCCCGGCCTGTTTAAAGTCTGGTCCTGCCCGTATAAAACAGCGACATCTGGTGGCCGATAAATGCACTTTTTAGAGAAGAAACAGTTGATCAAATAACAAAAAAGGTTCAAATCTACTCAGGTCAGTCCGTGTATCATTCATTTATTCGTTTTTCAAAATAAAACCAAAAATACAAAAAAACAACAACAATTTTCTTCATTATTTGTCTCCAAAACCAAAATGAAAAAACGGATAATGATTTGCTTTTTCAGATGATGTGATGAATGAGTGAATTATTTATAGAACAAAACCATTCTGCACTGGAGCACTGAAACACTTTATTTGTAATTGTATTAGAGCTGGTATCATGAAGAAGTTGCCGATACGATACACACCTCGATACAGTGATCTTACGATTTGATATGGTCAGTGTTGGGAAGGTTAAAATGTAATCCCCTACAGATTACAGATTACTTTCCCCAAAATGTAGTTTGTAACGGAATCCATTAAATTACTTAAAGTGAGTAATGTAATCTGAATACTTTGGATTACTTGATTTGCTGTAGAGAAGCAAAGATGAGGAAATCTTCACTTAAGACGTTTTGTCTGATAAAAGAAAATAAAAAGCCCAGACTTTACTGAACCAAATAAAAAATATTATTGATAGAAGAAGAGGAGACACGACCACGCAGCATAGTTTAGTCCTGTTTTAATCCTGGATTAGTCCTGGTTTAGCTCTAGTTTAGATCTAGTTTAGTTTAGATCTAGTTTAGACCTGGTTTTAGTCCTGGTTTAGACCTGGTTTAGATCTAGTTTAGATCTAGTTTAGACCTGGTTTTAGTCCTGGTTTAGACCTGGTTTAGATCTAGTTTAGATCTAGTTTAGACCTGGTTTTAGTCCTGGTTTTGTCCTGGTTTAGACCTAGTTTAGACCTCATTCAGTTTCCAGCAATGAGTGGAATTACTGAGAAAAAAAAAACAAACAAAAAAAAACGCATAAAGCCCAAAATGTGAAAACAGGAAAATCCCGCCGTGTAATCCACTTATTTCAACAAAGTAACTGTAATCCAATTACCACTCACTGAAACAGTAACTGTAACTGAATACAGTTACTCATCATTTGTACTCTGATTACATAACTCCGGTACATGTAATCTGTTACTCCCCAACACTGGATACGATATATTTCAAATCGATCCGAACAATCAATTCAACACGGTTCAATAAAAAATAAAGGCTAAATCATGACTGCGAAACTAAAAGTTCATCATCAAAACTGTGAAAATGTAAAAAAAAAAAAAGTTTCCTTCCACTAAACAAGCAACAAAACTGTAGCTCGGTAACAAAATAATTTATTAAAAATACAAAAAATACTCTTTGGCGATATATTGATACAGCAGCCTATGATATCGTTACTGTATCATCACATTAAACGATACGATATATCGATATTTCAATACATTTGCACACCCCTAAATTGTGTTTTTATTGGTGTTTATTGTGTATAAAGTGGAGGAATGAAATGTGAAATGTGGGACCAGCCAAACAACAACAAAACTGTAGCTCGGTAACAAAATAATTGAGTAAAATAAACCAAAAAATACTCTTGGTGATATATCGATACAGCAGCCCACGATATCGATACTGTATCATCACATTAAACTTTACGATATATTGATATTTTTGCACACTTCTATCTACAACTGAGCCAATTCTTCCCTCATTTTGATAATTATAAAGCCCGTCAGTCAAAGTGCACCTGGAGAATAAACAGAGAAACAGAGAAACAGACGATCCTGAGCCTGGAGCAGAGTCTGTGTCAGAGTCGACCACAGTCTGGAACTCTGTCCAAACAGAACACGGCTGTTTGGGATTCCCCAGCACCACCCGGCTTTTGTTTCCCTCCTCTAACCCTCCTCCTCCTCCTCCTTCCTCCTCCTCTTCTCTCTTTCTGGTCTGGCCAAGATTTTAAAACTTATATCAGGTTATTCATCTTGTTTTCAGATTTATTATCGACTTACTCGTTTTGAGAGGCTTTATTCTCGTCTAGGGGTCGTTTATTTTAAGAAAACTCCTCAAGTAAAATGATCTTGCTGCACGGACACATAATTTCACTACTTTTAAGCAATTTTCTGATAGATTTAAGTGTTTATATCTTAAATTTTGGCCAAACTTTTTGACAGTGTTGAATCTTAGGGTTGGGTGATATGGGCAAAACATTTAATCTTAATTTTTTTTGCACACAGTGGACGATTAAAATTTTTTGTGAAGTCAGAGCAGAGACGGTTCATGTTGCAAACGGGGGAAGCTCTTCACATTTTCATACTATTTTATGCTCTTATTTAAGAAACTGTCTTACATTACAGGTATTTAACTGTAACTCCACAATAGGCGAGTTTCAGCTGACGTCGTTGTTATTAAAAGCCCGCGTTGCTGCTGGGAAATATTTTGGTCGGAGGCAAGAAACACGGTAGCGTCAAACACAGTGCGTAACCTCGCGTATTTATCCCCGATAATGGTAAATTCCTGCTGCATTATCGGATGCACAAATAGAAGCACGGAAGAAGGAAAACGTCTTTTTCATATTCCGTTTCCATCGGTCTGAACACTCTTTTCAGTAGGTTCGTTCAAGCTGGATTGTGGCTCTGAGTTTTGGCGAGAAATTGTGGATTCTAAGTTAGGATCGGATGTGAAGAAGTACATGTGGTAATTTCATCCTGGGTTTTATCAGAAACTGTCGCTACGTCGCTACGGAATCGTTTGTTTTGCCTTTCGAAGCGATTCAGCGGATCGTTTGAGCGTGACCTTGTTTTTCTGGTATTTGTGTGCCAGATTCAGTTGTTGTGTGTAGTGATGATTCAGATCACAACGCGACGCTCCTGTCAAAAAGACGACACATTTCGCCTTAAAATGTATTGAAATTACACATTAAAATAATTTATGTAACAGAAATGCACAAACCTGTCAAGAAATGGGCCCAACATACGCGGTCTGAACTTGTAGGAGTCCACGGTTTGTTAGGATCTTCTACGTTTGCTCTGCGGATGTTTGAAAGTCGTTTAATTCGCCGTTAGCGGTTCTTTTCACTCAGAATACGAAAAAGACATTTTCCTTCTTCCGTGCTTCTATTTGTGCGTCCGATAATGCAGCAGGAATTTACCATTATCGGGGATAAATACGCGAGGTTACGCACTGTGTTTGACGCTACCGTGTTTCTCGCCTCCGACCAAAATATTTCCCAGCATGCAACATGAAACTCGCCTATAACCTAGCCTGATTCATCGGCCGGTTTCACTTTGTGGCAACCGTCTGACCTCGCAGCATTAGGATTCGTTCGCTCGACAGTAGGCGAGTACTTTTTTTTATTTAACCAATCGCTGCTGTTTGGTTGTGACGTATGTAATGCGTCGCTAACGGGACTAACTGGTATATTAAGCTTTTCCCAAATCCCGTAGGAAGAAGGACAATAACGTCTTTCCCCTTGATAAAATTCACCAAACATTATCTTTGCTTTAAATCCTCGATCTCGGGAATCGTTGACAACACAGAATATATGACTCTTTGCTGATTGGCTGGTGCCCGAACCCACACTTTGAGTTTTAGCGACCCGTCTAGTGTATTCTGATTCCTGACCTAGTCGCTGGAGAGAAATGAAATTGAGCGGAGACACTAGGTGGCGCCAGACTGGGTAACAATAACCTGCTTTGGAGGTAAAAAAAAGTCAGGAGAATTTGTTTCGTGATAATCGTCCATGTCACGATTTTGCAGTTTTTCAAAACTAAAAACCCAAATTAATTTAATGAATCTGATTAATTGCTCAGCCCTGAATCCTCTCCTCCTCCTCCTCCTCTCTTTTTTACTTTCCCCTCCTCTTCTCCTTCTCCTCCTCTTCCTCTCTCTCTGTTTTCCCTGCGGTCCCACACAGGTCCGGTCTTGTCCTGGTTCTGCAGAGTCCTGGGATCTCCACATTCCTCCTCCTGTGGCTCCAGAGGCTCACGTCCTCCTGGGCAGAGAGCAGAGCGAGCGGGGCCTGGCTCTGGGGACTCGCCGTGAGGTCACAGATACTCGTACTCTACAATGACGTCACGCAGGGGGTGTTCTACATGTACGTCTATGGTTGAATGTTCAGGATTTACTACAGTGACACAACGCACGCATCAACAAACACTGTCTTAAAACTTTCTGAGACTCAAGAAAAAAAACACAAAATGGATTTAAAAAGCACATTTTCATTTTCCTGTTCGTGCTTCTGTTCAGTTTGATTTTCAACTAAAAGGTGAAAGTAACAAACTGAGAAACAGTTGGCTAATGACTGTAATTTAAAGTCTGACAGACTCGTTTAACCGCACAGATCAGCTCACTAGTTACGACTGATCAGATTGTCTTAAAAAAAAGATGAGTATGAGGTTCTTTCACACCGGCAGCAGTCAGTGCACCAAACTTTCCATTCGAACCAGAAGCTCTTAGTTTGGTTTGTTTTTGTTGGTGTGAAAGCTTCAGTCGTACTCAGATCTGCAGGTGGTCTCGGTTTGCTTCACTCTGCACTAAATTCTAAACTCTGGTGCGTCTCTCTGGTGAGAACGCCGACTCGAGTTCAGACCAGAGACAGCAGGTCCAAACCAACTATTCCAAATGCATCATGGGAGTGCAGGCTCAGACTCCTGAATTGAGCACCGCACGCCCCGGTTAAGGAGTGTGACGGGGGCCGGGGTCGGGTTTGGACACCTGCCCCACAGCTGGCGGTTTGTAGGTTTGCAAGTCTGAGCTCCCTGGGCCTTGGAGGCTCTTGATAGGGGTTCGAGAAGCCCATCCGTACCCCGCGGAGAGGGCTCTGTGGGAAGGCCACTGGGCGAGACGGTGCATCCTGGCCTCACTTCCGAGAGCTCTGTCGTGCAGGAGCCTCAGTGTCCCCGAGTCACGTGCAGTCAAAGCCGGTGTGCACAGGAGCCTTGGATATATACATCAGTCAGAGCAGTTTTGGTTTGTTTGCAGGTGTGAAAGGATCAAACTGGAGAATATATGCTACAGAAGAACTATTTTATTGCCTGGTGCAGACTAAATAATCAAACTAGTGGTGTGAAAGTGCACTTAAAATGAAAACATGCATAGCACACTCAGATGGCTGATGTCCAGAAGCTTTTTTTTTTTTTTTTTTTTACTCCTGTGGTTCAAAACAAGAAAAAGGATCTGACAAAGCTTTTTTGTCAAAATGTTAAATAATAAAATAATGTTAAATAAAAATCTTTTGGCCATGTAAGTGAGCTATGCATTTTTTCACTTTTATGTTCCTGTTCATCGCATTTGCACTTCTACAAAAACTTTAGTGTGCATTTTCTGTTTCATCTAAAAAAAAAGTTGAGTATCTGAGCTTCACACAGAACAGTGCCTACAGTTAGCGTCCCACCTCCAGGGAAAGTAGACGACATCAGCTGCAAAATATCAACAGGATAATACTGATCATAAAGAACTAAAAGGTTAAATTATTACAGTGACATGACTTTGTTTTTGTTTATACATGTCAAAATGAGTAAAACGTTTTGTGTATCATTCGTTTTATTGTGTTTAAATCTATCTTTCTGTATTTTAGTTAAAGATTCACTGTGTAACTTTCCTGGCGGAGGGTCCGTCACCTGCTCGTCTGACTGATGTTCCACTGTGGAGCATTAAACCTAAACTCCATCTCCATAAAAACACACAGGAGGGTCAGTTCTGTCGCCCTGGTGACTGAATCTAAAACAAATAGATCCGTTTAAAGCCATTCACTGGAACATTTCTGTCAAGCAGGTGCCAAACCCTCCAAATACTGCAAGAATCAACTATGACTACTACGAAATATAATAAAATGTGTAAGTTACTCTGTGTGTGAATGTTCTAAAGTAAAAAAGTACTTCACATTTCCCACCACAAGAGGGCAGTGTGGTCTGTGTTTATTCACACCAGGAAAGCAGAAGGATGGGAACTTTTTGGAGGGGTTTTTATAAATAAATCTACTTTCTATAATCACTCTACATCAGCGTGACCGGTTTATATAAAAATAAATTTATTCTAAACATTATTAAATCTGCAGTTCGTGTCAAAGCTTCAGAATCAGATCCAGTTTTTGTGCCGTTGTGGTTTGTAATTGACGTTTTTCACTTCCGATAAATGGTTTTCTTTGGCAAAACGTGTGTGTAAATGTGTGTCGCATTTTCCAGCAGCTTCATAAATCTGCCCCATCACCAAATCTTCAACCAACGAGAAGAATTTATCCACAAATATCAAGGTAAGAAAGACGGAAACTTAAAGAAGAAGAACGACGACGATGCATTAGTGAAATACTGAACAAAATAACTACAGGGTGGGACTTGATTTTAAAACTTTATCTAATTAATTACAGGCTTTGTAATTAATTTTTATTTCAAATCAAGTTTTTATCTAAAGTCAAACCTTTTTTATCTTTTAAACTTTTTGAACAAGTCGTGCACGCTTTTATCTCATCACACCTGGACGACTGTAACGCACTTTACTCCAGCATTTCACAAAACGCACTTTACCGACAACAGTTCGTCCAAAACGCTGCGGCGCGACTGCGACTTCTAACAGGAACAAAAAGTAGAGAGCACATGACCCCAATCTTTGCGTCTTTGCACCGGCTTCCTGTTCATTTTAGAATTGATTTTAAGATTTTACTGTTTGTTTTTAAAGCTTTGAAGGGACTGGCCCCACAGAACGTCTCGGACCTCATCCAGATTTACACCCCTGAGTGCTCCGAGGTCCGAGCTCCGAGGTCCGAGGTCCGGCTCCAGCTCATGGGGCCTAAAACGAGACTTAAAACCAGGAGGACTGGACCTTCTCTGTGGTCGGCCCCAAACTCTGGAACTCTCTGGCCCCCCACGCCCCAACAAGCCCCACAGTGGAGAGTTTTAAATTTCATCTTAAAACCCAATTTTTTTTTTATTTATTTATTTTTTTTAAGTATTTTTATTGGTTTTATTTATTTATTTATTGCTATTCTATGATTTTGCTCTTATTTTATTTGACTAGTTTTATTATTTTAAGACCAGTATGATTGTTTTAGTAGTTTATTTTATCATTTTAATATTGTTGTTATTTTTTATGTATTTGTGCAGCACTTTGGAAACAGTTTGTTTGTGAAATGTGTTATACAAATAAAGTGGATTGGATTGGATTCATTTATCTCAGTTAATCGCATAACAATACATTTATTTTATCCAAGTAACTTTTAGTGGACGACTTCATCAAATAAAACACACAGACAGTTAAAAACTCGAGTGCTTTTAGTGTCTGGAAAAATGTCTTGAAAAAGTAAAATGCATTTAATTTCAAAATAGTAGACAAAGGTTCCAGTCCAAAACTGAAGAGACTAAAGTTCAAATGCCATTTTACTTTAAGTTGTGACCTTCTGAACTTCGTGTGCTTCGTTTGTGCTGCAAAAAGTTTTGTTTTCGGCCGATGACGTGATCCAGCCCCTCGAAAATGTGAAAACGTGCTGAAAAATTGCAAACTATCATGTCGATTCTTTCTGTTTTGTTTGTGCTGTTGTGTGCCGCCAATATTTAACTTTTTGTGTTAATATTTTTAAAGTTATTATTTACTTATTTCGCTGATTACATTACTGTTTTTCACTGCTGTTTTTGTCCGGAAATGACGTAATGTAATTAGCGACATAAGTAAATAACAACTTTAAAATATGAAGGCAAATATTAACTCGCAAACTCTTTTCTACACAGTTTGCGATAAACGACTTTGTCAAATCTTCCATTGGGTCGTTTTTTTTTTATTATAGAAATGTATCGTCCAGCAGAACCAGAGGCTTTCACGCTCCATTGTTGTAGTCAGAACTTTGTGGATAAGTGTAATTGTCGTACCATGACAAGGTGCACTGACAAATGTTTCTGTTGTTGTTTGTCAAGCTGAGATAAAATGCGTTAATATTTTGAATGCATTATTTTCTTTTGTAATTCATTAATCGTAATTAACGCATTAATGTCCCACCCCTCAAAATAACGTCCTGGTCCTAGAGATGTAGACTGCACTATCATGAAATCAATTTTAATTTTAATTGTAGAATCAACAAGTTACTCCTGTTTTATTCATGACCATAGCATTAGTTTTGTCCAGTGTGTCACTAATGCGTCATCGTTGTTTCCTTTAAGTTTTCATCCTTCTTCTCTTGATAGTTGTGGATAAATTCTTCTTGTTAGAATGTTTATCCTTTGTGGAGTTTGTTGGTTGAAGATTTGGTGATGGGGCAGATTTATAGTCAGGCTGGTGCCACCAAGTGCCTCTGCTCAATTTCACTTCTCTCCAGCGACTACGTCAGGAATCAGAATACAATAAATGTTCACAAAAACCCCGGAAGTGCAAGTTCGGACATCAGCCAATCAGCGAAAAGTCATATATTCTGTGTTGTCAACGATTCCTGAGATCGAGGATTTAAAGCCAGAACAAAGAGAATGTTCGGTGAATTTCATCAAGGGGAAAGACGGGATTTGGGAAAAGCTTAACATACCAGTTAGGCGGTGCTTTACCGTATTTTCCGGGCTATTAGACGCGCTCTTAAGCCTCCAACCCCGTCAAAAAACGACTGTGCACCACAATCCAGAGCGCCCCCATACACGAATCCACTCAGGTGTCCCAGGACGACTTCAGTAAACTACAAAGCCACACCGCCCGCAGAACACACAAACACACACGGAGCAGACAGCGACCGCACAGCGACAAACACCCACAGACACACTCATCACTCCACGCCGACGAGGAACGGAACGGAGGAACGAACCGAAAAAAGCGAGCGCAACGTGCCGCTTCTAGACACGACTGAACAACTGAGTCACTGCGAACACGCCGACAATCCGTTGGTCCCAGACACACCCTCCCTACACGCCACAACTGAACAAAGCCCAGAGTCACCGTGAACGAACAAACAAACAAAACCACTCACCCATCACACTGTTGTGTTTCATTTAAAGTCCAGTGTGGTTTATTTGTGAAAAAAGTTCGAAAATAAACCATTTAATGCGCCTTATAATCCAGAGCGACTAATAGTGCAGAAAATACGGTACATACGTCACGACCAAACAGCAGCGATTGGTTAAATGATAAAAAGTACCCGCCTACTGTCAAGCGAACAAATTATTATAATTTTTTCATTTGTATTTTACTGTCTTGTCACAATGTGGATTTACACGGTAATAACGACAAACAAAGTAACTTACAAATTGTCCATATTAAGTCAAGTCTAAATGTCCAATGTCCATAGTTTCATAGTCCACATTTCTCATTCCTACTTACACAAACTGTAATGTAATTTTCATAAGAACAAGTAATTCAAAAAATAAAATAAAAGATTGTAGCTTTAAACCGGGGTGTAAGTTCAGTCTTTGTTATCCAGACACTCAAACAGGTTCTACACAAAATCAGATCTATGTCGTTTAATATAACGTAACCATCCTTTATACATTTTCTTAATTTTATGACCTTCCAATCTAAGTGACGCGGTGAGTTTTTCCATATGATAAATACTTAATATTAGGGACGGGCATTCGATGAAATTTTCTTAATCGATCTTCGGAAGAATTAACGATCGAATATCGATTAATCATTAACGTTTTTATATTAAAATGATCATCATTATTATTACTATCTGCACTACTAATCTGCATAAATAAACAAACTTTACGACATATAAACCGTAACGACTCTAGAGCCACATCAGCCCGTTTGACATTATAATGTGTTTAATTCAGTTTTGTTCAACTCTCACAGAAACTAAACTTAAAACCACATCACTAATTTGCATAAACTCAGTGAAGATAAAACTCCAGCTCTTGTGTCGCTGATGTGGTTCAATTTCTGTCAGATTAAAAGACATGACTCAGGTGAATACAGGTTCAGTGTGACCAGATTTGCGTTTGTCAAAACCAGGACAGCGTACGGGGGGAGGGGGGCGGGGCCTCGTCATCCACATTGAGCGACTCTCACCTGGTAAAACTTTTTCCCTCTGGACACTGAAACATATGTGCTGCTTTATACACTGTGCACATGGACTCACACTTGTCCCAACGCAACGGAAAGTGTGGAATTTCTTGTACAAATCATCGTTAAATCCACATTTGTGCTTCGGTTCGTTACAGACTGACCCACTGTTTGTGTCTCGCTCCTTCTGATGCAGAGACACATGTACACACCTGTTTGGTCACGATACACACAGCAACATACATTCGGTTTGTCGATTAAAATTAACGTAAACGATGAAATTCTTAATGATCAATTATCGATTAATCATGCCCATCCCTACTTAATATTATATTAAACCACTCTTCCATTTTCATTCCTCAGATCACTTCGACATCTCCTGGTAACTGCTTTTTTCACTCGCCAACAACATAATTCTTAACATTTTATAACCTTCCCATCTTTTCAAATTCAGAAAATTTACTATACCGAGATACATAATTTCAAAAGTCGTGAGCGAACGAATTCTGAGGCTGCGAGGTCAGAACGAAACGAAGTAAAACCGGCTGACGAATCAGACTAGCAGATTTACGAAGCCGCTGGAGAACACGACGAAAAGCAGCGACTTGAAGTTCCCGCAAACCTACAGCGGGACACTTCCAGCCGTTGTGAAAAAGGTTTATCCCGCTGAAACAAAAGCAACGCCCCGGAGCTCCAGACTCTGCCCTCCTCTCGCCGAACTGCCCCTGGAGGCTCCTCTTAATCCAATCTGCTCCGAAACCGTGAACCGACACCATCTCCAACACCAGCAGAGACTCCAGATGTTTCAATTCAGGTTTAAAGATGAGCTGTGTCACTTTTCTGCTGCTTGTTTCTATGGATACATCATTGCTCTGCCCGGAATGTCCCACAGTGTGACATTAAACAGCTCTACTTCACGTTTATTCAATTACACGTGGTTTTAAAGCTCAAAAACCAACATTCTGACTGTGAGCGGGGTCGCCTCTCCACAGATCTGACCTGCAACTTGATCTGTTTGGTCTCCATGAAGATAGAAATTTTTAAAGCCACACTGTGAAACATTCCAGACAAAACAATAACGTCTCCAAGGAAAAAACTTTGCTTTTAATGTTGATATTTTTTAAGTTATTATTTGCTTATTTCGCTGATCACATTATATCATTTCCGGCCAGAAACGACGTAACGCAAAAAGTTAAATATTAACGGCACACAGCACGAACAAAACAAAGAATTTACGTAATAGTTTGTAATATTTTAGCATATTTTAACATTTTTGAGGGTGGCGGGGTGACGTCATAGGCCAAAAAGAACCATAATACCACAAACGAAACATTTTACAGCACAAAACAGCACATATAATTTACACAATTTTGGACGTTTTAGAGAATTTTGAAGTTTCCTGGAGGCTGCTGACCCTAATTTGACCTATAAAAAAATCATTAAAATCTCCAAAACCAAAGCAGCACGAACAAAACTTTTTTGCAGCATTAACGAAACACAAACGATTGACGTATTTTTTGTGTCTGGGTTTGCGTTTGCGTTGGGGGAGGGGACTTCACGCAGGTTGTGAATGGTTCACATTTACGATAACCCCGACAGGCTGATAGTGGTGTTTGTTTACTTACTTTGTTTGTTTACTCTACAGGCTCGAATGTCACGCAAAAATGCCATTAGGCCGAACTACTGTCTTTAAATATGACCATAAAGAGGCAAAATAACAGGAAGTGTCGCCTAAATAAACCCAACCTCAAATCCAACAGAGCCAAACTTTAATTTTAGAATCAAGAATCAAGAAGATTTACAGTGAATTTTTACATCACTAAATAAATATATCAGTTTTTATATCGGTTTTATTGGTAACATATCAGATCCCAATCTCTAGGGCTGTGCAAAAATGTCAAAATATCGATATATCGTATCGTTTAACGTGATGACACAGTATCGATATCGTGGGCTGCTGTATCGAGTATTTTTTGGTGTATTTTACTAAATTATTTTGTTACAGCTACAGTTTAGTTTTTGTTTAAAGGAAGGAACACTCGTTTATGCGACACATTTCATTTCACATGTGTACTGTACAGTACTGCAGTAGTAGTATTTATACAGTAGTTGTAGTAGTAGTAGTATTTATAGGAGTACACTAACAGTATAAGTTTTATAAGTACTAGTATTTACACAGTAGTAGTAGAAAGTACTGAACAGATAATAGAATAATAATAGAAGTAGTAGCAGTATTTTATTATTTTTATTTATTTATTTTTATTTATTTATCACAGGGACAGCGAACAATTTTGACTTTAACCTGAACCTTTTCCACCTGACGTCTGTGGGCAGGTTCATTGACTGATTTTATTTTAACTGACCTTGACTATCAGCTGTTCTTCCTGAAGACCCGGGGATCGAACCCAGAACCTTTTTGCTGTGAGTCATGAGTGCCAGCCACTCAGCCACCAGTAGCAGTAGTACTAGTAATAGTAATAGGAGTACAGCAGTAGTAATTATAGTTGTAGTACTATTTATAGGAGTACAGTACAGTATAGTAGTATATGTAGAATAGGTAGTAGTATTTATACCGCAGAAGTACAGTAATGCAGTACAAGAGTTGTAGTAGTAATAGTTGCAATAGTAGTATTTACAGGAGTACACTAGTAGTATAAGTTTTACAAGAAGTAGTATTTATACAGTAGTAGTATAAAGTACTGTATAGAGTACAGTAATAGAAGTACCGGTAGTAGCAGTAGTAGTAATAATAAAAGGAGTACAGCTGTAGTAGTTGTAGTTGTAGTAGTATGTATCGTATCGTGACTTATGTATCGAGGTATGTATCATATCGAGACTTATGTATCGAGGTATGTATCATATCGTGGCCTACGTATCGAGGTATATATCGTATCGTGACTTATGTATCGAGGTATGTATCATATCGTGACTTATGTATCGAGGTATGTATCGTATCGAGGCCTACATATCAAGGTATGTATCATATCCTGACTTATGTATCGAGGTATGTATCATATCGAGGTCCAGGTATCGAGGTATGTATCGTATCATGACTTATGTATCGAGGTATATATCGTATCGTGACTTATGTATCGAGGTATGTATCGTATCGAGGCCTATGTATCGAGGTATGTATCATATCGTGGCCTACGTATCGAGGTATGTATCGTATCGTGGCCTACGTATCGAGGTATGTATCGTATCGAGGCCTATGTATCGAGGTATGTATCATATCGTGGCCTACGTATCGAGGTATGTATCATATCCTGACTTATGTATCGAGGTATGTATCGTATCGAGGTCCAGGTATCGAGGTATGTATCGTATCATGACTTATGTATCGAGGTATGTATCGTATCGTGGCCTTTGTATCGAGGTATATATCGTATCGTGACTTATGTATCGAGGTATGTATCATATCGTATGTATCGAGGTATGTATCATATGACTATGTATCGAGGTATGTATCATATCGTGACTTATGTATCGAGGTATGTATCATATCGAGGCCTATGTATTGAGGCATGTATCGTATCGACAGCTTCTTAATAATCCCCAGTTCTACTCATCACGATCGTCGACGCACACACCGAGTTTTACGCTGGTTTTAGTTTCCCTTTTGCGCCCGTCGGCTCGGCAGGGTCGGCAGGGTCGGCAGGGTCGGCAGGGTGCCCCCCCCCTCAAACCCCCGTCGCCCCCGAAACGGCGTCGCCTTTAATCACGTCGTGCCTGAGGGACGTGAGGCGGCGCTAACGACATTAAATGGAGATGAGGTATTGATTACAGTCGGCCGGAGTTAAACGAGAGTCTCCTCCACTCTCCCTGCCTCCGTCCATCTGTGTGTGTGTGTGTGTGTGTGTGTGTGTGTGTGTGTGTGTGTGTGTGTGTGTGTGTGTGTGTGTGTGTGTGTGTGTGTGTGTGCGGCGCATCGATCCGAGCACACAGGGACGATTCATTACCCAAACCTGGACGGGGCGCTGGAGGTCAGAGGTCAGGAGGTCAAACGTCAGGGGGTCAGCCAGATGGCCAAACATACAACAACTGATAGAGAAGAAGAAAAATATGTGTGTGTGTGTGTGTGTGTGTGTGTGTGTGTGTGTGTGTGTGTGTGTGTGTGTGTGTGTGTGTGTGTGTGTGTGTGTGTGTGTGTGTGTGTGTGTGTGTGTGTGTGTGTGTGTGGTGCAGCTACAGGCGCCGGACGCACAAAGTACTACTCAAAAACTCACAATAAAGTACTTACAAGAGTCTTAAGTACTCAACAACCCCACTATGATTCAATCACTTCTGCTTTTTATACACTAGAAGTACAGTTATAGTAGTAGTATTTATAGGAGTACAGAAGTACAGCAGTAGTAGTAGTAGTAGTAGTAGTAGTAATAGTATTTATAGCAGTACCGTAGTAGTAATAGTATAAGTAGTAGTATTTATACAGTAGAAGTACAGTCATAGTGGCAGTATTTATAGTAGTACAGTAGTAGTAGTAGTATGTGTAGTAGTATTTGTAGTAGTACAGTAGTAGTAGTAGTAGTAGTAGTAGTAGTAGTAGTAGTAGTAGTAGTAATATTTATACAGAAGTACAGTAGTAGTAGTAGTAGTAATAGTATTTATAGCAGTACAGTAGTAGTAACAGTATAAGTAGAAGTATTTATACAGTAGAAGTACAGTAGTGTAGTAGTAGTAGTAGTAGTAGTAGTCATAATAGTAGTATTTATAGTACAGCAGTAGTAGTTGTAGAAGCAGTAGTAGTAATAGTAGTAGTAGTAGTAGTATTTATACAGCTGAAGTACAGTAGTTGTAATAGTAGTAGGAATAGTAGTATTTATAGGAGTACACTAGTAGTATAAGTTTTATAAGAAGCAGTATTTATGCAGTAGTAGTAGTAGAAAATACTGTATACTGTACTACTGTATGAATATAGTAATAGAAGTAGTAGCAGTAGCAGTAGTAGTAGTAATTGTAGAATGAGTACAGCAGTAGTTGCAGTAGTAGTAGTAGTAGTAGTAGAATTTATAAAGTAAATGTACAGTAGTAGTATTTATAGAAGTACAGCAGTAGTAGTATTTTACAGTAGAATTACAGTCATAGTAGTAGTAGTTATAGGAGTACAGTAGTAGCAGTAGAAATATTTGTACAGTACAGTAGTTGTAGTAGTAGTAGAACAGTAGTAGTAGTAGTAGGAGGAGGAGGAGAAGGAGGAGTATTAATAGGAGTACAGTAGTAGTATACGTAGTAGGATTTATACAGTAGAAGTACAGTAGTAGTAGAAATATTTTTACAGAAGTACAGTAATAGGAGTAGCAGTAAATATTATTACATTAGTACAGTATGTAGTAGAAATAGTAGCAGCAGTAGTAGTAGTATAAGTAGTAGTATTTATACAATATGAAGCTCCTACATTACTCCATCGAAGGCCATGTACCCGATTTTTTCATGTATCTGAGCAAAATGTTTTCAGAAACAGAAAGTGTGTGGTTAGCATGCTAGTTGTTGTGTGCATTAACGTCTCTGGTCTCTTCAAAGTTGTGGAAAATCTCGTACAAAATCGTCACGGTCAATAATTACGACGCTCTGAATGTGTAAAGTCAAGGAGGAAGTACTTCGAACCACTGCAAACTGTTTTATAATGAACTACTTCTGTTTTTCACGTTTTTAAGAAACTAAAAAAATCAGGAACAGCGCCTTTAATACGACATTAATTTCGGATTAATTATGTTTAAAAACTTGAAAACAGATCATCCAGCGCGTCTGAACATGAGAAGAACTATGAAGCAATGCCACGAAATGTATACTTTCTCTCAAATAAAACTAGAATAAAGACAAATAAAGTTTAAAAAAAATTACAGGACTAAAACTAAAAATTATTTAAGACAAAACATTAAAACTAAATTCAAATTCCTTGTCAAAATTAACACTGGTTAGAGTTATCTGGATGGGAAATGAAAAAAAATTATTATAATTTTATATTTGTATGTAAGTATTTTGTATTTTTTGTGTACAAAGAAAACAAAAATTTAAAAAAAATGTAAAAAGGAAAATAAATAAGTAATAGAAATAATACTAAATATCAGTCTTTAGGTCTGAGGGTCCAGTCTTTGGTCTTTGGTCTTTGTTGTGGAGACGGCAGGTGTGCTGAGCCGAACACTGTCTGTCCCCGGCCCCTTCAGAGAGACAGGGCCAGTTTCCATGACGACCGGCTCAGTGACCCCCAGCCCCCCCCCTCCACACACACACACACACACACACACACACACACATATACACACACACACTCGCTCCTGTGGACAGATACTCGCTGCTAATCGTGATGAGAACACATCATGTCATTCAGAGTCTGGTCGTGTCCCAGAATGCCTCATGTGTGTCATGGAGCTGAGGCCGTGATCCTCTGCTCACCTCTGATATTATATTATTATTATTATTATTATTATTATTATTAATAATAATAATAATAATAGAGTCTTGGTGGATGTATTAACACTGTTCTGCACTGTTACATCATGAAGATGATACTGAAGTCATGTCATTCACTGTGCACCAGAACCTGACCAGAGCCTGACCAGAGTCTCACACCAGAACCTGACCAGAGCCTGACTAAAGACTGACCAGAGCTTCCTGCATTCCTGAGCCACTTCAACCGTGCACATCACAGGTCACAGGTCACAGGTCACAGGTCACACTCAAAGAGCCTCTTGTCTGTGGAAATAGAATCAGCCCCACAACAGAGTCTGTATATACTGTATATATATATATACATACTGTATATACTCTGTATATATATACTGTATATACTGTGAATACTGTGTAGATATTTTGTATATATTCCTTAGATATTCTGCATATCCTCTGTATGTTTAGTCTATGTTCTGGTTCTGGTTCTGGTCCAGGTGTCAGTGATAATGAGGCTCTGTGTCTCAGACCTTTGCGCCATTATAAACGTGAGTCTCTGATGTTTGTGACACCAACAGTGACAAAAGTGACCGACTCCACACCGCAGAGTGTGAAGAGCCGGCATCAGCAGGAGCCGTGAGCCGTGAGCCGTGAGCCGTGAGCCGTGAGCCGTGAGCCGGCTCCGGCTCCGGCGTTAGCTGCACCGCTGTCTGTGGGATGCTAGTCTCGTCACCTCTGAAACCTCCGGCCTCACGCTCGCGCTGCCGCTGCAAAACACAACGGCCACGTACAAACCCGAGCACTTCCTGCAGCGGAACACGCTCCACAAACACGCACACCGCGGATTAGCCTTAAACCCGCAGAATACACGCGCTAAAGTGCGGACAGCGCGCAGAGCTCAGCCCCGGAGCCGCGCAGGAGCCGCGGGAATAGCGGAATGCGGAGCTGTGTCCGCGCACTGCTAACTAGCAGAGCCGCTAGCTGCGCTACGGCTGTGCGCCGAGTCTGTGCGCTGAGTCTGTGCGCCGTGTCTGCGGCTAACTCCAGCCCCCCCGCCCGTCCCCCTCCCACGGCCCCACGGCCCGTGACTTACCGATGTGATTGTCCTCGATGTGGACGATGAGCTCGGCCAAAGACTCGAACTGGAGACCGCAGCCCCCGAACCTGCAGGAATTGGAGAAGAACGACGCCGCCGCGATGCCCGTCATGGTGCACGCCGCGGGATGAAGGGGTTCGGGAGCCGGGGCGGTGAGCGAGGAGCGAGGAGGCGCAGGCTTCGGGTCCGGGGAGGGAGACACCGGGCGGGCGGCGGAGCAGACAGGACAGCGGCAGACGCAGCTGGAGGCAGGCGGGACGGCGGTGGGGGATGGGGGCAGGAGGTGGGCTGTGCGCTACGTCACGACCTGAGCTCCAGTACCGCCGGAGCCGGAGCCGAGAGCCGAGAGCCGAGAGCCGAGTCTACCTGTGGAGAGAAGAGCCTGTCTGTGGCCCCCGAACACACGCGCACACGCACGCGCGCGCACACACACACACACACAAACAGTGAGGTGCGCGCGCAGGGGTTTAGCGCCTCACAATCCACACCTGTGCGCGCGGGGGCAGATTGGGGCAGATAGGGGCAGACAGGGGCAGACAGGGCTCTGCAGGGTGACCATTGTTAAAGCTTCAGACTCAATCAAAGGTTCAGAGTGTTTGTGTTTCTGCTTAAATAGTGTTTGAAATGCCCACAGGTCTATTTGCTTCTGTTCTGTTCTTTTGTGTTTCCAAAACACACGGAGGCTCTGGATGTTATATTTTATCTTGTCACTGTTGCCCCGACACTAATGTTCAGGTTTATTACATGAGCTTGTGTTTCAGTTTGGGGAGTGATTCTGAAGATACTGTGAAAGGTTTGACTTAGATCAGAAGTGTAAAATAACACCAGGTCCACAGGTCGACAGCACTGATCATAATGAGGCCTGTTCAGTTTATCACAGTAACACTCACTGTTTTATTTTTGTGTATAATGTTTATTTATTTGCACAGTACTGATTATGTCAGAGATAAGCTTTAACATGTTTGAGGAGGCTGTTTTATCTTTTAGGACACAAGACAAACTCCACTTATAACCATGTGTAACTTTGAAGAGATGAAGTGTGGAAAACAAAGACAAACTCAAACTCTGCTCTTTTTATAGTTCACAAAAACAGCAGCAGTGCACTGCGGGTTTTTCAGTTCCCGTACTGATTTCAAAGTATCTGCCAACTAACCGAGACTGAAAATTGTGTTTAATTCCTTTCAACCAAAATAAAATAAGACAAAACTGATTCAAAATTCTTATGTTGCTGCTCGTTCTTTAGAAAACAGAATGTTATTTTCAATATTAAACGGTAGTGCAGTGTTCCAAAGATGCAGAACTGCTTTTGGTCAGTCATCGTTCTCGTCTGAACTCCTTTGAACATGAAATCACATCATGTACAAACGATGAAATGTTTCCACGACGAACCAAACAATGACCAAACAACTTCTTTCACCAAACAAACCTGTACACAAGAATCTGCCCTGTGTGAATCCAGCAGCATGAACTGTAAATATGTAAATACCATATTTTTTGGACTATAAGTCTCACTTTTTTCATGGTTTGGGTGTTTCCTGTGACTTATACTAAGGTGTGACTTATATATAAACATTTTCAGACTGACAGTCACAAGAGGGCGCTCTAGGCTCACGTGTCAGTATCTAGACTCCTGTACCACCGTCACTTCGCTCTACTGCACATGTCTCCTGCAGTCTTGCTGCAAATAGTGAAATATTCAGCTGAAAACGGTAATCGAGCAGCAGAAAGAAAGTTTGGAGTGAACGAGAAACTTGTGATTGACTGGCGGAAATCTGGGATGGAGAACACAGTTTCTCGGCAACTGTGTGGGTGTCATGAAACTTTCCTGAAGTCACTGGATGGACAAAGTCTGGACTTCAGTGACACTGAAACCATCCTGTCGAGATTCAGAAAGACACAAATAATTCTAACTGGAACTGATGCTGAGTCTGACGACAGCGACACAGAAGAGGAAGCGGCGCAACGTTTACCTCCAGAGGACGAGGAGTTGTTCAGAAGTGACACGAGGATGAAGAATTGAATGGATTTAGTGATTTGGAGTGAGATGGAGAGTTTGTTAAACTTATGTTATGTTGTTTATGCTATAGTCAGTGTTGGGAGTAACGCGTTATAAAAGTAAAAGTGACACACGCAGTAACCGTCAGGTGACCACGGGCGAAAGGACTGACGCAGAACTCCACGCTCCACGGGGCGAACCGCAGCTGTCCCCCGATCACGCTTTGCAGAAACCCTGTCTGCAAAGCGCTTCCAAGTTCTAGTCTAAGATTAGTCCTGGTTCAGTTCTGGTTCAGTTCTGGTTTAGTTCTGGTTTAGTCCTGGTTCAGTCCATATACGGTGCAAAAGTTCAGCATCTTCACAGTTATTTTGTTGAGAGTAACTGCAATAATCATGTAATATTTTACATTTTAAATACAGTAATATTGTAATGTAACTAATAACTTTGAAATGACAGTAATGAGTAATAAATAACGCTTTACAGTTTTAAAGTAACTTGCCCAACAGTGGTTACAATTATCTGAATAACTGTTCATATTTTACATTAACATATAGACGCCTGTTCAGTCTGTTGTTCTCTGTTCTGTTGTTTTTACTGGAACTTGACTTTACACATGAAATGTCAGTTCCTGGTCTTTGATTTTACAAAATACATTTCCCCAAAAAATGCGACTTATATGTGTTTTTTTCTTCTTCATTGCGCATTTTTTGGCTGGTGCGACTTATACTCTGGAAAAATACGGTAGTGGATGGATGTGGAGACCGAGATTCACTGGGCCATGTATGATTTCAACCTGATTTTGAATTTATACATTTATACTTTTTACTTTTTGTTATTATATTATATTATGAGTCTAAGTCTTATCTGTCCAGGGACTGAAGGTGAAAATGAGCAATTTTGACTGATACAAACATATGACCTCTTTGTGTAGGTCAATGTTTTATGTGCATTGTCCTGAAAATAAACTAAAACTAAACTAAACTAGTACTTTCTTTTTCTGTTTTTCCCATGTGGCCTTGTATCTGTGTAATCCCGGGTTTCCTCTGGTGATCTTCCTCTACAAAACAAAAATACCAGAGAGCCAGTTTAGCGGTAAATAAAAGAGCCGTGGATCATTTATTTGAGCATTTTCCTGAAAATCTCGACAAATTCTTTATTAACAGTTATTCAGAATGATGTTATTATATTAAAACGATGCTATGAGGTTAAAGACGTGCGAAAAGATTTGATCAGATTTTGGCTGTTTGTGACGGACATGACCAGACGTCCCTGTTGCCCGGGACAGTCCCAGTGTTGAGCCCTGTGTCCCCTGTCCCAGCAGATTTATCCAAAGCCACTTATTTGTCCCAGTTTTATATAAGAAATAACAGGCTAGGACACAGGTAGCCAGATTCATCAGTCGGTTTCACTTCGTGGAAACCGTCTGACCTCGCAGCATTAGGATTCGTTCGCTCGACGGTAGGCGGGGACTTTTTTAAATTTAAGCAGTCGCTGCTGTTTGGTCGTGACGTATGTAAAGCTCCAAATCCCGTAGGAAGAAGGACAATAACGTCTTTCCTCTTGATAAAATTCACCAAACATTCTCTTTGTTCCGGCTTTAAATCCTCGATCTCAGGAATCGTTGTCAACACTGAATGTCTGTCTTTGTCTACATTAGGGCTCATATCCAACCGACTTTGATCCTAAAGGGGCCGGATCAGAAAACTCACATCATATAAACCCCAAAAATAACAATAAGTTCAAATATTTGTGCAGAGAAACACAAATCTATTACAGAAATCTTTTTTAATTGATGAACTCTTTCTTTTACAAAATATTATAATATTATGAACAACCTGAAACTTTAAGGAAAATACAATTTCAACACAATATTTTAACATGAACTTGTATAAATAGGAATAAGTAAATTTTTGTTGTAAAATCCTGCACTCGGCTCCACTTTTTTCTCATGTTGGACATTTTTCTGATGAGGGTGTCACGGTCAACAGTCAAAACGATCGTCCTTTAAGAGCGTTTGGAAAGAGACAAGTCTTCATTTGTGCTGCTCTGGTGGGAGGGGCCACGTACAGAGACGCTGGAGACGCTGCTGTGATAAACACCACAGAAAATTAACAAGATTTTAGTAAAAAATAGAATTAAAATATTTTAGTAGAAAATCAGCCGAGGGCCAGATTAAAGGTCTTGGAGGGCCGGATCTGGCCCCCGAGCCGCATGTTTGACACCTGTGGTCTACATCCATCTTGGCTGCGTTCACACTGCAGCCTGAAGTGACCCAAATCCGATTTTTTGGCTTCTATGTTCCTGTATCTGATCTTTTAATGTCAGTCTGAACCACACAGATCTGATTTTTTCCAATGTGACCCAGGACACTTGGATATGTGCTCCTGAAACTGATACATATCTGATCTTTTGACATGTGACTTCAGTGTGAACGGCCAAAGTGCATTCATCCACCTACACGTTATCAACAAGACACAAACGTCACTATTCTGCGCTGAAGTCGGAGAAAATTATTAATGAACTCTGTGTGACTGAAGTGAAGCACATCACCACTCACCACTCTTGGCTCCGTCTCCACATCCACACGTTCCTTTCAACGGACTGAACCACAAAACACCACGACCAAAAACCTCGTCCTTCTCCTTCTCAATCTCCTCCTTAAAACAAGTAAGTTGTTCATGTTCTGGCTCCGGTACGAGAGGAACTTTAAAATCTCCAGGTGCTCGATGCTGCGTCCATGTTTGGACAACTTCTGTAAACACAGAGACGCTCGCTGCGGTTGACGTCGTCGTGTCTCCAGTGTCACATGTGGGACACTTTTCGGGCCGTTTAATGTTCACACTGGAGTCACATACAAGTCACATTTAATTGGAAATGCGAACGACCTCGCGAAAACATCGGATTTCACAAAAAAATCGGAATTGAGCGTTAAGCCCTGCAGTCTGAACGTAGACTTAGACATTTTTTGACGTAACAACATGAAACGTGGAACCATTAGGATGACACTCTGCCCCTGGTTTGAGAGACACAGAGAAAACAGACAAACTAACAGTAGGACACACAGACACACGTTCCTTGCATTAATAAACAGATATTAACAGTGTTGTAGTGGAGACAGGTCTAAACCAGGTCTAAACCAGAACTAAACCAGAACTAAACCGGGATTAATCTTGGACTTGAGAGAGAGAGAGAGGGAGAACCCCAAGCCCTCGGAGCAGGGTGTCCACAAAGTACGTTCGGGCGACGGCTGTGTTTAGCCCCGCGATGTGCAGAGCTCTGTGCCGGTCCGTTCGCCTGGTTCAGTCTCGGTTCAGTCCAGGTTCAGTCCTGGTTCAGTCCCTGTTCAGTCTTGGTTCAGTCCCTGTTCAGTCCTGGTTCAGTCCTGGTTCAGTCCCTGTTCAGTCCTGGTTCAGTCCTGGTTCAGTCCCGGTTCAGTCTTGGTTCAGTCTTGGTTCAGTCGTTGTTCAGTCCCTGTTCAGTCCTGGTTCAGTCCTGGTTCAATCCCGGTTCAGTCTTGGTTCAGTCTTGGTTCAGTCTCGGTTCAGTCCCGGTTCAGTCCCGGTTCAGTCTTAGTTCAGTCCCGGTTCAGTCCCGGTTCAGTCCTGGTTCAGTCCTGGTTCAGTCCGGTTCAGTCCTGGTTCAGTCTTGGTTCAGTCCTGGTTCAGTCTTGGTTCAGTCCGGTTCAGTCTTGGTTCAGTCCCGGTTCAGTCCTGGTTCAGTCCTGGTTCAGTCTTGGTTCAGTCTTGGTTCAGTCTTGGTTCAGTCCTGGTTCAGTCTTGGTTCAGTCCTGGTTCAGTCTTGGTTCAGTCTTGGTTCAGTCCTGGTTCAGTTATTTATACCAACTTAACCCGGGTGTGTGACAGTTTTGAATTTTGAAGTTTTGAAAATCTAGTCTCTCGACAACTTTTTTGTCCAGGAAGCAACATTTTTTTCAACATTTTCAGATCAGATGTAATGTTATTCGAGACTTCGGGACTTGTTTACCAGCGCAGGTCGGTTCTTTCTGGTCGGATTGTGTTAAAATAAAACTCAGATTAAATCCTAACAAAGCCTCAGACAGAGCAGAGCCTCCAGTTTGCATCGCACCCCCGGGGGAATGCGGATGACGTCGTCGGCGGAGCGTCTATGTCCGCGGAGGAGAGGGTCAGTCGCTCTATAAGGGTCTGTCCTGGTCTGGAGTGTCCGGCTGAGTCCAGGTCTGACCGGTCTGAGGCGGACGTCGTAAAAGCAACGGCACTAAATACAACAAACAGGACCAAGGGACGGATCTGTGCCCAGTCACCCGCACACACCCAGTCACCCGCACACACCCCGGCACCAGCACGGAGCAGCGAGGGCACACAAACCCATCAGTCCCGGTTTAGACCTGGTTTAGACCTGGTTTAGACCTGGTTTAGACCTGGTTTAGATCTGGTTTAGTCCTCCTGGTTCAGTTTTGGGATTATTCTTGGTTTAGTCCTGGTTTAGTTGTATTTTAGTCCTGTTTTAATCCTGGTTCAGTCCTGGGATCAGTCCTGGTTCAATTCTGGTTCAGTCCTGGTTTAGACCTAGTTTAGACCTGGTTTAATCCTCCTGGTTCAGTTTTGGGATTATTCTTGGTTTAGTCCTGGTTTAGTTATATTTTAGTCATGTTTTAGTCCCGGTTCAACCCTGGGATCAATCCTGGTTCAGTTCTGGTTTAGAACTGGTTTAGTCCTGGTTTAGTCCTGGTTTAGACCTGGTTTAGATCTGATTTAGTCCTCCTGGTTCAGTCTTGGGATTATTCTTGGTTTAGTCCTGGTTTAGTCCTGGTTTAGACCTGGTTTAGTCCGTTTTAGTCCTGGTTCAGTCTTGGGATTATTCTTGGTTTAGTCCTGGTTTAGTCCTGGTTTAGACCTGGTTTAGTGCCGTTTTAGTCCTGGTTCAGTCTTGGGATTATTCTTGGTTTAGTCCTGGTTTAGTTGTATTTTAGTCGTGTTTTAATCCTGGTTCAGTTCTGGTTCAGTCCTGGTTTAGTCCTGGTTTAGTCCTGTTTTAATTCTGGCTTAGTCCTGTTTTAGTCCTGGTTTAGTTCTGTTTGAGTCCTGTTTTAGTCCTGGGATCAGTCCTGGGGTCGGTCCTGGTTTAGACCTGGTTCAGTCCTGGTTCAGTCCTGGTTTAGTCCTGGTTTAGTCCTGTTTTAGTCCTGGTTCACTCCTGGGATCAGTCCTGGGATCGGTCCTGGTTTAGACCTGGTTCAGTCCTGGTTTAGTCCTGTTTTAGTCCTGGTTTAGACCTGGTTTAGTGCCGTTTTAGTCCTGGTTCAGTCTTGGGTTTATTCTTGGTTTAGTCCTGGTTTAGTTGTATTTTAGTCGTGTTTTAATCCTGGTTCAGTCCTGGGATCAGTCCTGGTTCAATTCTGGTTCAGTCCTGGTTTAGTCCTGGTTTAGTCCTGTTTTAGTTCTGGTTTAGTTCTGTTCTAGTTCTGTTTTAGTCCTGGTTTTGCCCTCCTGGTTCAGTCTTGGGATTATTCTTGGTATAGTCCTGGTTCAGTCCCGGTTCAGTCCTGGTTTAGTTCTGTTTTAGTCCTGGTTTAGTTCTGTTTTAGTCTTGGTTTAGACCTGGTTTAGTTCTGGTTCAGTCTTGTGATCAGTCCTGGTTTAGTCCTGGTTTAGACCTGGTTCAGTTCTGGTTTAGTTCTGGTTCAATCCTGGTTTAGTCGTGCTGGTTCAGTTTTGGGATTATTCTTGGTTTAGTCCTGGTTTAGTTATATTTTAGTCCTGTTTTAGTCCCAGTTTAGTCCTCCTGGTTCAATCCTGGGATCAGTCCTGGTTCAATTCTGGTTTAGTCCTACTTTAGACCTGGTTCAGTCCTGGTTTAGACCTGGTATAGACCTGGTTTAATTCTCCTGGTTCAGTTTCGGGATTATTCTTGGTTTAGTCCTGGTTTAGTTGTATTTTAGTCATGTTTTAGTCCCGGTTCAGTCCTGATTTAGTCCTCCTGGTTCAATCCTGGGATCAGTCCTGGTTCAGTTCTGGTTTAGAACTGATTTAATCCTGGTTTAGTTCTGGTTCAGTCCTGTGATCAGTCCTGGTTCAGTCCTGGACCAAATTTAAGGGAGAACAAAGACGACTCATTAGTGACACACTGAACAAAAACTGTTCTTTATGATCATGTCTTGCATTTGAACTGCACAAATCTGTTTGTCCACGCTAATATTGACTTCATGATTTTAAACAAGTTACTTCTGTTTTATTCATGACTATAATATTAGTTTTGTTCAGTGTGTCACTAGTGCGTCGTCGTTGTTGTTCGTCTTTCTTCCCTTGATAGTTGTGGATACATTTTTCATGGAAGAATGACAAAGGAGAAGTTCAATTTGTCAACTGGACAAATGTTTATTTAGGCTCAAATTGTTTCGCTGCTCATCCAAGCTGCTTCTTCAGCTCTGGTCAGACGCTGGTGGCCTTTTATCTGCCTGCTGGGACGGATTAACTACACTGAAACTACTCTGAAACTAACACCTTACTTGTTTACAGTTTGCTTTGTGGAGCTTGTTGGTTGAAGATTTGGTGATGGGACAGATTTATGAAGCTGCTGGAGAAAACGACCATTAACGGGAAGTTTGACAAACCTACAATGGGGCACCTCAAGCCGTTGTAAAGAAGGTCTATTCATGACCATAACATCAGTTTTGCTCTGTAGCTCACTAATGCTCGTCATTGTTGTTCTCCTTTAAAGGTTGTATGGAGGATTTTTTTTTTGTTTCAACTTGTCAATGATAGCATTATTGAGGTGCAGTCGCCTTGTAATTATGATGACCAAAAAAAAGAGAATAAAAATTCATCAACTCTGGACGTGGTGGGGCTAAACATTTGCCAATAGATAACGACACTGCCTCGTTATCTGTTAGCTGACAGGCTGTCAATCAAACTCCCTACGTTTCTAGTGTAACTGACTTGCCTGCGCGCCGGTACGTGGTTTACGTACGACTGTCACGCAGTCCACAGACGCAAGACGCACAGATGCTGTTTACTCCACCAACGCAACAGTTCTTAGCGTCTTTTTTTGACCTATATCTTCCTCGCAGTTCGCACAAAGTTTGTTGCAATGGCGACAAGAATCCAGGAGCAGTTCGCCCCAAAAGAAAGTCCGTTTTTGAGGTCGCTGAAAGAAGAAGACAAAGGGGAAAAGCAGCGAAGCCAAACTAAGGTGATTCTTATAGATTCATTCCAGCGATGGCGCGACTGAAGCAGACGCAGGGTCTAAAGACTGAACCACTGGTCCACAAATTACTCCTGGACAGGAAACTTCTGCTTATTATGAAAACGTACTTTATTTCCAAGAGTTAGACAAACGTTTTTCAGGACACGAAAGCGATATCCTATGTCTGAAAACGTCATTTTCAAGGCAAAGAAAGAGTCCACCTTGCTGCTGCGTGTTGTAGTTAGTTCATTCGCACTGAATCTCCGCGCAACCTTCTCTGCACCCCTTTCCTGCTCCTCTCCCCGCTGCCGATCCACTCTTCCCCCTGCTCCTCACTTCTCGTCCGCGCACGAAATGTTCGCGCCCCCCTCCCCCCGCTCCTCACTTCTCCGTCTTGCCTAACCAACACTGTAGTTAGTTGTTTACAAGTCATGTGCAGCAGCTGTAAACAAACCTGTTTCTGGCGTAAGGAGAAGGAGGGAGGAGGCGTTTCTACGTAGGAGCTGTGGAGGGGGAGGTGGTTTCACACATGCGCAACATTTGAAAAAGGCCAAACAGTCGCTGGATTTCTCGTTCCTTGGAAAATCCTCTATACAACCTTTAATGCCGGACGTACACCGTGCGATTTTTTCAAACATTTCACTCAGCCCCAGCTCAAACTGTACGACCAGATCATAACGATCATAATTCACGTTCTCACACTATACAAACAACGTCAACAGAGCGAAACCCTGACGAGAAACGACTGGATTTCAGACAGGTTTGATTTTCTTGAGGCCTACAGTTGCCGATCGGGAGCTGGTCGTGAGGTATTAATCGGTTCTCGTTACCTCATGTTTACTACACGAAGCACGACACACAATTATGTGAAAACTCAAATCGATTCTAAAAATGTACGAGTGAAAAATCGGCTCAAAACAGGCCAAAACAGTGTAAGTGTGACACATTTACACACATATTTTGACACAGAAAACCATTCACCCAAACAATTCCGTAAACCTACAGCGGGACACTTCCTGCCGTTGTGAAAAAGGTCAAGGAGGAAAAAAGGAAAAACTGTCTCTCACTCCCCAACTGGAAATACAACATCATCACATTCTAGAATCTGAAAACCATCAATATTACTCGAGTACACAAGCAAAAAGTTGATGCTCAAGTTGTTTTTCAAGTACAAGTAAAAAGTAAATAAAAGAAATATTAAAAAAAAAAGAGAGAGAGAGAAACGTCCCATGTGGTTATAGAGAGTTCTTGTTTTGTTTTTCTTAAGTGAACTCAAAAGTCTTGATCTAAGGCCTCAAGTCCAAGTTCATTTGTAGTTTTCAGGGAAATGTTTGTAGGATTTTAATTTCAAATTTCATAAACTTGACCTGTGTCCCCACGTACGAGTTAAACATGTTCAAATCAAACAGAACTTTTACTGATAATAATCGTAACAGAGGTTTATTCTTAATTACAAAAACCTGACATGATGTTCAAGTTGTTTTTCAAGTACAAGTAAAAAGTAAAAGGAAGAAATATCGAATAAAATCAAGAAATGTCCTTGTTTTGCTTTTCTTAAGTGAACTCAAAAGACTTGATCTTAGGCCTGAAGTCCACTTGACCTGTGTCCACAGATACGAGTAAACATGTCACATCCAATAGAACTTTCACTGATAACAAAGGTAAAGTTTATTTATTCTTAATTACAGAAACAATGGACATGACACATTGGCCAGATGTTTTAATTTAATGTTTTGGATCTAGATCATAAAGCAGAACGAACCTCACATGACTCTCTCGTTTGGGTTGCCAGGTTCAGTGTTGAAATCCACTTGGTTTAAACCTAAAATGTTTTTCTCTGATCTGAACGGTCTCTACCTAAACCCACTGCACCTGCACCAGTAGTGAGTCAGTGCTAGTGCAGCTTCTGCAGCTCAGGGAGAGAATTCTGGAGGTTCTGAGCGTCACATGAGGCCTGAACATAAACTGAATGAGACAAACTTGTAAGGTTCTTTATCTGCAGGTGAAGACTCTGGAGACACAGGGTCAGTTGTGATTGTCGTGTACAACAGTGGAGGAGAAATTTAATTTGTCAGCTGGACAAAAATGTTTTTGTTCGAATACGTTTCACAGCTCATCCAAGCTGCTTTTATTTTAGTCCAGTTGACAAATTTAATTTCTCGGTTGCAGTGTAGAAGACAACCTTTTTTTAAACAATGTATTTATGTTTATTAAGGACATCACAGTCGTATTAGACAAGTCTGATGTGCTGCTTTGACTGTTTTAGCACAAGTTCTAGTTTTCACCACCTGTGTGTAGAAAAAATATGAGCTACAAACAAACATACAAGACACACAGTAGAGATTGACAGGTGGATCGGTGCAGCGTCGGCAGTGTTTCGGTCGCTGTATTGGAGTGTTGTGGTGAAGAGGAAGCTGAGTCTAAAGGTAAAACCGGTTGATTTATTGTCAGTCTTCGTTCATCCCCTCACCTCTGGTCATGAGCTCTGGGTAATGACCGAAAGATCGACAATACAAGCGGTCGAAATGAGTTTCCTCCGCAGGGTGTCTGGGCTCCCGTAGAGACAGGGTGAGGAGCTCAGTTACACGGGAGGAGCTCGGAGTAGAGCCGCTGCTCCTCCACGTCGAGAGGAGCCAGTTGAGGCGGCTCGGGCATCTGTTCTGATGCCTCCTGGGGGCCTTCAATCATCAGGTGTTCATGTCCCACCAAAAGGAGAGGGGAGACCCAGGACACACTGAAGGGACTATGGCTCCATTCAGACTGCAGCCTGAAGTGACCCAAATCCAATTTTTTGGCCCCTGTGTGACCTGTATCTGATCTTTTAATGACAGTCTGAACCACACAGATCCGATTTTTTTCCATATGTGACCCAGGACACTTGGATATGTGCTCTCCTAAAACTGATACATATCTGATCTTTTGACATGTGACTTCAGTGTGAACGGTCAAAGTGCATTCATCCACCTACACGTTATCAACAAGACACAAACGTCACTATTCTGCGCTGAAGTAGGAGAAAATTGTTAATGAACTCTGTGTCACTGAAGTGAAGCACATCACCACTCACCACTCTTGGCTCCGTCTCCACATCCACACGTTCCTTTCAACGGACGTCGCTGCCGCTGCCCCACAAAACACCACGACCAAAAACCTCGTCCTTCTCCTTCTCAATCTCCTCCTTAAAACAAGTAAGTTGTTCATGTTCTGGCTCCGGTACGAGAGGAACTTTAAAATCTCCAGGTGCTCGATGCTGCGTCCATGTTTGGACAACTTCTGTAAACACAGAGACGCTCGCTGCGGTTGACGTCGTCGTGTCTCCAGTGTCACATGTGGGACACTTTTGGGCCATTTAACGTTCACACTGGAGTCACATACAAGTCACATTTAATTGGAAATGTGAACGACCTCGAAAAAACATCGGATTTCACCAAAAAATCAGAATTGAGCGTTAAGCCCTGCAGTCTGAACATAGCCTTAGTCTCTGGGCTGGTCTGGGAATGCCTTGGAGTCCTTTTGGAAGAGCTGAAGGAAGTGTCCAGGGTGAATGAAATCTGGGAGTCCCTGTTCAAACTGCTGCCCCCGCGACCTGACCCCAGATAAGCGGAAGAAAATGGATGGATGGATGGATAGGCAGACACCTTCGCTAGAATCATTTGGATCATTTCTGGCCTGGAACTGCAGAACACTGAAGCTCCAGACGCTGTTTTATCCTTGTTCAAACCTCTTTCCTCCAAAAAGAAAATATATAAATATAAACATAATCTCTCTGTGAGCTAAAAACCCGAATCTAATAAACAGTACAATTTATAATATTTGCGTTTACTATAAGAAGTCCATATGTGCGGCAGTGAACAGTTCTTTTAAGTCTGTGTGTGGAGGGGGCGGAGCTACAAACTGACACACTCCACATGTGAGGCCCACGAGCTCACGGCCCCCACACATGAACACACACACACACACACTTATATATACTATACACACACTCACACACACACAGAAACACACAGAAACTCACTCGCACTGACACAGGGGCAGATGTTTTCACTTACTCCGAACATGGCCGCCCTCATTACACACATGTTGTATCAGTGGCGCTCGGTGACGCAGATACGGCGGCCGCTACGTCAGTCCCAACCGTTTGCATGTGTGCGATGTGTGCGGAGGGGCGAGCGGCGTGACGGACACGGGGCAGAGCGGCGGTCAGCACGCCCACGTTTACTACCGGAGGAATCTGACTTACGCGTCTGACCCTGGATCCAGGTTTTTTGAGATTCTGTTTCCAAACGATAACAGCCCCGGGAACACACGGCGCTGGTGGGAATTACACAACAACAAAGCAACGTTCTAACGTGTTACCTCATCCAAAACAGCTGGACTCGTGTTCTGTTTCATTCACACATCTCTGAGTAACACTTTATTATTAGTCTGTCTGCGTCTCCACAGCTCAAAACGCTCCGGTCCACCTCGTGATGTCATGTCATGTCATGAGTGTTTTCTGTCTGAGTGTGTGAAAGAAACAAAACACAACTCCAGGTCTGTGGTTTGTGACGAGGAAAAGACATGAGAACATAAACCAGAAAAAAACGATGATCCAATGATCCAAAAAAATAGGTTGGATTTTTTTCTTTTATACTGTTTTAAAGGTCCTATATTACAATTATAATTTTTTTAATATAACTTTATTTATTGACATAAACTTAACTTCAACTTAGGACAAATATTCAAAAAAAAAAAACAGTATCAAGGACAAGCTGATTGTTGGTGCCAAATAAGTGTAATAAAAGAAATGAATGTAAATTAAATTAAAAAATAAATAAAATAAAAACATTTATAAAAAAATAAAAATAAATAAATAAAATGTAAATTCAAATTCTACATGACTTACATAACAAAAAAATAAAAAATAAAATAATAATAATAATAAATAAAGATAGATAATAAATTTAAATTTTAAAAATAAAATAAAATAGATACAAATAAAAAAAAAAATACGGCACACAATAGCGCAAACAAAACAGAAAGAATTTATCCAATAGTTTGTAATTTTTTGCACGTTTTAACATTTTCACGGGAGGAGCTCGGAGTAGAGCCGCTGCTCCTTCATGTGGAGAGGAGCAGCTGAGGCTCGGGCATCTGTTCTGACGTCTCCTGGGAGGTGTTCTGGACATGTCCCACTGGGAGGAGGCCCCGGGGAAGACCCAGACACACTGGAGGAACTGTGTGTCTGGGCTGGCCTGGGAACACCTGCAGATCCCTCCTGGAGGAACTGGAAAAAGTGTGTGTAGAAAAAGAGAAGTCTGGGAGTCCCTGCTTACACTGATGCCCCCGCGACCCGGCCCCGGATAAAGTGGAAGGAAAAGGGGGGAGCAAGGTGACGTCATCGGCCGAGCTAATAGTTAATAACCAAAATTGCACAAACAAAACTTTTTGCAGCACAAACGAAGCACAAATGACTCACACCATTTTGTGTCATTTTAGAGCATTTTGAAGGTTTCTCTGGAGCTGTTGACCCTAATTTGACCTATAAAAGAATCTTTAATATCTCCAAATCTAAAGGAGCACAAACCAAACTTTTTGCATC